>NW_028244431.1:0-325725 GCF_964263255.1 Lissotriton vulgaris | reverse complement strand
TTGAATAACCACTTTTTAAACCTCACAGTGACCAAAATGGCCATTTTTACAGAGTTTTGCTTACTCAAAATCTTCAATTTTGACCAATTCAGGTCATCCGAAAATGGATCTACAGACTGGCGTGTATGTCATCGGGCCTCATGTTGAATAACCACTTTTTAAACCCTCACAGTGACCAAAATTGCCATTTTTACAGAGTTTTGCTTACTCAAAATCTTCAATTTGACCAATTTCAGGCTTAGAAAATGACTTTAAACACACTTATTTTAGTTGAAAAAGTAATAACTCACATCCAACCGTCATTTAAAGTCAAAAGATTAAATGTTAAAATTTCATCAATATTGACCATTTTTTCAACGTTCGACTGGTCGGGGTCATCGTTTTTCATCAGAAAATGGATTTTTTGACTCTACCAAAATGATTCAAAATGTCATTTGGATCAGGCCTCATGTTGAATAACCACTTTTTAAACCTCACAGTGACCAAAATTGCCATTTTTACAGAGTTTTGCTTTACTCAAAATCTTCAATTTTGACCAATTTCAGGCACAGAAATGACTTTAAACACACTTAATTTTAGTTGAAAAAGTAATAACTCACATCCAACCGTCATTTAAAGTCAAAAGATTAAAGTTAAAATTTATCAATTTGACCATTTTTTCAACGTCGACTGGTCCGGGGTCATCGTTTTTCATCAGAAAATGGATTTTTTGGACTCTACCAAAAATGATTCAAAATGTCATTTGGATCGGGCCTCATGTTGAATAACCACTTTTTAAACCCTCACAGTGACCAAAATTGCCATTTTTACAGAGTTTTGCTTACTCAAAATCTTCAATTTTGACCAATTTCAGGGCACAGAAATGACTTTAAAACACACTTATTTTAGTTGAAAAAGTAATAACTCACATCCAACCGTCATTTAAAGTCAAAAGATTAAATGTTTAAATTTCATCAATATTGACCATTTTTTCAACGTTCGACTGGTCCGGGGTCATCGTTTTTCATCAGAAAATGATTTTTTGGACTCTACCAAAAATGATTCAAAATGTCATTTGGATCAGGCCTCATGTTGAATAACCACTTTTTAAACCCTCACAGTGACCAAAACTGCCATTTTTACAGAGTTTTGCTTACTCAAAATCTTCAATTTTGACCAATTTCAGGCACAGAAATGACTTTAAACACACTTATTTTAGTTGAAAAAGTAATAACTCACATCCAACCGTCATTTAAAGTCAAAGAATTAAATGTTAAAATTTCATCAATATTGACATTTTTTCAACGTTCGACTGGTCCGGGGTCATCGTTTTTCATCAGAAAATGGATTTTTTGGACTCTACCAAAAATGATTCAAAATGTCATTTGGATCAGGGCCTCATGTTGAATAACCACTTTTTAAACCCTCACAGTGACCAAAATTGCCATTTTTACAGAGTTTTGCTTACTCAAAATCTTCAATTTTGACCAATTTCAGGCACAGAAATGACTTTAAACACACTTATTTTAGTTGAAAAAGTAATAACTCACATCCAACCGTCATTTAAA
Source organism: Lissotriton vulgaris (assembly GCF_964263255.1). Classification (NCBI taxonomy): domain Eukaryota; kingdom Metazoa; phylum Chordata; class Amphibia; order Caudata; family Salamandridae; genus Lissotriton; species Lissotriton vulgaris. The sequence goes on along the minus strand of NW_028244431.1, from coordinate 324,178 downwards.
GTCAAAAGATTAAATGTTAAAAGTTCATCATATTGACCATTTTTTCAACGTTCGACTGGTCCGGGGTCATCGTTTTTCATCAGAAAATTGATTTTTTGGACTCTACCAAAAATGATTCAAAATGTCATTTGGATCGGGCCTCATGTTGAATAACCACTTTTTAAAACCCTCACAGTGACCAAAATTGCCATTTTTACAGAGTTTTGCTTACTCAAAATCTTCAATTTTGACCAATTTCAGGCAAGAAATGACTTTAAACACACTTATTTTAGTTGAAAAAGTAATAACTCACATCCAACCGTCATTTAAAGTCAAAAGATTAAATGTTAAAATTTCATCAATATGACCATTTTTTCAACTTCGACTGGTCCGGGGTCATCGTTTTTCATCAGAAAATGGATTTTTTTGGACTCTACCAAAAATGATTCAAAATGTCATTTGGATCAGGGCCTCATGTTGAATAACCACTTTTAAACCCTCACAGTGACCAAAATTGCCATTTTTACAGAGTTTTGCTTACTCAAAATCTTCAATTTTGACCAATTTCAGGCACAGAAATGACTTTAAACACACTTAATTTTAGTTGAAAAAGTAATAACTCACATCCAACCGTCATTTAAAGTCAAAAGATTAAATGTTAAAATTTCATCAATATTGACCATTTTTTCAACGTTCGACTGGTCCGGGGTCATCGTTTTTCATCAGAAAATGGATTTTTTGGACTCTACCAAAAATGATTCAAAATGTCATTTGGATCGGGCCTCATGTTGAATAACCACTTTTTAAACCCTCACAGTGACCAAAATTGCCATTTTTACAGAGTTTTGCTTACTCAAAATCTTCAATTTTGACCAATTTCAGGCACAGAAATGACTTTAAACACACTTATTTTAGTTGAAAAAGTAATAACTCACATCCAACCGTCATTTAACAGTCAAAAGATTAAATGTTAAAATTTCATCAATATTGACCATTTTTTCAACGTTCGACTGGTCCGGGGTCATCGTTTTTCATCAGAAAATTGATTTTTTGGACTCTACCAAAAATGATTCAAAATGTCATTTGGATCGGGCCTCATGTTGAATAACCACTTTTTAAACCCTCACAGTGACCAAAATTGCCATTTTTACAGAGTTTTGCTTACTCAAAATCTTCAATTTTGACCAATTTCAGGCACAGAAATGACTTTAAACACACTTATTTTAGTTGAAAAAGTAATAACTCACATCCAACCGTCATTTAAAGTCAAAAGATTAAATGTTAAAATTTCATCAATATTGACCATTTTTTCAACGTTCGACTGGTCCGGGGTCATCGTTTTTCATCAGAAAATGGATTTTTTGGACTCTACCAAAAATGATTCAAAATGTCATTTGGATCGGGCCTCATGTTGAATAACCACTTTTTAAACCCTCACAGTGACCAAAACTGCCATTTTTACAGAGTTTTGCTTACTCAAAATCTTCAATTTTGACCAATTTCAGGCACAGAAATGACTTTAAACACACTTATTTTAGTTGAAAAAGTAATAACTCACATCCAACCGTCATTTAAAGTCAAAAGATTAAATGTTAAAATTTCATCAATATTGACCATTTTTCAACGTTCGACTGGTCCGGGGTCATCGTTTTTCATCAGAAAATTGATTTTTTGGACTCTACCAAAAATGATTCAAAATGTCATTTGGATCGGCCTCATGTTGAATAACCACTTTTTAAACCCTCACAGTGACCAAAATTGCCATTTTTACAGAGTTTTGCTTACTCAAAATCTTCAATTTTGACCAATTTCAGGCACAGAAATGACTTTAAACACACTTATTTTAGTTGAAAAAGTAATAACTCACATCCAACCGTCATTTAAGTCAAAAGATTAATGTTAAAATTTCATCAATATTGACCATTTTTTCAACGTTCGACTGGTCCGGGGTCATCGTTTTTCATCAGAAAATGGATTTTTTGGACTCTACCAAAAATGATTCAAAATGTCATTTGGATCGGGCCTCATGTTGAATAACCACTTTTTTAAACCCTCACAGTGACCAAAATTGCCATTTTTACAGAGTTTTGCTTACTCAAAATCTTCAATTTTGACCAATTTCAGGCACAGAAATGACTTTAAACACACTTATTTTAGTTGAAAAAGTAATAACTCACATCCAACCGTCATTTAAAGTCAAAAGATTAAATGTTAAAATTTCATCAATATTGACCATTTTTTCAACGTTCGACTGGTCCGGGGTCATCGTTTTTCATCAGAAAATTGATTTTTTGGACTCTACCAAAAATGATTCAAAATGTCATTTGGATCGGGCCTCATGTTGAATAACCACTTTTTAAACCCTCACAGTGACCAAAATTGCCATTTTTACAGAGTTTTGCTTACTCAAAATCTTCAATTTTGACCAATTTCAGGCACAGAAATGACTTTAAACACACTTATTTTAGTTGAAAAAGTAATAACTCACATCCAACCGTCATTTAAAGTCAAAAGATTAAATGTTAAAATTTCATCAATATTGACCATTTTTTCAACGTTCGACTGGTCCCGGGTCATCGTTTTTCATCAGAAAATGGATTTTTGGACTCTACCAAAAATGATTCAAAATGTCATTTGGATCGGGCCTCATGTTGAATAACCACTTTTTAAACCCTCACAGTGACCAAAATTGCCATTTTTAACAGAGTTTTGCTTACTCAAAATCTTCAATTTTGACCAATTTCAGGCACAGAAATGACTTTAAACACACTTATTTTAGTTGAAAAAGTAATAACTCACATCCAACCGTCATTTAAAGTCAAAAGATTAAATGTTAAAATTTCATCAATATTGACCATTTTTTTCAACGTTCGACTGGTCCGGGGTCATCGTTTTTCATCAGAAAATTGATTTTTTGGACTCTACCAAAAATGATTCAAAATGTCATTTGGATCGGGCCTCATGTTGAATAACCACTTTTTAAACCCTCACAGTGACCAAAATTGCCATTTTTACAGAGTTTTGCTTACTCAAAATCTTCAATTTTGACCAATTTCAGGCACAGAAATGACTTTAAACACACTTATTTTAGTTGAAAAAGTAATAACTCACATCCAACCGTCATTTAAAGTCAAAAGATTAAATGTTAAAATTCATCAATATTGACCATTTTTTCAACGTTCGACTGGTCCCGGGTCATCGTTTTTCATCAGAAAATTGATTTTTTGGACTCTACCAAAAATGATTCAAAATGTCATTTGGATCAGGCCTCATGTTGAATAACCACTTTTTAAACCCTCACAAGTGACCAAAATTGCCATTTTTACAGAGTTTTGCTTACTCAAAATCTTCAATTTTGACCAATTTCAGCACAGAAATGACTTAAACACACTTATTTTAGTTGAAAAAAGTATTAACTCACATCCAACCGTCATTTAAAGTCAAAAGATTAAATGTTAAAATTTCATCAATATTGACCATTTTTTCAACGTTCGACTGGTCCGGGTCATCGTTTTTCATCAGAAAATTGATTTTTTGGACTCTACCAAAAATGATTCAAAATGTCATTTGGATCGGGCCTCATGTTGAATAACCACTTTTAAACCCTCACAGTGACCAAAATTGCCATTTTTACAGAGTTTTGCTTACTCAAAAATCTTCAATTTTGACCAATTTCAGGCACAGAAATGACTTTAAACACACTTATTTTTAGTTGAAAAAGTAATAACTCACATCCAACCGTCATTTAAAGTCAAAAGATTAAATGTTAAAATTTCATCAATATTGACCATTTTTTCAACGTTCGACTGGTCCCGGGGTCATCGTTTTTCATCAGAAAATTGGATTTTTTGGACTCTACCAAAAATGATTCAAAATGTCATTTGGATCGGGCCTCATGTTGAATAACCACTTTTTAAACCCTCACAGTGACCAAAATTGCCATTTTTACAGAGTTTTGCTTACTCAAAATCTTCAATTTTGACCAATTTCAGGCACAGAAATGACTTTAAACACACTTATTTTAGTTGAAAAAGTAATAACTCACATCCAACCGTCATTTAAAGTCAAAAGATTAAATGTTAAAATTTCATCAATATTGACCATTTTTTCAACGTTCGACTGGTCCCGGGGTCATCGTTTTTCATCAGAAAATTGATTTTTTTGGACTCTACCAAAATGATTCAAAATGTCATTTGGATCGGGCCTCATGTTGAATAACCACTTTTTAAACCCTCACAGTGACCAAAATGCCATTTTTACAGAGTTTTGCTTACTCAAAATCTTCAATTTTGACCAATTTCAGGCACAGAAATGACTTTAAACACACTTATTTTAGTTGAAAAAGTAATAACTCACATCCAACCGTCATTTAAAGTCAAAAAGATTAAATGTTAAAATTTCATCAATATTGACCATTTTTTCAACGTTCGACTGGTCCGGGGTCATCGTTTTTCATCAGAAAATTGATTTTTTGGACTCTACCAAAAATGATTCAAAATGTCATTTGGATCGGGCCTCATGTTGAATAACCACTTTTTAAACCCTCACAGTGACCAAAATTGCCATTTTTACAGAGTTTTGCTTACTCAAAATCTTCAATTTTGACCAATTTCAGGCACAGAAATGACTTTAAACACACTTATTTTAGTTGAAAAAGTAATAACTCACATCCAACCGTCATTTAAGGTCAAAAGATTAAATGTTAAAATTTCATCAATATTGACCATTTTTTCAACGTTCGACTGGTCCGGGGTCATCGTTTTTCATCAGAAAATTGATTTTTTGGACTCTACCAAAAATGATTCAAAATGTCATTTGGATCGGCCTCATGTTGAATAACCACTTTTTAAACCCTCACAGTGACCAAAATTGCCATTTTTACAGAGTTTTGCTTACTCAAAATCTTCAATTTTGACCAATTTCAGGCACAGAAATGACTTAAACACACTTATTTTAGTTGAAAAAGTAATAACTCACATCCAACCGTCATTTAAAGTCAAAAGATTAAATGTTAAAATTTCATCAATATTGACCATTTTTTCAACGTTCGACTGGTCCGGGGTCATCGTTTTTCATCAGAAAATTGATTTTTTGGACTCTACCAAAAATGATTCAAAATGTCATTTGGATCGGGCCTCATGTTGAATAACCACTTTTTAAACCCTCAAAGTGACCAAAATTGCCATTTTTACAGAGTTTTGCTTACTCAAAATCTTCAATTTTGACCAATTTCAGGCACAGAAATGACTTTAAACACACTTATTTTAGTTGAAAAAGTATTAACTCACATCCAACCGTCATTTAAAGTCAAAAGATTAAATGTTAAAATTTCATCAATATTGACCAATTTTTTCAACGTTCGACTGGTCCGGGGTCATCGTTTTTCATCAGAAAATTGATTTTTTGGACTCTACCAAAAATGATTCAAAATGTCATTTGGATCGGGCCTCATGTTGAATAACCACTTTTTAAACCCTCACAGTGACCAAAATTGCCATTTTTACAGAGTTTTGCTTACTCAAAATCTTCAATTTTGACCAATTTCAGGCACAGAAATGACTTTAAACACACTTATTTTAGTTGAAAAAGTAATAACTCACATCCAACCGTCATTTAAAGTCAAAAGATTAAATGTTAAAATTTCATCAATATTGACCATTTTTTCAACGTTCGACTGGTCCCGGGTCATCGTTTTTCATCAGAAAATGGATTTTTTGGACTCTACCAAAAATGATTCAAAATGTCATTTGGATCGGGCCTCATGTTGAATAACCACTTTTTAAACCCTCACAGTGACCAAAATTGCCATTTTACAGAGTTTTGCTTACTCAAAATCTTCAATTTTGACCAATTTCAGGCACAGAAATGACTTTAAACACACTTATTTTAGTTGAAAAAGTAATAACTCACATCCAACCGTCATTTAAAGTCAAAAAGATTAAATGTTAAAATTTCATCAATATTGACCATTTTTTCAATGTTCGACTGGTCCGGGGTCATCGTTTTTCATCAGAAAATTGATTTTTTGGACTCTACCAAAAATGATTCAAAATGTCATTTGGATCGGCCTCATGTTGAATAACCACTTTTTAAACCCTCACAGTGACCAAAATTGCCATTTTTACAGAGTTTTGCTTACTCAAAATCTTCAATTTTGACCAATTTCAGGCACAGAAATGACTTTAAACACACTTATTTTAGTTGAAAAAGTAATAACTCACATCCAACCGTCATTTAAAGTCAAAAGATTAAATGTTAAAATTTCATCAATATTGACCAATTTTTTTCAACGTTCGACTGGTCCGGGGTCATCGTTTTTTATCAGAAAATTGATTTTTTGGACTCTACCAAAAATGATTCAAAATGTCATTTGGATCGGGCCTCATGTTGAATAACCACTTTTTAAACCCTCAAAGTGACCAAAATTGCCATTTTTACAGAGTTTTGCTTACTCAAAATCTTCAATTTTGACCAATTTCAGGCACAGAAATGACTTAAACACACTTATTTTAGTTGAAAAAGTAATAACTCACATCCAACCGTCATTTAAAGTCAAAAGATTAAATGTTAAAATTTCATCAATATTGACCATTTTTTCAACGTTCGACTGGTCCCGGGTCATCGTTTTTCATCAGAAAATTGATTTTTTGGACTCTACCAAAAATGATTCAAAATGTCATTTGGATCAGGCCTCATGTTGAATAACCACTTTTTAAACCCTCACAGTGACCAAAACTGCCATTTTTACAGAGTTTTGCTTACTCAAAATCTTCAATTTTGACCAATTTCAGGCACAGAAATGACTTTAAACACACTTATTTTAGTTGAAAAAGTAATAACTCACATCCAACCGTCATTTAAAGTCAAAAGATTAAATGTTAAAATTTCATCAATATTGACCATTTTTTCAACGTTCGACTGGTCCGGGGTCATCGTTTTTCATCAGAAAATTGATTTTTTGGACTCTACCAAAAATGATTCAAAATGTCATTTGGATCTGGGCCTCATGTTGAATAACCACTTTTTAAACCCTCACAGTGACCAAAATTGCCATTTTTACAGAGTTTTGCTTACTCAAATCTTCAATTTTGACCAATTTCAGGCACAGAAATGACTTTAAAACACACTTATTTTAGTTGAAAAAGTAATAACTCACATCCAACCGTCATTTAAAGTCAAAAGATTAAATGTTAAAATTTCATCAATATTGACCAATTTTTTTCAACGTTCGACTGGTCCGGGGTCATCGTTTTTCATCAGAAAATGGATTTTTTGGACTCTACCAAAAATGATTCAAAATGTCATTTGGATCGGGCCTCATGTTGAATAACCACTTTTTAAACCCTCACAGTGACCAAAATTGCCATTTTTACAGAGTTTTGCTTACTCAAAATCTTCAATTTTGACCAATTTCAGGCACAGAAATGACTTTAAACACACTTATTTTAGTTGAAAAAGTAATAACTCACATCCAACCGTCATTTAAAGTCAAAAGATTAAATGTTAAAATTTCATCAATATTGACCATTTTTTCAACTGTTCGACTGGTCCGGGGTCATCGTTTTTCATCAGAAAATGGATTTTTTGGACTCTACCAAAAATGATTCAAAATGTCATTTGGATCGGGCCTCATGTTGAATAACCACTTTTTAAACCCTCACAGTGACCAAAATTGCCATTTTTACAGAGTTTTGCTTACTCAAAATCTTCAATTTTGACCAATTTCAGGCACAGAAATGACTTAAACACACTTATTTTAGTTGAAAAAGTAATAACTCACATCCAACCGTCATTTAAAGTCAAAAGATTAAATGTTAAAATTTCATCAATATTGACCATTTTTTCAACGTTCGACTGGTCCGGGGTCATCGTTTTTCATCAGAAAATTGATTTTTTGGACTCTACCAAAAATGATTCAAAATGTCATTTGGATCGGGCCTCATGTTGAATAACCACTTTTTAAACCCTCAAAGTGACCAAAATTGCCATTTTTACAGAGTTTTGCTTACTCAAAATCTTCAATTTTGACCAATTTCAGGCACAGAAATGACTTTAAACACACTTATTTTAGTTGAAAAAGTAATTAACTCACATCCAACCGTCATTTAAAGTCAAAAGATTAAATGTTAAAATTTCATCAATATTGACCAATTTTTTTCAACGTTCGACTGGTCCGGGGTCATCGTTTTTCATCAGAAAATGGATTTTTTGGACTCTACCAAAAATGATTCAAAATGTCATTTGGATCGGGCCTCATGTTGAATAACCACTTTTTAAACCCTCACAGTGACCAAAATTGCCATTTTTACAGAGTTTTGCTTACTCAAAATCTTCAATTTTGACCAATTTCAGGCACAGAAATGACTTTAAACACACTTATTTTAGTTGAAAAAGTAATAACTCACATCCAACCGTCATTTAAAGTCAAAAGATTAAATGTTAAAATTTCATCAATATTGACCATTTTTCAACGTTCGACTGGTCCCGGGTCATCGTTTTTCATCAGAAAATGGATTTTTTGGACTCTACCAAAAATGATTCAAAATGTCATTTGGATCAGGCCTCATGTTGAATAACCACTTTTTAAACCCTCACAGTGACTAAAACTGCCATTTTTACAGAGTTTTGCTTACTCAAAATCTTCAATTTTGACCAATTTCAGGCACAGAAATGACTTTAAACACACTTATTTTAGTTGAAAAAGTAATAACTCACATCCAACCGTCATTTAAAGTCAAAAAATTAAATGTTAAAATTTCATCAATATTGACCATTTTTTCAACGTTCGACTGGTCCGGGGTCATCGTTTTTCATCAGAAAATTGATTTTTTGGACTCTACCAAAAATGATTCAAAATGTCATTTGGATCGGGCCTCATGTTGAATAACCACTTTTTAAACCCTCACAGTGACCAAAATTGCCATTTTTACAGAGTTTTGCTTACTCAAAATCTTCAATTTTGACCAATTTCAGGCACAGAAATGACTTTAAACACACTTATTTTAGTTGAAAAAGTAATAACTCACATCCAACCGTCATTTAAAGTCAAAAGATTAAATGTTAAAATTTCATCAATATTGACCATTTTTTCAACGTTCGACTGGTCCGGGGTCATCGTTTTTCATCAGAAAATGGATTTTTTGGACTCTACCAAAAATGATTCAAAATGTCATTTGGATCGGGCCTCATGTTGAATAACCACTTTTTAAACCCTCACAGTGACCAAAATTGCCATTTTTACAGAGTTTTGCTTACTCAAAATCTTCAATTTTGACCAATTTCAGGCACAGAAATGACTTTAAACACACTTATTTTAGTTGAAAAAGTAATAACTCACATCCAACCGTCATTTAAAGTCAAAAGATTAAATGTTAAAATTTCATCAATATTGACCATTTTTTCAACGTTCGACTGGTCCGGGGTCATCGTTTTTCATCAGAAAATGGATTTTTTTGGACTCTACCAAAAATGATTCAAAATGTCATTTGGATCGGGCCTCATGTTGAATAACCACTTTTTAAACCTCACAGTGACCAAAATTGCCATTTTTACAGAGTTTTGCTTACTCAAAATCTTCAATTTTGACCAATTTCAGGCACAGAAATGACTTAAACACACTTATTTTAGTTGAAAAAGTAATAACTCACATCCAACCGTCATTTAAAGTCAAAAGATTAAATGTTAAAATTTCATCAATATTGACCATTTTTTCAACGTTCGACTGGTCCGGGGTCATCGTTTTTCATCAGAAAATTGATTTTTTGGACTCTACCAAAAATGATTCAAAATGTCATTTGGATCGGGCCTCATGTTGAATAACCACTTTTTAAACCCTCAAAGTGACCAAAATTGCCATTTTTACAGAGTTTTGCTTACTCAAAATCTTCAATTTTGACCAATTTCAGGCACAGAAATGACTTTAAACACACTTATTTTAGTTGAAAAAGTATTAACTCACATCCAACCGTCATTTAAAGTCAAAAGATTAAATGTTAAAATTTCATCAATATTGACCAATTTTTTCAACGTTCGACTGGTCCGGGGTCATCGTTTTTCATCAGAAAATTGATTTTTTGGACTCTACCAAAAATGATTCAAAATGTCATTTGGATCGGGCCTCATGTTGAATAACCACTTTTTAAACCCTCACAGTGACCAAAATTGCCATTTTTACAGAGTTTTGCTTACTCAAAATCTTCAATTTTGACCAATTTCAGGCACAGAAATGACTTTAAACACACTTATTTTAGTTGAAAAAGTAATAACTCACATCCAACCGTCATTTAAAGTCAAAAGATTAAATGTTAAAATTTCATCAATATTGACCATTTTTTCAACGTTCGACTGGTCCCGGGTCATCGTTTTTCATCAGAAAATGGATTTTTTGGACTCTACCAAAAATGATTCAAAATGTCATTTGGATCGGGCCTCATGTTGAATAACCACTTTTTAAACCCTCACAGTGACCAAAATTGCCATTTTTACAGAGTTTTGCTTACTCAAAATCTCCAATTTTGACCAATTTCAGGCACAGAAATGACTTTAAACACACTTATTTTAGTTGAAAAAGTAATAACTCACATCCAACCGTCATTTAAAGTGAAAAGATTAAATATTAAAATTTCATCAATATTGACCATTTTTTCAATGTTCGACTGGTCCGGGGTCATCGTTTTTCATCAGAAAATTGATTTTTTGGACTCTACCAAAAATGATTCAAAATGTCATTTGGATCGGACCTCATGTTGAATAACCACTTTTTAAACCCTCACAGTGACCAAAATTGCCATTTTTACAGAGTTTTGCTTACTCAAAATCTTCAATTTTGACCAATTTCAGGCACAGAAATGACTTTAAACACACTTATTTTAGTTGAAAAAGTAATAACTCACATCCAACCGTCATTTAAAGTCAAAAGATTAAATGTTAAAATTTCATCAATATTGACCAATTTTTTTCAACGTTCGACTGGTCCGGGGTCATCGTTTTTTATCAGAAAATTGATTTTTTGGACTCTACCAAAAATGATTCAAAATGTCATTTGGATCGGGCCTCATGTTGAATAACCACTTTTTAAACCCTCAAAGTGACCAAAACTGCCATTTTTACAGAGTTTTGCTTACTCAAAATCTTCAATTTGACCAATTTCAGGCACAGAAATGACTTAAACACACTTATTTTAGTTGAAAAAGTAATAACTCACATCCAACCGTCATTTAAAGTCAAAAGATTAAATGTTAAAATTTCATCAATATTGACCATTTTTTCAACGTTCGACTGGTCCCGGGTCATCGTTTTTCATCAGAAAATTGATTTTTTGGACTCTACCAAAAATGATTCAAAATGTCATTTGGATCAGGCCTCATGTTGAATAACCACTTTTTAAACCCTCACAGTGACCAAAACTGCCATTTTTACAGAGTTTTGCTTACTCAAAATCTTCAATTTTGACCAATTTCAGGCACAGAAATGACTTTAAACACACTTATTTTAGTTGAAAAAGTAATAACTCACATCCAACCGTCATTTAAAGTCAAAAGATTAAATGTTAAAATTTCATCAATATTGACCATTTTTTCAACGTTCGACTGGTCCGGGGTCATCGTTTTTCATCAGAAAATTGATTTTTTGGACTCTACCAAAAATGATTCAAAATGTCATTTGGATCGGGCCTTATGTTGAATAACCACTTTTTAAACCCTCACAGTGACCAAAATTGCCATTTTTACAGAGTTTTGCTTACTCAAAATCTTCAATTTTGACCAATTTCAGGCACAGAAATGACTTTAAACACACTTATTTTAGTTGAAAAAGTAATAACTCACATCCAACCGTCATTTAAAGTCAAAAGATTAAATGTTAAAATTTCATCAATATTGACCAATTTTTTTCAACGTTCGACTGGTCCGGGGTCATCGTTTTTAATCAGAAAATTGATTTTTTGGACTCTACCAAAAATGATTCAAAATGTCATTTGGATCGGGCCTCATGTTGAATAACCATTTTTTAAACCCTCACAGTGACCAAAATTGCCATTTTTACAGAGTTTTGCTTACTCAAAATCTTCAATTTTGACCAATTTCAGGCACAGAAATGACTTTAAACACACTTATTTTAGTTGAAAAAGTAATAACTCACATCCAACCGTCATTTAAAGTCAAAAGATTAAATGTTAAAATTTCATCAATATTGACCATTTTTTCAATGTTCGACTGGTCCGGGGTCATCGTTTTTCATCAGAAAATGGATTTTTTGGACTCTACCAAAAATGATTCAAAATGTCATTTGGATCGGGCCTCATGTTGAATAACCACTTTTTAAACCCTCACAGTGACCAAAATTGCCATTTTTACAGAGTTTTGCTTACTCAAAATCTTCAATTTTGACCAATTTCAGGCACAGAAATGACTTTAAACACACTTATTTTAGTTGAAAAAGTAATAACTCACATCCAACCGTCATTTAAAGTGAAAAGATTAAATATTAAAATTTCATCAATATTGACCATTTTTTCAATGTTCGACTGGTCCGGGGTCATCGTTTTTCATCAGAAAATTGATTTTTTGGACTCTACCAAAAATGATTCAAAATGTCATTTGGATCGGACCTCATGTTGAATAACCACTTTTTAAACCCTCACAGTGACCAAAATTGCCATTTTTACAGAGTTTTGCTTACTCAAAATCTTCAATTTTGACCAATTTCAGGCACAGAAATGACTTTAAACACACTTATTTTAGTTGAAAAAGTAATAACTCACATCCAACCGTCATTTAAAGTCAAAAGATTAAATGTTAAAATTTCATCAATATTGACCAATTTTTTTCAACGTTCGACTGGTCCGGGGTCATCGTTTTTTATCAGAAAATTGATTTTTTGGACTCTACCAAAAATGATTCAAAATGTCATTTGGATCGGGCCTCATGTTGAATAACCACTTTTTAAACCCTCAAAGTGACCAAAACTGCCATTTTTACAGAGTTTTGCTTACTCAAAATCTTCAATTTGACCAATTTCAGGCACAGAAATGACTTAAACACACTTATTTTAGTTGAAAAAGTAATAACTCACATCCAACCGTCATTTAAAGTCAAAAGATTAAATGTTAAAATTTCATCAATATTGACCATTTTTTCAACGTTCGACTGGTCCCGGGTCATCGTTTTTCATCAGAAAATTGATTTTTTGGACTCTACCAAAAATGATTCAAAATGTCATTTGGATCAGGCCTCATGTTGAATAACCACTTTTTAAACCCTCACAGTGACCAAAACTGCCATTTTTACAGAGTTTTGCTTACTCAAAATCTTCAATTTTGACCAATTTCAGGCACAGAAATGACTTTAAACACACTTATTTTAGTTGAAAAAGTAATAACTCACATCCAACCGTCATTTAAAGTCAAAAGATTAAATGTTAAAATTTCATCAATATTGACCATTTTTTCAACGTTCGACTGGTCCGGGGTCATCGTTTTTCATCAGAAAATTGATTTTTTGGACTCTACCAAAAATGATTCAAAATGTCATTTGGATCGGGCCTTATGTTGAATAACCACTTTTTAAACCCTCACAGTGACCAAAATTGCCATTTTTACAGAGTTTTGCTTACTCAAAATCTTCAATTTTGACCAATTTCAGGCACAGAAATGACTTTAAACACACTTATTTTAGTTGAAAAAGTAATAACTCACATCCAACCGTCATTTAAAGTCAAAAGATTAAATGTTAAAATTTCATCAATATTGACCAATTTTTTTCAACGTTCGACTGGTCCGGGGTCATCGTTTTTAATCAGAAAATTGATTTTTTGGACTCTACCAAAAATGATTCAAAATGTCATTTGGATCGGGCCTCATGTTGAATAACCATTTTTTAAACCCTCACAGTGACCAAAATTGCCATTTTTACAGAGTTTTGCTTACTCAAAATCTTCAATTTTGACCAATTTCAGGCACAGAAATGACTTTAAACACACTTATTTTAGTTGAAAAAGTAATAACTCACATCCAACCGTCATTTAAAGTCAAAAGATTAAATGTTAAAATTTCATCAATATTGACCAATTTTTTTCAACGTTCGACTGGTCCGGGGTCGTCGTTTTTTATCAGAAAATTGATTTTTTGGACTCTACCAAAAATCATTCAAAATGTCATTTGGATCGGGCCTCATGTTGAATAACCACTTTTTAAACCCTCACAGTGACCAAAATTGCCATTTTTACAGAGTTTTGCTTACTCAAAATCTTCAATTTTGACCAATTTCAGGCACAGAAATGACTTTAAACACACTTATTTTAGTTGAAAAACGTAATAACTCACATCCAACCGTCATTTAAAGTCAAAAGATTAAATGTTAAAATTTCATCAATATTGACCATTTTTTCAACGTTCGACTGGTCCGGGGTCATCGTTTTTCATCAGAAAATGGATTTTTTGGACTCTACCAAAAATGATTCAAAATGTCATTTGGATCGGGCCTCATGTTGAATAACCACTTTTTAAACCCTCACAGTGACCAAAATTGCCATTTTTACAGAGTTTTGCTTACTCAAAATCTTCATTTTTGACCAATTTCAGGCACAGAAATGACTTTAAACACACTTATTTTAGTTGAAAAAGTAATAACTCACATCCAACCGTCATTTAAAGTGAAAAGATTAAATATTAAAATTTCATCAATATTGACCATTTTTTCAATGTTCGACTGGTCCGGGGTCATCGTTTTTCATCAGAAAATTGATTTTTTGGACTCTACCAAAAATGATTCAAAATGTCATTTGGATCGGGCCTCATGTTGAATAACCACTTTTTAAACCCTCACAGTGACCAAAATTGCCATTTTTGCAGAGTTTTGCTTACTCAAAATCTTCAATTTTGACCAATTTCAGGCACAGAAATGACTTTAAACACACTTATTTTAGTTGAAAAAGTAATAACTCACATCCAACCGTCATTTAAAGTCAAAAGATTAAATGTTAAAATTTCATCAATATTGACCATTTTTTCAACGTTCGACTGGTCCGGGGTCATCGTTTTTCATCAGAAAATTGATTTTTTAGACTCTACCAAAAATGATTCAAAATGTCATTTGGATCGGGCCTCATGTTGAATAACCACTTTTTAAACCCTCACAGTGACCAAAATTGCCATTTTTACAGAGTTTTGCTTACTCAAAATCTTCAATTTTGACCAATTTCAGGCACAGAAATGACTTTAAACACACTTATTTTAGTTGAAAAAGTAATAACTCACATCCAACCGTCATTTAAAGTCAAAAGATTAAATGTTAAAATTTCATCAATATTGACCATTTTTTCAACGTTCGACTGGTCCGGGGTCATCGTTTTTCATCAGAAAATTGATTTTTTGGACTCTACCAAAAATGATTCAAAATGTCATTTGGATCGGGCCTCATGTTGAATAACCACTTTTTAAACCCTCACAGTGACCAAAATTGCCATTTTTACAGAGTTTTGCTTACTAAAAATCTTCAATTTTGACCAATTTCAGGCACAGAAATGACTTTAAACACATTTATTTTAGTTGAAGAAGTAATAACTCACATCCAACCGTCATTTAAAGTCAAAAGATTAAATGTTAAAATTTCATCAATATTGACCATTTTTTCAACGTTCGACTGGTCCGGGGTCATCGTTTTTCATCAGAAAATGGATTTTTTGGACTCTACCAAAAATGATTCAAAATGTCATTTGGATCGGGCCTCATGTTGAATAACCACTTTTTAAACCCTCACAGTGACCAAAATTGCCATTTTTACAGAGTTTTGCTTACTCAAAATCTTCAATTTTGACCAATTTCAGGCTTAGAAATGACTTTAAACACACTTATTTTAGTTGAAAAAGTAATAACTCACATCCAACCGTCATTTAAAGTCAAAAGATTAAATGTTAAAATTTCATCAATATTGACCATTTTTTCAACGTTCGACTGGTCCGGGGTCATCGTTTTTCATCAGAAAATGGATTTTTTGGACTCTACCAAAAATGATTCAAAATGTCATTTGGATCAGGCCTCATGTTGAATAACCACTTTTTAAACCCTCACAGTGACCAAAATTGCCATTTTTACAGAGTTTTGCTTACTCAAAATCTTCAATTTTGACCAATTTCAGGCACAGAAATGACTTTAAACACACTTAATTTAGTTGAAAAAGTAATAACTCACATCCAACCGTCATTTAAAGTCAAAAGATTAAATGTTAAAATTTCATCAATATTGACCATTTTTTCAACGTTCGACTGGTCCGGGGTCATCGTTTTTCATCAGAAAATTGATTTTTTGGACTCTACCAAAAATGATTCAAAATGTCATTTGGATCGGGCCTCATGTTGAATAACCACTTTTTAAACCCTCACAGTGACCAAAATTGCCATTTTTACAGAGTTTTGCTTACTCAAAATCTTCAATTTTGACCAATTTCAGGCACAGAAATGACTTTAAACACACTTATTTTAGTTGAAAAAGTAATAACTCACATCCAACCGTCATTTAAAGTCAATAGATTAAATGTTAAAATTTCATCAATATTGACAATTTTTTCAACGTTCGACTGGTCCGGGGTCATCGTTTTTCATCAGAAAATTGATTTTTTGGACTCTACCAAAAATGATTCAAAATGTCATTTGGATCGGGCCTCATGTTGAATAACCACTTTTTAAACCCTCACAGTGACCAAAACTGCCATTTTTACAGAGTTTTGCTTACTCAAAATCTTCAATTTTGACCAATTTCAGGCACAGAAATGACTTTAAACACACTTATTTTAGTTGAAAAAGTAATAACTCACATCCAACCGTCATTTAAAGTCAAAAGATTAAATGTTAAAATTTCATCAATATTGACCATTTTTTCAACGTTCGACTGGTCCGGGGTCATCGTTTTTCATCAGAAAATTGATTTTTTGGACTCTACCAAAAATGATTCAAAATGTCATTTGGATCGGGCCTCATGTTGAATAACCACTTTTTAAACCCTCACAGTGACCAAAATTGCCATTTTTACAGAGTTTTGCTTACTCAAAATCTTCAATTTTGACCAATTTCAGGCACAGAAATGACTTTAAACACACTTATTTTAGTTGAAAAAGTAATAACTCACATCCAACCGTCATTTAAAGTCAAAAGATTAAATGTTAAAATTTCATCAATATTGACCATTTTTTCAACGTTCGACTGGTCCCGGGTCATCGTTTTTCATCAGAAAATGGATTTTTTGGACTCTACCAAAAATGATTCAAAATGTCATTTGGATCGGGCCTCATGTTGAATAACCACTTTTTAAACCCTCACAGTGACCAAAATTGCCATTTTTACAGAGTTTTGCTTACTCAAAATCTTCAATTTTGACCAATTTCAGGCACAGAAATGACTTTAAACACACTTATTTTAGTTGAAAAAGTAATAACTCACATCCAACCGTCATTTAAAGTGAAAAGATTAAATATTAAAATTTCATCAATATTGACCATTTTTTCAATGTTCGACTGGTCCGGGGTCATCGTTTTTCATCAGAAAATTGATTTTTTGGACTCTACCAAAAATGATTCAAAATGTCATTTGGATCGGACCTCATGTTGAATAACCACTTTTTAAACCCTCACAGTGACCAAAATTGCCATTTTTACAGAGTTTTGCTTACTCAAAATCTTCAATTTTGACCAATTTCAGGCACAGAAATGACTTTAAACACACTTATTTTAGTTGAAAAAGTAATAACTCACATCCAACCGTCATTTAAAGTCAAAAGATTAAATGTTAAAATTTCATCAATATTGACCAATTTTTTTCAACGTTCGACTGGTCCGGGGTCATCGTTTTTTATCAGAAAATTGATTTTTTGGACTCTACCAAAAATGATTCAAAATGTCATTTGGATCGGGCCTCATGTTGAATAACCACTTTTTAAACCCTCAAAGTGACCAAAACTGCCATTTTTACAGAGTTTTGCTTACTCAAAATCTTCAATTTGACCAATTTCAGGCACAGAAATGACTTAAACACACTTATTTTAGTTGAAAAAGTAATAACTCACATCCAACCGTCATTTAAAGTCAAAAGATTAAATGTTAAAATTTCATCAATATTGACCATTTTTTCAACGTTCGACTGGTCCCGGGTCATCGTTTTTCATCAGAAAATTGATTTTTTGGACTCTACCAAAAATGATTCAAAATGTCATTTGGATCAGGCCTCATGTTGAATAACCACTTTTTAAACCCTCACAGTGACCAAAATTGCCATTTTTACAGAGTTTTGCTTACTCAAAATCTTCAATTTTGACCAATTTCAGGCACAGAAATGACTTAAACACACTTATTTTAGTTGAAAAAGTAATAACTCACATCCAACCGTCATTTAAAGTCAAAAGATTAAATGTTAAAATTTCATCAATATTGACCATTTTTTCAACGTTCGACTGGTCCGGGGTCATCGTTTTTCATCAGAAAATTGATTTTTTGGACTCTACCAAAAATGATTCAAAATGTCATTTGGATCGGGCCTCATGTTGAATAACCACTTTTTAAACCCTCAAAGTGACCAAAATTGCCATTTTTACAGAGTTTTGCTTACTCAAAATCTTCAATTTTGACCAATTTCAGGCACAGAAATGACTTTAAACACACTTATTTTAGTTGAAAAAGTATTAACTCACATCCAACCGTCATTTAAAGTCAAAAGATTAAATGTTAAAATTTCATCAATATTGACCAATTTTTTTCAACGTTCGACTGGTCCGGGGTCATCGTTTTTCATCAGAAAATTGATTTTTTGGACTCTACCAAAAATGATTCAAAATGTCATTTGGATCGGGCCTCATGTTGAATAACCACTTTTTAAACCCTCACAGTGACCAAAATTGCCATTTTTACAGAGTTTTGCTTACTCAAAATCTTCAATTTTGACCAATTTCAGGCACAGAAATGACTTTAAACACACTTATTTTAGTTGAAAAAGTAATAACTCACATCCAACCGTCATTTAAAGTCAAAAGATTAAATGTTAAAATTTCATCAATATTGACCATTTTTTCAACGTTCGACTGGTCCGGGTCATCGTTTTTCATCAGAAAATGGATTTTTTGGACTCTACCAAAAATGATTCAAAATGTCATTTGGATCAGGCCTCATGTTGAATAACCACTTTTTAAACCCTCACAGTGACCAAAACTGCCATTTTTACAGAGTTTTGCTTACTCAAAATCTTCAATTTTGACCAATTTCAGGCACAGAAATGACTTTAAACACACTTATTTTAGTTGAAAAAGTAATAACTCACATCCAACCGTCATTTAAAGTCAAAAAATTAAATGTTAAAATTTCATCAATATTGACCATTTTTTCAACGTTCGACTGGTCCGGGGTCATCGTTTTTCATCAGAAAATTGATTTTTTGGACTCTACCAAAAATGATTCAAAATGTCATTTGGATCGGGCCTCATGTTGAATAACCACTTTTTAAACCCTCACAGTGACCAAAATTGCCATTTTTACAGAGTTTTGCTTACTCAAAATCTTCAATTTTGACCAATTTCAGGCACAGAAATGACTTTAAACACACTTATTTTAGTTGAAAAAGTAATAACTCACATCCAACCGTCATTTAAAGTCAAAAGATTAAATGTTAAAATTTCATCAATATTGACCATTTTTTCAACGTTCGACTGGTCCGGGGTCATCGTTTTTCATCAGAAAATGGATTTTTTGGACTCTACCAAAAATGATTCAAAATGTCATTTGGATCGGGCCTCATGTTGAATAACCACTTTTTAAACCCTCACAGTGACCAAAATTGCCATTTTTACAGAGTTTTGCTTACTCAAAATCTTCAATTTTGACCAATTTCAGGCACAGAAATGACTTTAAACACACTTATTTTAGTTGAAAAAGTAATAACTCACATCCAACCGTCATTTAAAGTCAAAAGATTAAATGTTAAAATTTCATCAATATTGACCATTTTTTCAATGTTCGACTGGTCCGGGGTCATCGTTTTTCATCAGAAAATGGATTTTTTGGACTCTACCAAAAATGATTCAAAATGTCATTTGGATCGGGCCTCATGTTGAATAACCACTTTTTAAACCCTCACAGTGACCAAAATTGCCATTTTTACAGAGTTTTGCTTACTCAAAATCTTCAATTTTGACCAATTTCAGGCACAGAAATGACTTAAACACACTTATTTTAGTTGAAAAAGTAATAACTCACATCCAACCGTCATTTAAAGTCAAAAGATTAAATGTTAAAATTTCATCAATATTGACCATTTTTTCAACGTTCGACTGGTCCGGGGTCATCGTTTTTCATCAGAAAATTGATTTTTTGGACTCTACCAAAAATGATTCAAAATGTCATTTGGATCGGGCCTCATGTTGAATAACCACTTTTTAAACCCTCAAAGTGACCAAAATTGCCATTTTTACAGAGTTTTGCTTACTCAAAATCTTCAATTTTGACCAATTTCAGGCACAGAAATGACTTTAAACACACTTATTTTAGTTGAAAAAGTATTAACTCACATCCAACCGTCATTTAAAGTCAAAAGATTAAATGTTAAAATTTCATCAATATTGACCAATTTTTTTCAACGTTCGACTTGTCCGGGGTCATCGTTTTTCATCAGAAAATTGATTTTTTGGACTCTACCAAAAATGATTCAAAATGTCATTTGGATCGGGCCTCATGTTGAATAACCACTTTTTAAACCCTCACAGTGACCAAAATTGCCATTTTTACAGAGTTTTGCTTACTCAAAATCTTCAATTTTGACCAATTTCAGGCACAGAAATGACTTTAAACACACTTATTTTAGTTGAAAAAGTAATAACTCACATCCAACCGTCATTTAAAGTCAAAAGATTAAATGTTAAAATTTCATCAATATTGACCATTTTTTCAACGTTCGACTGGTCCCGGGTCATCGTTTTTCATCAGAAAATGGATTTTTTGGACTCTACCAAAAATGATTCAAAATGTCATTTGGATCGGGCCTCATGTTGAATAACCACTTTTTAAACCCTCACAGTGACCAAAATTGCCATTTTTACAGAGTTTTGCTTACTCAAAATCTTCAATTTTGACCAATTTCAGGCACAGAAATGACTTTAAACACACTTATTTTAGTTGAAAAAGTAATAACTCACATCCAACCGTCATTTAAAGTGAAAAGATTAAATATTAAAATTTCATCAATATTGACCATTTTTTCAATGTTCGACTGGTCCGGGGTCATCGTTTTTCATCAGAAAATTGATTTTTTGGACTCTACCAAAAATGATTCAAAATGTCATTTGGATCGGACCTCATGTTGAATAACCACTTTTTAAACCCTCACAGTGACCAAAATTGCCATTTTTACAGAGTTTTGCTTACTCAAAATCTTCAATTTTGACCAATTTCAGGCACAGAAATGACTTTAAACACACTTATTTTAGTTGAAAAAGTAATAACTCACATCCAACCGTCATTTAAAGTCAAAAGATTAAATGTTAAAATTTCATCAATATTGACCAATTTTTTTCAACGTTCGACTGGTCCGGGGTCATCGTTTTTTATCAGAAAATTGATTTTTTGGACTCTACCAAAAATGATTCAAAATGTCATTTGGATCGGGCCTCATGTTGAATAACCACTTTTTAAACCCTCAAAGTGACCAAAACTGCCATTTTTACAGAGTTTTGCTTACTCAAAATCTTCAATTTGACCAATTTCAGGCACAGAAATGACTTAAACACACTTATTTTAGTTGAAAAAGTAATAACTCACATCCAACCGTCATTTAAAGTCAAAAGATTAAATGTTAAAATTTCATCAATATTGACCATTTTTTCAACGTTCGACTGGTCCCGGGTCATCGTTTTTCATCAGAAAATTGATTTTTTGGACTCTACCAAAAATGATTCAAAATGTCATTTGGATCAGGCCTCATGTTGAATAACCACTTTTTAAACCCTCACAGTGACCAAAACTGCCATTTTTACAGAGTTTTGCTTACTCAAAATCTTCAATTTTGACCAATTTCAGGCACAGAAATGACTTTAAACACACTTATTTTAGTTGAAAAAGTAATAACTCACATCCAACCGTCATTTAAAGTCAAAAGATTAAATGTTAAAATTTCATCAATATTGACCATTTTTTCAACGTTCGACTGGTCCGGGGTCATCGTTTTTCATCAGAAAATTGATTTTTTGGACTCTACCAAAAATGATTCAAAATGTCATTTGGATCGGGCCTTATGTTGAATAACCACTTTTTAAACCCTCACAGTGACCAAAATTGCCATTTTTACAGAGTTTTGCTTACTCAAAATCTTCAATTTTGACCAATTTCAGGCACAGAAATGACTTTAAACACACTTATTTTAGTTGAAAAAGTAATAACTCACATCCAACCGTCATTTAAAGTCAAAAGATTAAATGTTAAAATTTCATCAATATTGACCAATTTTTTTCAACGTTCGACTGGTCCGGGGTCATCGTTTTTCATCAGAAAATGGATTTTTTGGACTCTACCAAAAATGATTCAAAATGTCATTTGGATCGGGCCTCATGTTGAATAACCACTTTTTAAACCCTCACAGTGACCAAAATTGCCATTTTTACAGAGTTTTGCTTACTCAAAATCTTCAATTTTGACCAATTTCAGGCACAGAAATGACTTTAAACACACTTATTTTAGTTGAAAAAGTAATAACTCACATCCAACCGTCATTTAAAGTCAAAAGATTAAATGTTAAAATTTCATCAATATTGACCATTTTTTCAATGTTCGACTGGTCCGGGGTCATCGTTTTTCATCAGAAAATGGATTTTTTGGACTCTACCAAAAATGATTCAAAATGTCATTTGGATCGGGCCTCATGTTGAATAACCACTTTTTAAACCCTCACAGTGACCAAAATTGCCATTTTTACAGAGTTTTGCTTACTCAAAATCTTCAATTTTGACCAATTTCAGGCACAGAAATGACTTAAACACACTTATTTTAGTTGAAAAAGTAATAACTCACATCCAACCGTCATTTAAAGTCAAAAGATTAAATGTTAAAATTTCATCAATATTGACCATTTTTTCAACGTTCGACTGGTCCGGGGTCATCGTTTTTCATCAGAAAATTGATTTTTTGGACTCTACCAAAAATGATTCAAAATGTCATTTGGATCGGGCCTCATGTTGAATAACCACTTTTTAAACCCTCAAAGTGACCAAAATTGCCATTTTTACAGAGTTTTGCTTACTCAAAATCTTCAATTTTGACCAATTTCAGGCACAGAAATGACTTTAAACACACTTATTTTAGTTGAAAAAGTATTAACTCACATCCAACCGTCATTTAAAGTCAAAAGATTAAATGTTAAAATTTCATCAATATTGACCAATTTTTTTCAACGTTCGACTGGTCCGGGGTCATCGTTTTTCATCAGAAAATTGATTTTTTGGACTCTACCAAAAATGATTCAAAATGTCATTTGGATCGGGCCTCATGTTGAATAACCACTTTTTAAACCCTCACAGTGACCAAAATTGCCATTTTTACAGAGTTTTGCTTACTCAAAATCTTCAATTTTGACCAATTTCAGGCACAGAAATGACTTTAAACACACTTATTTTAGTTGAAAAAGTAATAACTCACATCCAACCGTCATTTAAAGTCAAAAGATTAAATGTTAAAATTTCATCAATATTGACCATTTTTTCAACGTTCGACTGGTCCCGGGTCATCGTTTTTCATCAGAAAATGGATTTTTTGGACTCTACCAAAAATGATTCAAAATGTCATTTGGATCAGGCCTCATGTTGAATAACCACTTTTTAAACCCTCACAGTGACCAAAACTGCCATTTTTACAGAGTTTTGCTTACTCAAAATCTTCAATTTTGACCAATTTCAGGCACAGAAATGACTTTAAACACACTTATTTTAGTT
Organism: Lissotriton vulgaris; assembly: GCF_964263255.1. NCBI lineage: Eukaryota > Metazoa > Chordata > Amphibia > Caudata > Salamandridae > Lissotriton > Lissotriton vulgaris. The sequence goes on along the minus strand of NW_028244431.1, from coordinate 300,252 downwards.
GAAAAAGTAATAACTCACATCCAACCGTCATTTAAAGTCAAAAAATTAAATGTTAAAATTTCATCAATATTGACCATTTTTTCAACGTTCGACTGGTCCGGGGTCATCGTTTTTCATCAGAAAATTGATTTTTTGGACTCTACCAAAAATGATTCAAAATGTCATTTGGATCGGGCCTCATGTTGAATAACCACTTTTTAAACCCTCACAGTGACCAAAATTGCCATTTTTACAGAGTTTTGCTTACTCAAAATCTTCAATTTTGACCAATTTCAGGCACAGAAATGACTTTAAACACACTTATTTTAGTTGAAAAAGTAATAACTCACATCCAACCGTCATTTAAAGTCAAAAGATTAAATGTTAAAATTTCATCAATATTGACCATTTTTTCAACGTTCGACTGGTCCGGGGTCATCGTTTTTCATCAGAAAATGGATTTTTTGGACTCTACCAAAAATGATTCAAAATGTCATTTGGATCGGGCCTCATGTTGAATAACCACTTTTTAAACCCTCACAGTGACCAAAATTGCCATTTTTACAGAGTTTTGCTTACTCAAAATCTTCAATTTTGACCAATTTCAGGCACAGAAATGACTTTAAACACACTTATTTTAGTTGAAAAAGTAATAACTCACATCCAACCGTCATTTAAAGTCAAAAGATTAAATGTTAAAATTTCATCAATATTGACCATTTTTTCAATGTTCGACTGGTCCGGGGTCATCGTTTTTCATCAGAAAATGGATTTTTTGGACTCTACCAAAAATGATTCAAAATGTCATTTGGATCGGGCCTCATGTTGAATAACCACTTTTTAAACCCTCACAGTGACCAAAATTGCCATTTTTACAGAGTTTTGCTTACTCAAAATCTTCAATTTTGACCAATTTCAGGCACAGAAATGACTTAAACACACTTATTTTAGTTGAAAAAGTAATAACTCACATCCAACCGTCATTTAAAGTCAAAAGATTAAATGTTAAAATTTCATCAATATTGACCATTTTTTCAACGTTCGACTGGTCCGGGGTCATCGTTTTTCATCAGAAAATTGATTTTTTGGACTCTACCAAAAATGATTCAAAATGTCATTTGGATCGGGCCTCATGTTGAATAACCACTTTTTAAACCCTCAAAGTGACCAAAATTGCCATTTTTACAGAGTTTTGCTTACTCAAAATCTTCAATTTTGACCAATTTCAGGCACAGAAATGACTTTAAACACACTTATTTTAGTTGAAAAAGTATTAACTCACATCCAACCGTCATTTAAAGTCAAAAGATTAAATGTTAAAATTTCATCAATATTGACCAATTTTTTTCAACGTTCGACTGGTCCGGGGTCATCGTTTTTCATCAGAAAATTGATTTTTTGGACTCTACCAAAAATGATTCAAAATGTCATTTGGATCGGGCCTCATGTTGAATAACCACTTTTTAAACCCTCACAGTGACCAAAATTGCCATTTTTACAGAGTTTTGCTTACTCAAAATCTTCAATTTTGACCAATTTCAGGCACAGAAATGACTTTAAACACACTTATTTTAGTTGAAAAAGTAATAACTCACATCCAACCGTCATTTAAAGTCAAAAGATTAAATGTTAAAATTTCATCAATATTGACCATTTTTTCAACGTTCGACTGGTCCCGGGTCATCGTTTTTCATCAGAAAATGGATTTTTTGGACTCTACCAAAAATGATTCAAAATGTCATTTGGATCGGGCCTCATGTTGAATAACCACTTTTTAAACCCTCACAGTGACCAAAATTGCCATTTTTACAGAGTTTTGCTTACTCAAAATCTTCAATTTTGACCAATTTCAGGCACAGAAATGACTTTAAACACACTTATTTTAGTTGAAAAAGTAATAACTCACATCCAACCGTCATTTAAAGTGAAAAGATTAAATATTAAAATTTCATCAATATTGACCATTTTTTCAATGTTCGACTGGTCCGGGGTCATCGTTTTTCATCAGAAAATTGATTTTTTGGACTCTACCAAAAATGATTCAAAATGTCATTTGGATCGGACCTCATGTTGAATAACCACTTTTTAAACCCTCACAGTGACCAAAATTGCCATTTTTACAGAGTTTTGCTTACTCAAAATCTTCAATTTTGACCAATTTCAGGCACAGAAATGACTTTAAACACACTTATTTTAGTTGAAAAAGTAATAACTCACATCCAACCGTCATTTAAAGTCAAAAGATTAAATGTTAAAATTTCATCAATATTGACCAATTTTTTTCAACGTTCGACTGGTCCGGGGTCATCGTTTTTTATCAGAAAATTGATTTTTTGGACTCTACCAAAAATGATTCAAAATGTCATTTGGATCGGGCCTCATGTTGAATAACCACTTTTTAAACCCTCAAAGTGACCAAAACTGCCATTTTTACAGAGTTTTGCTTACTCAAAATCTTCAATTTGACCAATTTCAGGCACAGAAATGACTTAAACACACTTATTTTAGTTGAAAAAGTAATAACTCACATCCAACCGTCATTTAAAGTCAAAAGATTAAATGTTAAAATTTCATCAATATTGACCATTTTTTCAACGTTCGACTGGTCCCGGGTCATCGTTTTTCATCAGAAAATTGATTTTTTGGACTCTACCAAAAATGATTCAAAATGTCATTTGGATCAGGCCTCATGTTGAATAACCACTTTTTAAACCCTCACAGTGACCAAAACTGCCATTTTTACAGAGTTTTGCTTACTCAAAATCTTCAATTTTGACCAATTTCAGGCACAGAAATGACTTTAAACACACTTATTTTAGTTGAAAAAGTAATAACTCACATCCAACCGTCATTTAAAGTCAAAAGATTAAATGTTAAAATTTCATCAATATTGACCATTTTTTCAACGTTCGACTGGTCCGGGGTCATCGTTTTTCATCAGAAAATTGATTTTTTGGACTCTACCAAAAATGATTCAAAATGTCATTTGGATCGGGCCTTATGTTGAATAACCACTTTTTAAACCCTCACAGTGACCAAAATTGCCATTTTTACAGAGTTTTGCTTACTCAAAATCTTCAATTTTGACCAATTTCAGGCACAGAAATGACTTTAAACACACTTATTTTAGTTGAAAAAGTAATAACTCACATCCAACCGTCATTTAAAGTCAAAAGATTAAATGTTAAAATTTCATCAATATTGACCAATTTTTTTCAACGTTCGACTGGTCCGGGGTCATCGTTTTTAATCAGAAAATTGATTTTTTGGACTCTACCAAAAATGATTCAAAATGTCATTTGGATCGGGCCTCATGTTGAATAACCATTTTTTAAACCCTCACAGTGACCAAAATTGCCATTTTTACAGAGTTTTGCTTACTCAAAATCTTCAATTTTGACCAATTTCAGGCACAGAAATGACTTTAAACACACTTATTTTAGTTGAAAAAGTAATAACTCACATCCAACCGTCATTTAAAGTCAAAAGATTAAATGTTAAAATTTCATCAATATTGACCAATTTTTTTCAACGTTCGACTGGTCCGGGGTCGTCGTTTTTTATCAGAAAATTGATTTTTTGGACTCTACCAAAAATCATTCAAAATGTCATTTGGATCGGGCCTCATGTTGAATAACCACTTTTTAAACCCTCACAGTGACCAAAATTGCCATTTTTACAGAGTTTTGCTTACTCAAAATCTTCAATTTTGACCAATTTCAGGCACAGAAATGACTTTAAACACACTTATTTTAGTTGAAAAACGTAATAACTCACATCCAACCGTCATTTAAAGTCAAAAGATTAAATGTTAAAATTTCATCAATATTGACCATTTTTTCAACGTTCGACTGGTCCGGGGTCATCGTTTTTCATCAGAAAATGGATTTTTTGGACTCTACCAAAAATGATTCAAAATGTCATTTGGATCGGGCCTCATGTTGAATAACCACTTTTTAAACCCTCACAGTGACCAAAATTGCCATTTTTACAGAGTTTTGCTTACTCAAAATCTTCATTTTTGACCAATTTCAGGCACAGAAATGACTTTAAACACACTTATTTTAGTTGAAAAAGTAATAACTCACATCCAACCGTCATTTAAAGTGAAAAGATTAAATATTAAAATTTCATCAATATTGACCATTTTTTCAATGTTCGACTGGTCCGGGGTCATCGTTTTTCATCAGAAAATTGATTTTTTGGACTCTACCAAAAATGATTCAAAATGTCATTTGGATCGGGCCTCATGTTGAATAACCACTTTTTAAACCCTCACAGTGACCAAAATTGCCATTTTTGCAGAGTTTTGCTTACTCAAAATCTTCAATTTTGACCAATTTCAGGCACAGAAATGACTTTAAACACACTTATTTTAGTTGAAAAAGTAATAACTCACATCCAACCGTCATTTAAAGTCAAAAGATTAAATGTTAAAATTTCATCAATATTGACCATTTTTTCAACGTTCGACTGGTCCGGGGTCATCGTTTTTCATCAGAAAATTGATTTTTTAGACTCTACCAAAAATGATTCAAAATGTCATTTGGATCGGGCCTCATGTTGAATAACCACTTTTTAAACCCTCACAGTGACCAAAATTGCCATTTTTACAGAGTTTTGCTTACTCAAAATCTTCAATTTTGACCAATTTCAGGCACAGAAATGACTTTAAACACACTTATTTTAGTTGAAAAAGTAATAACTCACATCCAACCGTCATTTAAAGTCAAAAGATTAAATGTTAAAATTTCATCAATATTGACCATTTTTTCAACGTTCGACTGGTCCGGGGTCATCGTTTTTCATCAGAAAATTGATTTTTTGGACTCTACCAAAAATGATTCAAAATGTCATTTGGATCGGGCCTCATGTTGAATAACCACTTTTTAAACCCTCACAGTGACCAAAATTGCCATTTTTACAGAGTTTTGCTTACTCAAAATCTTCAATTTTGACCAATTTCAGGCACAGAAATGACTTTAAACACATTTATTTTAGTTGAAGAAGTAATAACTCACATCCAACCGTCATTTAAAGTCAAAAGATTAAATGTTAAAATTTCATCAATATTGACCATTTTTTCAACGTTCGACTGGTCCGGGGTCATCGTTTTTCATCAGAAAATGGATTTTTTGGACTCTACCAAAAATGATTCAAAATGTCATTTGGATCGGGCCTCATGTTGAATAACCACTTTTTAAACCCTCACAGTGACCAAAATTGCCATTTTTACAGAGTTTTGCTTACTCAAAATCTTCAATTTTGACCAATTTCAGGCTTAGAAATGACTTTAAACACACTTATTTTAGTTGAAAAAGTAATAACTCACATCCAACCGTCATTTAAAGTCAAAAGATTAAATGTTAAAATTTCATCAATATTGACCATTTTTTCAACGTTCGACTGGTCCGGGGTCATCGTTTTTCATCAGAAAATGGATTTTTTGGACTCTACCAAAAATGATTCAAAATGTCATTTGGATCAGGCCTCATGTTGAATAACCACTTTTTAAACCCTCACAGTGACCAAAATTGCCATTTTTACAGAGTTTTGCTTACTCAAAATCTTCAATTTTGACCAATTTCAGGCACAGAAATGACTTTAAACACACTTAATTTAGTTGAAAAAGTAATAACTCACATCCAACCGTCATTTAAAGTCAAAAGATTAAATGTTAAAATTTCATCAATATTGACCATTTTTTCAACGTTCGACTGGTCCGGGGTCATCGTTTTTCATCAGAAAATTGATTTTTTGGACTCTACCAAAAATGATTCAAAATGTCATTTGGATCGGGCCTCATGTTGAATAACCACTTTTTAAACCCTCACAGTGACCAAAATTGCCATTTTTACAGAGTTTTGCTTACTCAAAATCTTCAATTTTGACCAATTTCAGGCACAGAAATGACTTTAAACACACTTATTTTAGTTGAAAAAGTAATAACTCACATCCAACCGTCATTTAAAGTCAAAAGATTAAATGTTAAAATTTCATCAATATTGACCATTTTTTCAACGTTCGACTGGTCCCGGGTCATCGTTTTTCATCAGAAAATGGATTTTTTGGACTCTACCAAAAATGATTCAAAATGTCATTTGGATCAGGCCTCATGTTGAATAACCACTTTTTACACCCTCACAGTGACCAAAACTGCCATTTTTACAGAGTTTTGCTTACTCAAAATCTTCAATTTTGACCAATTTCAGGCACAGAAATGACTTTAAACACACTTATTTTAGTTGAAAAAGTAATAACTCACATCCAACCGTCATTTAAAGTCAATAGATTAAATGTTAAAATTTCATCAATATTGACAATTTTTTCAACGTTCGACTGGTCCGGGGTCATCGTTTTTCATCAGAAAATTGATTTTTTGGACTCTACCAAAAATGATTCAAAATGTCATTTGGATCGGGCCTCATGTTGAATAACCACTTTTTAAACCCTCACAGTGACCAAAACTGCCATTTTTACAGAGTTTTGCTTACTCAAAATCTTCAATTTTGACCAATTTCAGGCACAGAAATGACTTTAAACACACTTATTTTAGTTGAAAAAGTAATAACTCACATCCAACCGTCATTTAAAGTCAAAAGATTAAATGTTAAAATTTCATCAATATTGACCATTTTTTCAACGTTCGACTGGTCCGGGGTCATCGTTTTTCATCAGAAAATTGATTTTTTGGACTCTACCAAAAATGATTCAAAATGTCATTTGGATCGGGCCTCATGTTGAATAACCACTTTTTAAACCCTCACAGTGACCAAAATTGCCATTTTTACAGAGTTTTGCTTACTCAAAATCTTCAATTTTGACCAATTTCAGGCACAGAAATGACTTTAAACACACTTATTTTAGTTGAAAAAGTAATAACTCACATCCAACCGTCATTTAAAGTCAAAAGATTAAATGTTAAAATTTCATCAATATTGACCATTTTTTCAACGTTCGACTGGTCCCGGGTCATCGTTTTTCATCAGAAAATGGATTTTTTGGACTCTACCAAAAATGATTCAAAATGTCATTTGGATCAGGCCTCATGTTGAATAACCACTTTTTACACCCTCACAGTGACCAAAACTGCCATTTTTACAGAGTTTTGCTTACTCAAAATCTTCAATTTTGACCAATTTCAGGCACAGAAATGACTTTAAACACACTTATTTTAGTTGAAAAAGTAATAACTCACATCCAACCGTCATTTAAAGTCAAAAGATTAAATGTTAAAATTTCATCAATATTGACAATTTTTTCAACGTTCGACTGGTCCGGGGTCATCGTTTTTCATCAGAAAATTGATTTTTTGGACTCTACCAAAAATGATTCAAAATGTCATTTGGATCGGGCCTCATGTTGAATAACCTCTTTTTAAACCCTCACAGTGACCAAAATTGCCATTTTTACAGAGTTTTGCTTACTCAAAATCTTCAATTTTGACCAATTTCAGGCACAGAAATGACTTTAAACACACTTATTTTAGTTGAAAAAGTAATAACTCACATCCAACCGTCATTTAAAGTCAAAAGATTAAATGTTAACATTTCATCAATATTGACCAATTTTTTTCAACGTTCGACTGGTCCGGGGTCATCGTTTTTTATCAGAAAATTGATTTTTTTGGACTCTACCAAAAATGATTCAAAATGTCATTTGGATCGGGCCTCATGTTGAATAACCACTTTTTAAACCCTCACAGTGACCAAAATTGCCATTTTTACAGAGTTTTGCTTACTCAAAATCTTCAATTTTGACCAATTTCAGGCACAGAAATGACTTTAAACACACTTATTTTAGTTGAAAAAGTAATAACTCACATCCAACCGTCATTTAAAGTCAAAAGATTAAATGTTAAAATTTCATCAATATTGACAATTTTTTCAACGTTCGACTGGTCCGGGGTCATCGTTTTTCATCAGAAAATTGATTTTTTGGACTCTACCAAAAATGATTCAAAATGTCATTTGGATCGGGCCTCATGTTGAATAACCACTTTTTAAACCCTCACAGTGACCAAAATTGCCATTTTTACAGAGTTTTGCTTACTCAAAATCTTCAATTTTGACCAATTTCAGGCACAGAAATGACTTTAAACACACTTATTTTAGTTGAAAAAGTAATAACTCACATCCAACCGTCATTTAAATTCAAAAGATTAAATGTTAAAATTTCATCAATATTGACCATTTTTTCAACGTTCGACTGGTCCCGGGTCATCGTTTTTCATCAGAAAATGGATTTTTTGGACTCTACCAAAAATGATTCAAAATGTCATTTGGATCGGGCCTCATGTTGAATAACCACTTTTTAAACCCTCACAGTGACCAAAATTGCCATTTTTACAGAGTTTTGCTTACTCAAAATCTTCAATTTTGACCAATTTCAGGCACAGAAATGACTTTAAACACACTTATTTTAGTTGAAAAAGTAATAACTCACATCCAACCGTCATTTAAAGTGAAAAGATTAAATATTAAAATTTCATCAATATTGACCATTTTTTCAATGTTCGACTGGTCCGGGGTCATCGTTTTTCATCAGAAAATTGATTTTTTGGACTCTACCAAAAATGATTCAAAATGTCATTTGGATCGGACCTCATGTTGAATAACCACTTTTTAAACCCTCACAGTGACCAAAATTGCCATTTTTACAGAGTTTTGCTTACTCAAAATCTTCAATTTTGACCAATTTCAGGCACAGAAATGACTTTAAACACACTTATTTTAGTTGAAAAAGTAATAACTCACATCCAACCGTCATTTAAAGTCAAAAGATTAAATGTTAAAATTTCATCAATATTGACCAATTTTTTTCAACGTTCGACTGGTCCGGGGTCATCGTTTTTTATCAGAAAATTGATTTTTTGGACTCTACCAAAAATGATTCAAAATGTCATTTGGATCGGGCCTCATGTTGAATAACCACTTTTTAAACCCTCACAGTGACCAAAACTGCCATTTTTACAGAGTTTTGCTTACTCAAAATCTTCAATTTTGACCAATTTCAGGCACAGAAATGACTTAAACACACTTATTTTAGTTGAAAAAGTAATAACTCACATCCAACCGTCATTTAAAGTCAAAAGATTAAATGTTAAAATTTCATCAATATTGACCATTTTTTCAACGTTCGACTGGTCCCGGGTCATCGTTTTTCATCAGAAAATGGATATTTTGGACTCTACCAAAAATGATTCAAAATGTCATTTGGATCGGGCCTCATGTTGAATAACCACTTTTTAAACCCTCACAGTGACCAAAACTGCCATTTTTACAGAGTTTTGCTTACTCAAAATCTTCAATTTTGACCAATTTCAGGCACAGAAATGACTTTAAACACACTTATTTTAGTTGAAAAAGTAATAACTCACATCCAACCGTCATTTAAAGTGAAAAGATTAAATATTAAAATTTCATCAATATTTACCATTTTTTCAATGTTCGACTGGTCCGGGGTCATCGTTTTTCATCAGAAAATGGATTTTTTGGACTCTACCAAAAATGATTCAAAATGTCATTTGGATCGGGCCTCATGTTGAATAACCACTTTTTAAACCCTCACAGTGACCAAAATTGCCATTTTTACAGAGTTTTGCTTACTCAAAATCTTCAATTTTGACCAATTTCAGGCACAGAAATGACTTTAAACACACTTATTTTAGTTGAAAAAGTAATAACTCACATCCAACCGTCATTTAAAGTCAAAAGATTAAATGTTAAAATTTCATCAATATTGACCATTTTTTCAACGTTCGACTGGTCCTGGGTCATCGTTTTTCATCAGAAAATTGATTTTTTGGACTCTACCAAAAATGATTCAAAATGTCATTTGGATCGGGCCTCATGTTGAATAACCACTTTTTAAACCCTCACAGTGACCAAAATTGCCATTTTTGCAGAGTTTTGCTTACTCAAAATCTTCAATTTTGACCAATTTCAGGCACAGAAATGACTTTAAACACACTTATTTTAGTTGAAAAAGTAATAACTCACATCCAACCGTCATTTAAAGTCAAAAGATTAAATGTTAAAATTTCATCAATATTGACCATTTTTTCAACGTTCGACTGGTCCGGGGTCATCGTTTTTCATCAGAAAATTGATTTTTTGGACTCTACCAAAAATGATTCAAAATGTCATTTGGATCGGGCCTCATGTTGAATAACCACTTTTTAAACCCTCACAGTGACCAAAATTGCCATTTTTACAGAGTTTTGCTTACTCAAAATCTTCAATTTTGACCAATTTCAGGCACAGAAATGACTTTAAACACACTTATTTTAGTTGAAAAAGTAATAACTCACATCCAACCGTCATTTAAAGTCAAAAGATTAAATGTTAAAATTTCATCAATATTGACCAATTTTTTTCAACGTTCGACTGGTCCGAGGTCATCGTTTTTTATCAGAAAATTGATTTTTTGGACTCTACCAAAAATGATTCAAAATGTCATTTGGATCGGGCCTCATGTTGAATAACCACTTTTTAAACCCTCACAGTGACCAAAATTGCCATTTTTACAGAGTTTTGCTTACTCAAAATCTTCAATTTTGACCAATTTCAGGCACAGAAATGACTTTAAACACACTTATTTTAGTTGAAAAAGTAATAACTCACATCCAACCGTCATTTAAAGTCAAAAGATTAAATGTTAAAATTTCATCAATATTGACCATTTTTTCAACGTTCGACTGGTCCGGGGTCATCGTTTTTCATCAGAAAATTGATTTTTTGGACTCTACCAAAAATGATTCAAAATGTCATTTGGATCGGGCCTCATGTTGAATAACCACTTTTTAAACCCTCACAGTGACCAAAATTGCCATTTTTACAGAGTTTTGCTTACTCAAAATCTTCAATTTTGACCAATTTCAGGCACAGAAATGACTTTAAACACACTTATTTTAGTTGAAAAAGTAATAACTCACATCCAACCGTCATTTAAAGTCAAAAGATTAAATGTTAACATTTCATCAATATTGACCAATTTTTTCAACGTTCGACTGGTCCGGGGTCATCGTTTTTATCAGAAAATTGATTTTTTGGACTCTACCAAAAATGATTCAAAATGTCATTTGGATCGGGCCTCATGTTGAATAACCACTTTTTAAACCCTCACAGTGACCAAAATTGCCATTTTTACAGAGTTTTGCTTACTCAAAATCTTCAATTTTGACCAATTTCAGGCACAGAAATGACTTTAAACACACTTATTTTAGTTGAAAAAGTAATAACTCACATCCAACCGTCATTTAAAGTCAAAAGATTAAATGTTAAAATTTCATCAATATTGACCATTTTTTCAACGTTCGACTGGTCCGGGGTCATCGTTTTTCATCAGAAAATTGATTTTTTGGACTCTACCAAAAATGATTCAAAATGTCATTTGGATCGGGCCTCATGTTGAATAACCACTTTTTAAACCCTCACAGTGACCAAAATTGCCATTTTTACAGAGTTTTGCTTACTCAAAATCTTCAATTTTGACCAATTTCAGGCACAGAAATGACTTTAAACACACTTATTTTAGTTGAAAAAGTAATAACTCACATCCAACCGTCATTTAAAGTCAAAAGATTAAATGTTAAAATTTCATCAATATTGACCATTTTTTCAACGTTCGACTGGTCCCGGGTCATCGTTTTTCATCAGAAAATGGATTTTTTGGACTCTACCAAAAATGATTCAAAATGTCATTTGGATCAGGCCTCATGTTGAATAACCACTTTTTACACCCTCACAGTGACCAAAACTGCCATTTTTACAGAGTTTTGCTTACTCAAAATCTTCAATTTTGACCAATTTCAGGCACAGAAATGACTTTAAACACACTTATTTTAGTTGAAAAAGTAATAACTCACATCCAACCGTCATTTAAAGTCAATAGATTAAATGTTAAAATTTCATCAATATTGACAATTTTTTCAACGTTCGACTGGTCCGGGGTCATCGTTTTTCATCAGAAAATTGATTTTTTGGACTCTACCAAAAATGATTCAAAATGTCATTTGGATCGGGCCTCATGTTGAATAACCACTTTTTAAACCCTCACAGTGACCAAAACTGCCATTTTTACAGAGTTTTGCTTACTCAAAATCTTCAATTTTGACCAATTTCAGGCACAGAAATGACTTTAAACACACTTATTTTAGTTGAAAAAGTAAGAACTCACATCCAACCGTCATTTAAAGTCAAAAGATTAAATGTTAAAATTTCATCAATATTGACCATTTTTTCAACGTTCGACTGGTCCGGGGTCATCGTTTTTCATCAGAAAATTGATTTTTTGGACTCTACCAAAAATGATTCAAAATGTCATTTGGATCGGGCCTCATGTTGAATAACCACTTTTTAAACCCTCACAGTGACCAAAATTGCCATTTTTACAGAGTTTTGCTTACTCAAAATCTTCAATTTTGACCAATTTCAGGCACAGAAATGACTTTAAACACACTTATTTTAGTTGAAAAAGTAATAACTCACATCCAACCGTCATTTAAAGTCAAAAGATTAAATGTTAAAATTTCATCAATATTGACCATTTTTTCAACGTTCGACTGGTCCCGGGTCATCGTTTTTCATCAGAAAATGGATTTTTTGGACTCTACCAAAAATGATACAAAATGTCATTTGGATCAGGCCTCATGTTGAATAACCACTTTTTACACCCTCACAGTGACCAAAACTGCCATTTTTACAGAGTTTTGCTTACTCAAAATCTTCAATTTTGACCAATTTCAGGCACAGAAATGACTTTAAACACACTTATTTTAGTTGAAAAAGTAATAACTCACATCCAACCGTCATTTAAAGTCAAAAGATTAAATGTTAAAATTTCATCAATATTGACAATTTTTTCAACGTTCGACTGGTCCGGGGTCATCGTTTTTCATCAGAAAATTGATTTTTTGGACTCTACCAAAAATGATTCAAAATGTCATTTGGATCGGGCCTCATGTTGAATAACCTCTTTTTAAACCCTCACAGTGACCAAAATTGCCATTTTTACAGAGTTTTGCTTACTCAAAATCTTCAATTTTGACCAATTTCAGGCACAGAAATGACTTTAAACACACTTATTTTAGTTGAAAAAGTAATAACTCACATCCAACCGTCATTTAAAGTCAAAAGATTAAATGTTAACATTTCATCAATATTGACCAATTTTTTTCAACGTTCGACTGGTCCGGGGTCATCGTTTTTTATCAGAAAATTGATTTTTTTGGACTCTACCAAAAATGATTCAAAATGTCATTTGGATCGGGCCTCATGTTGAATAACCACTTTTTAAACCCTCACAGTGACCAAAATTGCCATTTTTACAGAGTTTTGCTTACTCAAAATCTTCAATTTTGACCAATTTCAGGCACAGAAATGACTTTAAACACACTTATTTTAGTTGAAAAAGTAATAACTCACATCCAACCGTCATTTAAAGTCAAAAGATTAAATGTTAAAATTTCATCAATATTGACAATTTTTTCAACGTTCGACTGGTCCGGGGTCATCGTTTTTCATCAGAAAATTGATTTTTTGGACTCTACCAAAAATGATTCAAAATGTCATTTGGATCGGGCCTCATGTTGAATAACCACTTTTTAAACCCTCACAGTGACCAAAATTGCCATTTTTACAGAGTTTTGCTTACTCAAAATCTTCAATTTTGACCAATTTCAGGCACAGAAATGACTTTAAACACACTTATTTTAGTTGAAAAAGTAATAACTCACATCCAACCGTCATTTAAATTCAAAAGATTAAATGTTAAAATTTCATCAATATTGACCATTTTTTCAACGTTCGACTGGTCCCGGGTCATCGTTTTTCATCAGAAAATGGATTTTTTGGACTCTACCAAAAATGATTCAAAATGTCATTTGGATCGGGCCTCATGTTGAATAACCACTTTTTAAACCCTCACAGTGACCAAAATTGCCATTTTTACAGAGTTTTGCTTACTCAAAATCTTCAATTTTGACCAATTTCAGGCACAGAAATGACTTTAAACACACTTATTTTAGTTGAAAAAGTAATAACTCACATCCAACCGTCATTTAAAGTGAAAAGATTAAATATTAAAATTTCATCAATATTGACCATTTTTTCAATGTTCGACTGGTCCGGGGTCATCGTTTTTCATCAGAAAATTGATTTTTTGGACTCTACCAAAAATGATTCAAAATGTCATTTGGATCGGACCTCATGTTGAATAACCACTTTTTAACCCCTCACAGTGACCAAAATTGCCATTTTTACAGAGTTTTGCTTACTCAAAATCTTCAATTTTGACCAATTTCAGGCACAGAAATGACTTAAACACACTTATTTTAGTTGAAAAAGTAATAACTCACATCCAACCGTCATTTAAAGTCAAAAGATTAAATGTTAAAATTTCATCAATATTGACCATTTTTTCAACGTTCGACTGGTCCCGGGTCATCGTTTTTCATCAGAAAATGGATTTTTTGGACTCTACCAAAAATGATTCAAAATGTCATTTGGATCAGGCCTCATGTTGAATAACCACTTTTTAAACCCTCACAGTGACCAAAACTGCCATTTTTACAGAGTTTTGCTTACTCAAAATCTTCAATTTTGACCAATTTCAGGCACAGAAATGACTTTAAACACACTTATTTTAGTTGAAAAAGTAATAACTCACATCCAACCGTCATTTAAAGTGAAAAGATTAAATATTAAAATTTCATCAATATTGACCATTTTTTCAATGTTCGACTGGTCCGGGGTCATCGTTTTTCATCAGAAAATTGATTTTTTGGACTCTACCAAAAATGATTCAAAATGTCATTTGGATCGGGCCTCATGTTGAATAACCACTTTTTAAACCCTCACAGTGACCAAAATTGCCATTTTTGCAGAGTTTTGCTTACTCAAAATCTTCAATTTTGACCAATTTCAGGCACAGAAATGACTTTAAACACACTTATTTTAGTTGAAAAAGTAATAACTCACATCCAACCGTCATTTAAAGTCAAAAGATTAAATGTTAAAATTTCATCAATATTGACCATTTTTTCAACGTTTGACTGGTCCGGGGTCATCGTTTTTCATCAGAAAATTGATTTTTTGGACTCTACCAAAAATGATTCAAAATGTCATTTGGATCGGGCCTCATGTTGAATAACCACTTTTTAAACCCTCACAGTGACCAAAATTGCCATTTTTACAGAGTTTTGCTTACTCAAAATCTTCAATTTTGACCAATTTCAGGCACAGAAATGACTTTAAACACACTTATTTTAGTTGAAAAAGTAATAACTCACATCCAACCGTCATTTAAAGTCAAAAGATTAAATGTTAACATTTCATCAATATTGACCAATTTTTTTCAACGTTCAACTGGTCCGGGGTCATCGTTTTTTATCAGAAAATTGATTTTTTGGACTCTACCAAAAATGATTCAAAATGTCATTTGGATCGGGCCTCATGTTGAATAACCACTTTTTAAACCCTCACAGTGACCAAAATTGCCATTTTTACAGAGTTTTGCTTACTCAAAATCTTCAATTTTGACCAATTTCAGGCACAGAAATGACTTTAAACACACTTATTTTAGTTGAAAAAGTAATAACTCACATCCAACCGTCATTTAAAGTCAAAAGATTAAATGTTAAAATTTCATCAATATTGACCATTTTTTCAACGTTCGACTGGTCCGGGGTCATCGTTTTTCATCAGAAAATTGATTTTTTGGACTCCACAAAAAATGATTCAAAATGTCATTTGGATCGGGCCTCATGTTGAATAACCACTTTTTAAACCCTCACAGTGACCAAAACTGCCATTTTTACAGAGTTTTGCTTACTCAAAATCTACAATTTTGACCAATTTCAGGCACAGAAATGACTTAAACACACTTATTTTAGTTGAAAAAGTAATAACTCACATCCAACCGTCATTTAAAGTCAAAAGATTAAATGTTAAAATTTCATCAATATTGACCATTTTTTCAACGTTCGACTGGTCCCGGGTCATCGTTTTTCATCAGAAAATGGATTTTTTGGACTCTACCAAAAATGATTCAAAATGTCATTTGGATCAGGCCTCATGTTGAATAACCACTTTTTAAACCCTCACAGTGACCAAAACTGCCATTTTTACAGAGTTTTGCTTACTCAAAATCTTCAATTTTGACCAATTTCAGGCACAGAAATGACTTTAAACACACTTATTTTAGTTGAAAAAGTAATAACTCACATCCAACCGTCATTTAAAGTGAAAAGATTAAATATTAAAATTTCATCAATATTGACCATTTTTTCAATGTTCGACTGGTCCGGGGTCATCGTTTTTCATCAGAAAATTGATTTTTTGGACTCTACCAAAAATGATTCAAAATGTCATTTGGATCGGGCCTCATGTTGAATAACCACTTTTTAAACCCTCACAGTGACCAAAATTGCCATTTTTACAGAGTTTTGCTTACTCAAAATCTTCAATTTTGACCAATTTCAGGCACAGAAATGACTTTAAGCACACTTATTTTAGTTGAAAAAGTAATAACTCACATCCAACCGTCATTTAAAGTCAAAAGATTAAATGTTAAAATTTCATCAATATTGACCATTTTTTCAATGTTCGACTGGTCCGGGGTCATCGTTTTTCATCAGAAAATGGATTTTTTGGACTCTACCAAAAATGATTCAAAATGTCATTTGGATCGGGCCTCATGTTGAATAACCACTTTTTAAACCCTCACAGTGACCAAAATTGCCATTTTTACAGAGTTTTGCTTACTCAAAATCTTCAATTTTGACCAATTTCAGGCACAGAAATGACTTTAAGCACACTTATTTTAGTTGAAAAAGTAATAACTCACATCCAACCGTCATTTAAAGTCAAAAGATTAAATGTTAAAATTTCATCAATATTGACCATTTTTTCAATGTTCGACTGGTCCGGGGTCATCGTTTTTCATCAGAAAATGGATTTTTTGGACTCTACCAAAAATGATTCAAAATGTCATTTGGATCGGGCCTCATGTTGAATAACCACTTTTTAAACCCTCACAGTGACCAAAATTGCCATTTTTACAGAGTTTTGCTTACTCAAAATATACAATTTTGACCAATTTCAGGCACAGAAATGACTTTAAACACACTTATTTTAGTTGAAAAAGTAATAACTCACATCCAACCGTCATTTAAAGTCAAAAGATTAAATGTTAAAATTTCATCAATATTGACCATTTTTTCAACGTTCGACTGGTCCTGGGTCATCGTTTTTCATCAGAAAATTGATTTTTTGGACTCTACCAAAAATGATTCAAAATGTCATTTGGATCGGGCCTCATGTTGAATAACCACTTTTTAAACCCTCACAGTGACCAAAATTGCCATTTTTGCAGAGTTTTGCTTACTCAAAATCTTCAATTTTGTCCAATTTCAGGCACAGAAATGACTTTAAACACACTTATTTTAGTTGAAAAAGTAATAACTCACATCCAACCGTCATTTAAAGTCAAAAGATTAAATGTTAAAATTTCATCAATATTGACAATTTTTTCAACGTTCGACTGGTCCGGGGTCATCGTTTTTCATCAGAAAATTGATTTTTTGGACTCTACCAAAAATGATTCAAAATGTCATTTGGATCGGGCCTCATGTTGAATAACCTCTTTTTAAACCCTCACAGTGACCAAAATTGCCATTTTTACAGAGTTTTGCTTACTCAAAATCTTCAATTTTGACCAATTTCAGGCACAGAAATGACTTTAAACACACTTATTTTAGTTGAAAAAGTAATAACTCACATCCAACCGTCATTTAAAGTCAAAAGATTAAATGTTAACATTTCATCAATATTGACCAATTTTTTTCAACGTTCAACTGGTCCGGGGTCATCGTTTTTTATCAGAAAATTGATTTTTTGGACTCTACCAAAAATGATTCAAAATGTCATTTGGATCGGGCCTCATGTTGAATAACCACTTTTTAAACCCTCACAGTGACCAAAATTGCCATTTTTACAGAGTTTTGCTTACTCAAAATCTTCAATTTTGACCAATTTCAGGCACAGAAATGACTTTAAACACACTTATTTTAGTTGAAAAAGTAATAACTCACATCCAACCGTCATTTAAAGTCAAAAGATTAAATGTTAAAATTTCATCAATATTGACCATTTTTTCAACGTTCGACTGGTCCGGGGTCATCGTTTTTCATCAGAAAATTGATTTTTTGGACTCCACAAAAAATGATTCAAAATGTCATTTGGATCGGGCCTCATGTTGAATAACCACTTTTTAAACCCTCACAGTGACCAAAACTGCCATTTTTACAGAGTTTTGCTTACTCAAAATCTTCAATTTTGACCAATTTCAGGCACAGAAATGACTTAAACACACTTATTTTAGTTGAAAAAGTAATAACTCACATCCAACCGTCATTTAAAGTCAAAAGATTAAATGTTAAAATTTCATCAATATTGACCATTTTTTCAACGTTCGACTGGTCCCGGGTCATCGTTTTTCATCAGAAAATGGATTTTTTGGACTCTACCAAAAATGATTCAAAATGTCATTTGGATCAGGCCTCATGTTGAATAACCACTTTTTAAACCCTCACAGTGACCAAAACTGCCATTTTTACAGAGTTTTGCTTACTCAAAATCTTCAATTTTGACCAATTTCAGGCACAGAAATGACTTTAAACACACTTATTTTAGTTGAAAAAGTAATAACTCACATCCAACCGTCATTTAAAGTGAAAAGATTAAATATTAAAATTTCATCAATATTGACCATTTTTTCAATGTTCGACTGGTCCGGGGTCATCGTTTTTCATCAGAAAATTGATTTTTTGGACTCTACCAAAAATGATTCAAAATGTCATTTGGATCGGGCCTCATGTTGAATAACCACTTTTTAAACCCTCACAGTGACCAAAATTGCCATTTTTACAGAGTTTTGCTTACTCAAAATCTTCAATTTTGACCAATTTCAGGCACAGAAATGACTTTAAACACACTTATTTTAGTTGAAAAAGTAATAACTCACATCCAACCGTCATTTAAAGTCAAAAGATTAAATGTTAAAATTTCATCAATATTGACCATTTTTTCAACGTTCGACTGGTCCTGGGTCATCGTTTTTCATCAGAAAATTGATTTTTTGGACTCTACCAAAAATGATTCAAAATGTCATTTGGATCGGGCCTCATGTTGAATAACCACTTTTTAAACCCTCACAGTGACCAAAATTGCCATTTTTGCAGAGTTTTGCTTACTCAAAATCTTCAATTTTGTCCAATTTCAGGCACAGAAATGACTTTAAACACACTTATTTTAGTTGAAAAAGTAATAACTCACATCCAACCGTCATTTAAAGTCAAAAGATTAAATGTTAAAATTTCATCAATATTGACAATTTTTTCAACGTTCGACTGGTCCGGGGTCATCGTTTTTCATCAGAAAATTGATTTTTTGGACTCTACCAAAAATGATTCAAAATGTCATTTGGATCGGGCCTCATGTTGAATAACCTCTTTTTAAACCCTCACAGTGACCAAAATTGCCATTTTTACAGAGTTTTGCTTACTCAAAATCTTCAATTTTGACCAATTTCAGGCACAGAAATGACTTTAAACACACTTATTTTAGTTGAAAAAGTAATAACTCACATCCAACCGTCATTTAAAGTCAAAAGATTAAATGTTAACATTTCATCAATATTGACCAATTTTTTTCAACGTTCGACTGGTCCGGGGTCATCGTTTTTTATCAGAAAATTGATTTTTTTGGACTCTACCAAAAATGATTCAAAATGTCATTTGGATCGGGCCTCATGTTGAATAACCACTTTTTAAACCCTCACAGTGACCAAAATTGCCATTTTTACAGAGTTTTGCTTACTCAAAATCTTCAATTTTGACCAATTTCAGGCACAGAAATGACTTTAAACACACTTATTTTAGTTGAAAAAGTAATAACTCACATCCAACCGTCATTTAAAGTCAAAAGATTAAATGTTAAAATTTCATCAATATTGACCATTTTTTCAACGTTCGACTGGTCCGGGGTCATCGTTTTTCATCAGAAAATTGATTTTTTGGACTCTACCAAAAATGATTCAAAATGTCATTTGGATCGGGCCTCATGTTGAATAACCACTTTTTAAACCCTCACAGTGACCAAAATTGCCATTTTTACAGAGTTTTGCTTACTCAAAATCTTCAATTTTGACCAATTTCAGGCACAGAAATGACTTTAAACACACTTATTTTAGTTGAAAAAGTAATAACTCACATCCAACCGTCATTTAAAGTCAAAAGATTAAATGTTAACATTTCATCAATATTGACCAATTTTTTTCAACGTTCAACTGGTCCGGGGTCATCGTTTTTTATCAGAAAATTGATTTTTTGGACTCTACCAAAAATGATTCAAAATGTCATTTGGATCGGGCCTCATGTTGAATAACCACTTTTTAAACCCTCACAGTGACCAAAATTGCCATTTTTACAGAGTTTTGCTTACTCAAAATCTTCAATTTTGACCAATTTCAGGCACAGAAATGACTTTAAACACACTTATTTTAGTTGAAAAAGTAATAACTCACATCCAACCGTCATTTAAAGTCAAAAGATTAAATGTTAAAATTTCATCAATATTGACCATTTTTTCAACGTTCGACTGGTCCGGGGTCATCGTTTTTCATCAGAAAATTGATTTTTTGGACTCCACAAAAAATGATTCAAAATGTCATTTGGATCGGGCCTCATGTTGAATAACCACTTTTTAAACCCTCACAGTGACCAAAACTGCCATTTTTACAGAGTTTTGCTTACTCAAAATCTTCAATTTTGACCAATTTCAGGCACAGAAATGACTTAAACACACTTATTTTAGTTGAAAAAGTAATAACTCACATCCAACCGTCATTTAAAGTCAAAAGATTAAATGTTAAAATTTCATCAATATTGACCATTTTTTCAACGTTCGACTGGTCCCGGGTCATCGTTTTTCATCAGAAAATGGATTTTTTGGACTCTACCAAAAATGATTCAAAATGTCATTTGGATCAGGCCTCATGTTGAATAACCACTTTTTAAACCCTCACAGTGACCAAAACTGCCATTTTTACAGAGTTTTGCTTACTCAAAATCTTCAATTTTGACCAATTTCAGGCACAGAAATGACTTTAAACACACTTATTTTAGTTGAAAAAGTAATAACTCACATCCAACCGTCATTTAAAGTGAAAAGATTAAATATTAAAATTTCATCAATATTGACCATTTTTTCAATGTTCGACTGGTCCGGGGTCATCGTTTTTCATCAGAAAATTGATTTTTTGGACTCTACCAAAAATGATTCAAAATGTCATTTGGATCGGGCCTCATGTTGAATAACCACTTTTTAAACCCTCACAGTGACCAAAATTGCCATTTTTACAGAGTTTTGCTTACTCAAAATCTTCAATTTTGACCAATTTCAGGCACAGAAATGACTTTAAACACACTTATTTTAGTTGAAAAAGTAATAACTCACATCCAACCGTCATTTAAAGTCAAAAGATTAAATGTTAAAATTTCATCAATATTGACCATTTTTTCAACGTTCGACTGGTCCTGGGTCATCGTTTTTCATCAGAAAATTGATTTTTTGGACTCTACCAAAAATGATTCAAAATGTCATTTGGATCGGGCCTCATGTTGAATAACCACTTTTTAAACCCTCACAGTGACCAAAATTGCCATTTTTGCAGAGTTTTGCTTACTCAAAATCTTCAATTTTGTCCAATTTCAGGCACAGAAATGACTTTAAACACACTTATTTTAGTTGAAAAAGTAATAACTCACATCCAACCGTCATTTAAAGTCAAAAGATTAAATGTTAAAATTTCATCAATATTGACAATTTTTTCAACGTTCGACTGGTCCGGGGTCATCGTTTTTCATCAGAAAATTGATTTTTTGGACTCTACCAAAAATGATTCAAAATGTCATTTGGATCGGGCCTCATGTTGAATAACCTCTTTTTAAACCCTCACAGTGACCAAAATTGCCATTTTTACAGAGTTTTGCTTACTCAAAATCTTCAATTTTGACCAATTTCAGGCACAGAAATGACTTTAAACACACTTATTTTAGTTGAAAAAGTAATAACTCACATCCAACCGTCATTTAAAGTCAAAAGATTAAATGTTAACATTTCATCAATATTGACCAATTTTTTTCAACGTTCGACTGGTCCGGGGTCATCGTTTTTTATCAGAAAATTGATTTTTTTGGACTCTACCAAAAATGATTCAAAATGTCATTTGGATCGGGCCTCATGTTGAATAACCACTTTTTAAACCCTCACAGTGACCAAAATTGCCATTTTTACAGAGTTTTGCTTACTCAAAATCTTCAATTTTGACCAATTTCAGGCACAGAAATGACTTTAAACACACTTATTTTAGTTGAAAAAGTAATAACTCACATCCAACCGTCATTTAAAGTCAAAAGATTAAATGTTAAAATTTCATCAATATTGACAATTTTTTCAACGTTTGACTGGTCCGGGGTCATCGTTTTTCATCAGAAAATTGATTTTTTGGACTCTACCAAAAATGATTCAAAATGTCATTTGGATCGGGCCTCATGTTGAATAACCACTTTTTAAACCCTCACAGTGACCAAAATTGCCATTTTTACAGAGTTTTGCTTACTCAAAATCTTCAATTTTGACCAATTTCAGGCACAGAAATGACTTTAAACACACTTATTTTAGTTGAAAAAGTAATAACTCACATCCAACCGTCATTTAAATTCAAAAGATTAAATGTTAAAATTTCATCAATATTGACCATTTTTTCAACGTTCGACTGGTCCCGGGTCATCGTTTTTCATCAGAAAATGGATTTTTTGGACTCTACCAAAAATGATTCAAAATGTCATTTGGATCGGGCCTCATGTTGAATAACCACTTTTTAAACCCTCACAGTGACCAAAATTGCCATTTTTACAGAGTTTTGCTTACTCAAAATCTTCAATTTTGACCAATTTCAGGCACAGAAATGACTTTAAACACACTTATTTTAGTTGAAAAAGTAATAACTCACATCCAACCGTCATTTAAAGTGAAAAGATTAAATATTAAAATTTCATCAATATTGACCATTTTTTCAATGTTCGACTGGTCCGGGGTCATCGTTTTTTATCAGAAAATTGATTTTTTGGACTCTACCAAAAATGATTCAAAATGTCATTTGGATCGGGCCTCATGTTGAATAACCACTTTTTAAACCCTCACAGTGACCAAAACTGCCATTTTTACAGAGTTTTGCTTACTCAAAATCTTCAATTTTGACCAATTTCAGGCACAGAAATGACTTAAACACACTTATTTTAGTTGAAAAAGTAATAACTCACATCCAACCGTCATTTAAAGTCAAAAGATTAAATGTTAAAATTTCATCAATATTGACCATTTTTTCAACGTTCGACTGGTCCCGGGTCATCGTTTTTCATCAGAAAATGGATATTTTGGACTCTACCAAAAATGATTCAAAATGTCATTTGGATCGGGCCTCATGTTGAATAACCACTTTTTAAACCCTCACAGTGACCAAAACTGCCATTTTTACAGAGTTTTGCTTACTCAAAATCTTCAATTTTGACCAATTTCAGGCACAGAAATGACTTTAAACACACTTATTTTAGTTGAAAAAGTAATAACTCACATCCAACCGTCATTTAAAGTGAAAAGATTAAATATTAAAATTTCATCAATATTGACCATTTTTTCAATGTTCGACTGGTCCGGGGTCATCGTTTTTCATCAGAAAATTGATTTTTTGGACTCTACCAAAAATGATTCAAAATGTCATTTGGATCGGGCCTCATGTTGAATAACCACTTTTTAAACCCTCACAGTGACCAAAATTGCCATTTTTACAGAGTTTTGCTTACTCAAAATCTTCAATTTTGACCAATTTCAGGCACAGAAATGACTTTAAACACACTTATTTTAGTTGAAAAAGTAATAACTCACATCCAACCGTCATTTAAAGTCAAAAGATTAAATGTTAAAATTTCATCAATATTGACCATTTTTTCAACGTTCGACTGGTCCTGGGTCATCGTTTTTCATCAGAAAATTGATTTTTTGGACTCTACCAAAAATGATTCAAAATGTCATTTGGATCGGGCCTCATGTTGAATAACCACTTTTTAAACCCTCACAGTGACCAAAATTGCCATTTTTGCAGAGTTTTGCTTACTCAAAATCTTCAATTTTGACCAATTTCAGGCACAGAAATGACTTTAAACACACTTATTTTAGTTGAAAAAGTAATAACTCACATCCAACCGTCATTTAAAGTCAAAAGATTAAATGTTAAAATTTCATCAATATTGACCATTTTTTCAACGTTCGACTGGTCCGGGGTCATCGTTTGTCATCAGAAAATTGATTTTTTGGACTCTACCAAAAATGATTCAAAATGTCATTTGGATCGGGCCTCATGTTGAATAACCACTTTTTAAACCCTCACAGTGACCAAAATTGCCATTTTTACAGAGTTTTGCTTACTCAAAATCTTCAATTTTGACCAATTTCAGGCACAGAAATGACTTTAAACACACTTATTTTAGTTGAAAAAGTAATAACTCACATCCAACCGTCATTTAAAGTCAAAAGATTAAATGTTAAAATTTCATCAATATTGACCAATTTTTTTCAACGTTCGACTGGTCCGAGGTCATCGTTTTTTATCAGAAAATTGATTTTTTGGACTCTACCAAAAATGATTCAAAATGTCATTTGGATCGGGCCTCATGTTGAATAACCACTTTTTAAACCCTCACAGTGACCAAAATTGCCATTTTTACAGAGTTTTGCTTACTCAAAATCTTCAATTTTGACCAATTTCAGGCACAGAAATGACTTTAAACACACTTATTTTAGTTGAAAAAGTAATAACTCACATCCAACCGTCATTTAAAGTCAAAAGATTAAATGTTAAAATTTCATCAATATTGACCATTTTTTCAACGTTCGACTGGTCCGGGGTCATCGTTTTTCATCAGAAAATTGATTTTTTGGACTCTACCAAAAATGATTCAAAATGTCATTTGGATCGGGCCTCATGTTGAATAACCACTTTTTAAACCCTCACAGTGACCAAAATTGCCATTTTTACAGAGTTTTGCTTACTCAAAATCTTCAATTTTGACCAATTTCAGGCACAGAAATGACTTTAAACACACTTATTTTAGTTGAAAAAGTAATAACTCACATCCAACCGTCATTTAAAGTCAAAAGATTAAATGTTAACATTTCATCAATATTGACCAATTTTTTTCAACGTTCGACTGGTCCGGGGTCATCGTTTTTTATCAGAAAATTGATTTTTTGGACTCTACCAAAAATGATTCAAAATGTCATTTGGATCGGGCCTCATGTTGAATAACCACTTTTTAAACCCTCACAGTGACCAAAATTGCCATTTTTACAGAGTTTTGCTTACTCAAAATCTTCAATTTTGACCAATTTCAGGCACAGAAATGACTTTAAACACACTTATTTTAGTTGAAAAAGTAATAACTCACATCCAACCGTCATTTAAAGTCAAAAGATTAAATGTTAAAATTTCATCAATATTGACCATTTTTTCAACGTTCGACTGGTCCGGGGTCATCGTTTTTCATCAGAAAATTGATTTTTTGGACTCTACCAAAAATGATTCAAAATGTCATTTGGAGCGGGCCTCATGTTGAATAACCACTTTTTAAACCCTCACAGTGACCAAAATTGCCATTTTTACAGAGTTTTGCTTACTCAAAATCTTCAATTTTGACCAATTTCAGGCACAGAAATGACTTTAAACACACTTATTTTAGTTGAAAAAGTAATAACTCACATCCAACCGTCATTTAAATTCAAAAGATTAAATGTTAAAATTTCATCAATATTGACCATTTTTTCAACGTTCGACTGGTCCCGGGTCATCGTTTTTCATCAGAAAATGGATTTTTTGGACTCTACCAAAAATGATTCAAAATGTCATTTGGATCGGGCCTCATGTTGAATAACCATTTTTTAAACCCTCACAGTGACCAAAATTGCCATTTTTACAGAGTTTTGCTTACTCAAAATCTTCAATTTTGACCAATTTCAGGCACAGAAATGACTTTAAACACACTTATTTTAGTTGAAAAAGTAATAACTCACATCCAACCGTCATTTAAAGTGAAAAGATTAAATATTAAAATTTCATCAATATTGACCATTTTTTCAATGTTCGACTGGTCCGGGGTCATCGTTTTTCATCAGAAAATTGATTTTTTGGACTCTACCAAAAATGATTCAAAATGTCATTTGGATCGGACCTCATGTTGAATAACCACTTTTTAACCCCTCACAGTGACCAAAATTGCCATTTTTACAGAGTTTTGCTTACTCAAAATCTTCAATTTTGACCAATTTCAGGCACAGAAATGACTTTAAACACACTTATTTTAGTTGAAAAAGTAATAACTCACATCCAACCGTCATTTAAAGTCAAAAGATTAAATGTTAAAATTTCATCAATATTGACCAATTTTTTTCAACGTTCGACTGGTCCGGGGTCATCGTTTTTTATCAGAAAATTGATTTTTTGGACTCTACCAAAAATGATTCAAAATGTCATTTGGATCGGGCCTCATGTTGAATAACCACTTTTTAAACCCTCACAGTGACCAAAACTGCCATTTTTACAGAGTTTTGCTTACTCAAAATCTTCAATTTTGACCAATTTCAGGCACAGAAATGACTTAAACACACTTATTTTAGTTGAAAAAGTAATAACTCACATCCAACCGTCATTTAAAGTCAAAAGATTAAATGTTAAAATTTCATCAATATTGACCATTTTTTCAACGTTCGACTGGTCCCGGGTCATCGTTTTTCATCAGAAAATGGATTTTTTGGACTCTACCAAAAATGATTCAAAATGTCATTTGGATCAGGCCTCATGTTGAATAACCACTTTTTAAACCCTCACAGTGACCAAAACTGCCATTTTTACAGAGTTTTGCTTACTCAAAATCTTCAATTTTGACCAATTTCAGGCACAGAAATGACTTTAAACACACTTATTTTAGTTGAAAAAGTAATAACTCACATCCAACCGTCATTTAAAGTGAAAAGATTAAATATTAAAATTTCATCAATATTGACCATTTTTTCAATGTTCGACTGGTCCGGGGTCATCGTTTTTCATCAGAAAATTGATTTTTTGGACTCTACCAAAAATGATTCAAAATGTCATTTGGATCGGGCCTCATGTTGAATAACCACTTTTTAAACCCTCACAGTGACCAAAATTGCCATTTTTGCAGAGTTTTGCTTACTCAAAATCTTCAATTTTGACCAATTTCAGGCACAGAAATGACTTTAAACACACTTATTTTAGTTGAAAAAGTAATAACTCACATCCAACCGTCATTTAAAGTCAAAAGATTAAATGTTAAAATTTCATCAATATTGACCATTTTTTCAACGTTCGACTGGTCCGGGGTCATCGTTTTTCATCAGAAAATTGATTTTTTGGACTCTACCAAAAATGATTCAAAATGTCATTTGGATCGGGCCTCATGTTGAATAACCACTTTTTAAACCCTCACAGTGACCAAAATTGCCATTTTTACAGAGTTTTGCTTACTCAAAATCTTCAATTTTGACCAATTTCAGGCACAGAAATGACTTTAAACACACTTATTTTAGTTGAAAAAGTAATAACTCACATCCAACCGTCATTTAAAGTCAAAAGATTAAATGTTAACATTTCATCAATATTGACCAATTTTTTTCAACGTTCAACTGGTCCGGGGTCATCGTTTTTTATCAGAAAATTGATTTTTTGGACTCTACCAAAAATGATTCAAAATGTCATTTGGATCGGGCCTCATGTTGAATAACCACTTTTTAAACCCTCACAGTGACCAAAATTGCCATTTTTACAGAGTTTTGCTTACTCAAAATCTTCAATTTTGACCAATTTCAGGCACAGAAATGACTTTAAACACACTTATTTTAGTTGAAAAAGTAATAACTCACATCCAACCGTCATTTAAAGTCAAAAGATTAAATGTTAAAATTTCATCAATATTGACCATTTTTTCAACGTTCGACTGGTCCGGGGTCATCGTTTTTCATCAGAAAATTGATTTTTTGGACTCCACAAAAAATGATTCAAAATGTCATTTGGATCGGGCCTCATGTTGAATAACCACTTTTTAAACCCTCACAGTGACCAAAACTGCCATTTTTACAGAGTTTTGCTTACTCAAAATCTTCAATTTTGACCAATTTCAGGCACAGAAATGACTTAAACACACTTATTTTAGTTGAAAAAGTAATAACTCACATCCAACCGTCATTTAAAGTCAAAAGATTAAATGTTAAAATTTCATCAATATTGACCATTTTTTCAACGTTCGACTGGTCCCGGGTCATCGTTTTTCATCAGAAAATGGATTTTTTGGACTCTACCAAAAATGATTCAAAATGTCATTTGGATCAGGCCTCATGTTGAATAACCACTTTTTAAACCCTCACAGTGACCAAAACTGCCATTTTTACAGAGTTTTGCTTACTCAAAATCTTCAATTTTGACCAATTTCAGGCACAGAAATGACTTTAAACACACTTATTTTAGTTGAAAAAGTAATAACTCACATCCAACCGTCATTTAAAGTGAAAAGATTAAATATTAAAATTTCATCAATATTGACCATTTTTTCAATGTTCGACTGGTCCGGGGTCATCGTTTTTCATCAGAAAATTGATTTTTTGGACTCTACCAAAAATGATTCAAAATGTCATTTGGATCGGGCCTCATGTTGAATAACCACTTTTTAAACCCTCACAGTGACCAAAATTGCCATTTTTACAGAGTTTTGCTTACTCAAAATCTTCAATTTTGACCAATTTCTGGCACAGAAATGACTTTAAACACACTTATTTTAGTTGAAAAAGTAATAACTCACATCCAACCGTCATTTAAAGTCAAAAGATTAAATGTTAAAATTTCATCAATATTGACCATTTTTTCAACGTTCGACTGGTCCTGGGTCATCGTTTTTCATCAGAAAATTGATTTTTTGGACTCTACCAAAAATGATTCAAAATGTCATTTGGATCGGGCCTCATGTTGAATAACCACTTTTTAAACCCTCACAGTGACCAAAATTGCCATTTTTGCAGAGTTTTGCTTACTCAAAATCTTCAATTTTGACCAATTTCAGGCACAGAAATGACTTTAAACACACTTATTTTAGTTGAAAAAGTAATAACTCACATCCAACAGTCATTTAAAGTCAAAAGATTAAATGTTAAAATTTCATCAATATTGACCAATTTTTTTCAACGTTCGACTGGTCCGGGGTCGTCGTTTTTTATCAGAAAATTGATTTTTTGGACTCTACCAAAAATGATTCAAAATGTCATTTGGATCGGGCCTCATGTTGAATAACCACTTTTTAAACCCTCACAGTGACCAAAATTGCCATTTTTACAGAGTTTTGCTTACTCAAAATCTTCAATTTTGACCAATTTCAGGCACAGAAATGACTTTAAACACACTTATTTTAGTTGAAAAACGTAATAACTCACATCCAACTGTCATTTAAAGTCAAAAGATTAAATGTTAAAATTTCATCAATATTGACCATTTTTTCAACGTTCGACTGGTCCGGGGTCATCGTTTTTCATCAGAAAATTGATTTTTTGGACTCTACCAAAAATGATTCAAACTGTCATTTGGATCGGGCCTCATGTTGAATAACCACTTTTTAAACCCTCACAGTGACCAAAATTGCCATTTTTACAGAGTTTTGCTTACTCAAAATCTTCAATTTTGACCAATTTCAGGCACAGAAATGACTTTAAACACACCTATTTTAGTTGAAAAAGTAATAACTCACATCCAACCGTCATTTAAAGTCAAAAGATTAAATGTTAAAATTTCATCAATATTGACCATTTTTTCAATGTTCGACTGGTCCGGGGTCATCGTTTTTCATCAGAAAATGGATTTTTTGGACTCTACCAAAAATGATTCAAAATGTCATTTGGATCGGGCCTCATGTTGAATAACCACTTTTTAAACCCTCACAGTGACCAAAATTGCCATTTTTACAGAGTTTTGCTTACTCAAAATCTTCAATTTTGACCAATTTCAGGCACAGAAATGACTTAAACACACTTATTTTAGTTGAAAAAGTAATAACTCACATCCAACCGTCATTTAAAGTCAAAAGATTAAATGTTAAAATTTCATCAATATTGACCATTTTTTCAACGTTCGACTGGTCCGGGGTCATCGTTTTTCATCAGAAAATTGATTTTTTGGACTCTACCAAAAATGATTCAAAATGTCATTTGGATCGGGCCTCATGTTGAATAACCACTTTTTAAACCCTCACAGTGACCAAAATTGCCATTTTTACAGAGTTTTGCTTACTCAAAATCTTCAATTTTGACCAATTTCAGGCACAGAAATGACTTTAAACACACTTATTTTAGTTGAAAAAGTAATAACTCACATCCAACCGTCATTTAAAGTCAAAAGATTAAATGTTAAAATTTCATCAATATTGACCAATTTTTTTCAACGTTCGACTGGTCCGGGGTCATCGTTTTTTATCAGAAAATTGATTTTTTGGACTCTACCAAAAATGATTCAAAATGTCATTTGGATCGGGCCTCATGTTGAATAACCACTTTTTAAACCCTCACAGTGACCAAAACTGCCATTTTACAGAGTTTTGCTTACTCAAAATCTTCAATTTTGACCAATTTCAGGCACAGAAATGACTTAAACACACTTATTTTAGTTGAAAAAGTAATAACTCACATCCAACCGTCATTTAAAGTCAAAAGATTAAATGTTAAAATTTCATCAATATTGACCATTTTTTCAACGTTCGACTGGTCCCGGGTCATCGTTTTTCATCAGAAAATGGATTTTTTGGACTCTACCAAAAATGATTCAAAATGTCATTTGGATCAGGCCTCATGTTGAATAACCACTTTTTAAACCCTCACAGTGACCAAAACTGCCATTTTTACAGAGTTTTGCTTACTCAAAATCTTCAATTTTGACCAATTTCAGGCACAGAAATGACTTTAAACACACTTATTTTAGTTGAAAAAGTAATAACTCACATCCAACCGTCATTTAAAGTGAAAAGATTAAATATTAAAATTTCATCAATATTGACCATTTTTTCAATGTTCGACTGGTCCGGGGTCATCGTTTTTCATCAGAAAATTGATTTTTTGGACTCTACCAAAAATGATTCAAAATGTCATTTGGATCGGGCCTCATGTTGAATAACCACTTTTTAAACCCTCACAGTGACCAAAATTGCCATTTTTGCAGAGTTTTGCTTACTCAAAATCTTCAATTTTGACCAATTTCAGGCACAGAAATGACTTTAAACACACTTATTTTAGTTGAAAAAGTAATAACTCACATCCAACCGTCATTTAAAGTCAAAAGATTAAATGTTAAAATTTCATCAATATTGACCATTTTTTCAACGTTCGACTGGTCCGGGGTCATCGTTTTTCATCAGAAAATTGATTTTTTGGACTCTACCAAAAATGATTCAAAATGTCATTTGGATCGGGCCTCATGTTGAATAACCACTTTTTAAACCCTCACAGTGACCAAAATTGCCATTTTTACAGAGTTTTGCTTACTCAAAATCTTCAATTTTGACCAATTTCAGGCACAGAAATGACTTTAAACACACTTATTTTAGTTGAAAAAGTAATAACTCACATCCAACCGTCATTTAAAGTCAAAAGATTAAATGTTAACATTTCATCAATATTGACCAATTTTTTTCAACGTTCAACTGGTCCGGGGTCATCGTTTTTTATCAGAAAATTGATTTTTTGGACTCTACCAAAAATGATTCAAAATGTCATTTGGATCGGGCCTCATGTTGAATAACCACTTTTTAAACCCTCACAGTGACCAAAATTGCCATTTTTACAGAGTTTTGCTTACTCAAAATCTTCAATTTTGACCAATTTCAGGCACAGAAATGACTTTAAACACACTTATTTTAGTTGAAAAAGTAATAACTCACATCCAACCGTCATTTAAAGTCAAAAGATTAAATGTTAAAATTTCATCAATATTGACCATTTTTTCAACGTTCGACTGGTCCGGGGTCATCGTTTTTCATCAGAAAATTGATTTTTTGGACTCCACAAAAAATGATTCAAAATGTCATTTGGATCGGGCCTCATGTTGAATAACCACTTTTTAAACCCTCACAGTGACCAAAACTGCCATTTTTACAGAGTTTTGCTTACTCAAAATCTTCAATTTTGACCAATTTCAGGCACAGAAATGACTTAAACACACTTATTTTAGTTGAAAAAGTAATAACTCACATCCAACCGTCATTTAAAGTCAAAAGATTAAATGTTAAAATTTCATCAATATTGACCATTTTTTCAACGTTCGACTGGTCCCGGGTCATCGTTTTTCATCAGAAAATGGATTTTTTGGACTCTACCAAAAATGATTCAAAATGTCATTTGGATCAGGCCTCATGTTGAATAACCACTTTTTAAACCCTCACAGTGACCAAAACTGCCATTTTTACAGAGTTTTGCTTACTCAAAATCTTCAATTTTGACCAATTTCAGGCACAGAAATGACTTTAAACACACTTATTTTAGTTGAAAAAGTAATAACTCACATCCAACCGTCATTTAAAGTGAAAAGATTAAATATTAAAATTTCATCAATATTGACCATTTTTTCAATGTTCGACTGGTCCGGGGTCATCGTTTTTCATCAGAAAATTGATTTTTTGGACTCTACCAAAAATGATTCAAAATGTCATTTGGATCGGGCCTCATGTTGAATAACCACTTTTTAAACCCTCACAGTGACCAAAATTGCCATTTTTACAGAGTTTTGCTTACTCAAAATCTTCAATTTTGACCAATTTCTGGCACAGAAATGACTTTAAACACACTTATTTTAGTTGAAAAAGTAATAACTCACATCCAACCGTCATTTAAAGTCAAAAGATTAAATGTTAAAATTTCATCAATATTGACCATTTTTTCAACGTTCGACTGGTCCTGGGTCATCGTTTTTCATCAGAAAATTGATTTTTTGGACTCTACCAAAAATGATTCAAAATGTCATTTGGATCGGGCCTCATGTTGAATAACCACTTTTTAAACCCTCACAGTGACCAAAATTGCCATTTTTGCAGAGTTTTGCTTACTCAAAATCTTCAATTTTGACCAATTTCAGGCACAGAAATGACTTTAAACACACTTATTTTAGTTGAAAAAGTAATAACTCACATCCAACAGTCATTTAAAGTCAAAAGATTAAATGTTAAAATTTCATCAATATTGACCAATTTTTTTCAACGTTCGACTGGTCCGGGGTCGTCGTTTTTTATCAGAAAATTGATTTTTTGGACTCTACCAAAAATGATTCAAAATGTCATTTGGATCGGGCCTCATGTTGAATAACCACTTTTTAAACCCTCACAGTGACCAAAATTGCCATTTTTACAGAGTTTTGCTTACTCAAAATCTTCAATTTTGACCAATTTCAGGCACAGAAATGACTTTAAACACACTTATTTTAGTTGAAAAACGTAATAACTCACATCCAACTGTCATTTAAAGTCAAAAGATTAAATGTTAAAATTTCATCAATATTGACCATTTTTTCAACGTTCGACTGGTCCGGGGTCATCGTTTTTCATCAGAAAATTGATTTTTTGGACTCTACCAAAAATGATTCAAACTGTCATTTGGATCGGGCCTCATGTTGAATAACCACTTTTTAAACCCTCACAGTGACCAAAATTGCCATTTTTACAGAGTTTTGCTTACTCAAAATCTTCAATTTTGACCAATTTCAGGCACAGAAATGACTTTAAACACACCTATTTTAGTTGAAAAAGTAATAACTCACATCCAACCGTCATTTAAAGTCAAAAGATTAAATGTTAAAATTTCATCAATATTGACCATTTTTTCAATGTTCGACTGGTCCGGGGTCATCGTTTTTCATCAGAAAATGGATTTTTTGGACTCTACCAAAAATGATTCAAAATGTCATTTGGATCGGGCCTCATGTTGAATAACCACTTTTTAAACCCTCACAGTGACCAAAATTGCCATTTTTACAGAGTTTTGCTTACTCAAAATCTTCAATTTTGACCAATTTCAGGCACAGAAATGACTTAAACACACTTATTTTAGTTGAAAAAGTAATAACTCACATCCAACCGTCATTTAAAGTCAAAAGATTAAATGTTAAAATTTCATCAATATTGACCATTTTTTCAACGTTCGACTGGTCCGGGGTCATCGTTTTTCATCAGAAAATTGATTTTTTGGACTCTACCAAAAATGATTCAAAATGTCATTTGGATCGGGCCTCATGTTGAATAACCACTTTTTAAACCCTCACAGTGACCAAAATTGCCATTTTTACAGAGTTTTGCTTACTCAAAATCTTCAATTTTGACCAATTTCAGGCACAGAAATGACTTTAAACACACTTATTTTAGTTGAAAAAGTATTAACTCACATCCAACCGTCATTTAAAGTCAAAAGATTAAATGTTAAAATTTCATCAATATTGACCAATTTTTTTCAACGTTCGACTGGTCCGGGGTCATCGTTTTTCATCAGAAAATTGATTTTTTGGACTCTACCAAAAATGATTCAAAATGTCATTTGGATCGGGCCTCATGTTGAATAACCACTTTTTAAACCCTCACAGTGACCAAAATTGCCATTTTTACAGAGTTTTGCTTACTCAAAATCTTCAATTTTGACCAATTTCAGGCACAGAAATGACTTTAAACACACTTATTTTAGTTGAAAAAGTAATAACTCACATCCAACCGTCATTTAAAGTCAAAAGATTAAATGTTAAAATTTCATCAATATTGACCATTTTTTCAACGTTCGACTGGTCCCGGGTCATCGTTTTTCATCAGAAAATGGATTTTTTGGACTCTACCAAAAATGATTCAAAATGTCATTTGGATCGGGCCTCATGTTGAATAACCACTTTTTAAACCCTCACAGTGACCAAAATTGCCATTTTTACAGAGTTTTGCTTACTCAAAATCTTCAATTTTGACCAATTTCAGGCACAGAAATGACTTTAAACACACTTATTTTAGTTGAAAAAGTAATAACTCACATCCAACCGTCATTTAAAGTGAAAAGATTAAATATTAAAATTTCATCAATATTGACCATTTTTTCAATGTTCGACTGGTCCGGGGTCATCGTTTTTCATCAGAAAATTGATTTTTTGGACTCTACCAAAAATGATTCAAAATGTCATTTGGATCGGACCTCATGTTGAATAACCACTTTTTAAACCCTCACAGTGACCAAAATTGCCATTTTTACAGAGTTTTGCTTACTCAAAATCTTCAATTTTGACCAATTTCAGGCACAGAAATGACTTTAAACACACTTATTTTAGTTGAAAAAGTAATAACTCACATCCAACCGTCATTTAAAGTCAAAAGATTAAATGTTAAAATTTCATCAATATTGACCATTTTTTCAACGTTCGACTGGTCCTGGGTCATCGTTTTTCATCAGAAAATTGATTTTTTGGACTCTACCAAAAATGATTCAAAATGTCATTTGGATCGGGCCTCATGTTGAATAACCACTTTTTAAACCCTCACAGTGACCAAAATTGCCATTTTTGCAGAGTTTTGCTTACTCAAAATCTTCAATTTTGACCAATTTCAGGCACAGAAATGACTTTAAACACACTTATTTTAGTTGAAAAAGTAATAACTCACATCCAACCGTCATTTAAAGTCAAAAGATTAAATGTTAAAATTTCATCAATATTGACCAATTTTTTTCAACGTTCGACTGGTCCGGGGTCGTCGTTTTTTATCAGAAAATTGATTTTTTGGACTCTACCAAAAATGATTCAAAATGTCATTTGGATCGGGCCTCATGTTGAATAACCACTTTTTAAACCCTCACAGTGACCAAAATTGCCATTTTTACAGAGTTTTGCTTACTCAAAATCTTCAATTTTGACCAATTTCAGGCACAGAAATGACTTTAAACACACTTATTTTAGTTGAAAAACGTAATAACTCACATCCAACTGTCATTTAAAGTCAAAAGATTAAATGTTAAAATTTCATCAATATTGACCATTTTTTCAACGTTCGACTGGTCCGGGGTCCTCGTTTTTCATCAGAAAATTGATTTTTTGGACTCTACCAGAAATGATTCAAAATGTCATTTGGATCGGGCCTCATGTTAAATAACCACTTTTTAAACCCTCACAGTGACCAAAATTACCATTTTTACAGAGTTTTGCTTACTCAAAATCTTCAATTTTGACCAATTTCAGGCACAGAAATGACTTTAAACACACTTATTTTAGTTGAAAAAGTAATAACTCACATCCAACCGTCATTTAAAGTGAAAAGATTAAATATTAAAATTTCATCAATATTGACCATTTTTTCAACGTTCGACTGGTCCCGGGTCATCGTTTTTCATCAGAAAATGGATTTTTTGGACTCTACCAAAAATGATTCAAAATGTCATTTGGATCAGGCCTCATGTTGAATAACCACTTTTTACACCCTCACAGTGACCAAAACTGCCATTTTTACAGAGTTTTGCTTACTCAAAATCTTCAATTTTGACCAATTTCAGGCACAGAAATGACTTTAAACACACTTATTTTAGTTGAAAAAGTAATAACTCACATCCAACCGTCATTTAAAGTCAATAGATTAAATGTTAAAATTTCATCAATATTGACAATTTTTTCAACGTTCGACTGGTCCGGGGTCATCGTTTTTCATCAGAAAATTGATTTTTTGGACTCTACCAAAAATGATTCAAAATGTCATTTGGATCGGGCCTCATGTTGAATAACCACTTTTTAAACCCTCACAGTGACCAAAATTGCCATTTTTACAGAGTTTTGCTTACTCAAAATCTTCAATTTTGACCAATTTCAGGCACAGAAATGACTTTAAACACACTTATTTTAGTTGAAAAAGTAATAACTCACATCCAACCGTCATTTAAAGTCAAAAGATTAAATGTTAAAATTTCATCAATATTGACCATTTTTTCAACGTTCGACTGGTCCCGGGTCATCGTTTTTCATCAGAAAATGGATTTTTTGGACTCTACCAAAAATGATTCAAAATGTCATTTGGATCGGGCCTCATGTTGAATAACCACTTTTTAAACCCTCACAGTGACCAAAATTGCCATTTTTACAGAGTTTTGCTTACTCAAAATCTTCAATTTTGACCAATTTCAGGCACAGAAATGACTTTAAACACACTTATTTTAGTTGAAAAAGTAATAACTCACATCCAACCGTCATTTAAAGTGAAAAGATTAAATATTAAAATTTCATCAATATTGACCATTTTTTCAATGTTCGACTGGTCCGGGGTCATCGTTTTTCATCAGAAAATTGATTTTTTGGACTCTACCAAAAATGATTCAAAATGTCATTTGGATCGGACCTCATGTTGAATAACCACTTTTTAAACCCTCACAGTGACCAAAATTGCCATTTTTACAGAGTTTTGCTTACTCAAAATCTTCAATTTTGACCAATTTCAGGCACAGAAATGACTTTAAACACACTTATTTTAGTTGAAAAAGTAATAACTCACATCCAACCGTCATTTAAAGTCAAAAGATTAAATGTTAAAATTTCATCAATATTGACCATTTTTTCAACGTTCGACTGGTCCTGGGTCATCGTTTTTCATCAGAAAATTGATTTTTTGGACTCTACCAAAAATGATTCAAAATGTCATTTGGATCGGGCCTCATGTTGAATAACCACTTTTTAAACCCTCACAGTGACCAAAATTGCCATTTTTGCAGAGTTTTGCTTACTCAAAATCTTCAATTTTGACCAATTTCAGGCACAGAAATGACTTTAAACACACTTATTTTAGTTGAAAAAGTAATAACTCACATCCAACCGTCATTTAAAGTCAAAAGATTAAATGTTAAAATTTCATCAATATTGACCAATTTTTTTCAACGTTCGACTGGTCCGGGGTCGTCGTTTTTTATCAGAAAATTGATTTTTTGGACTCTACCAAAAATGATTCAAAATGTCATTTGGATCGGGCCTCATGTTGAATAACCACTTTTTAAACCCTCACAGTGACCAAAATTGCCATTTTTACAGAGTTTTGCTTACTCAAAATCTTCAATTTTGACCAATTTCAGGCACAGAAATGACTTTAAACACACTTATTTTAGTTGAAAAACGTAATAACTCACATCCAACTGTCATTTAAAGTCAAAAGATTAAATGTTAAAATTTCATCAATATTGACCATTTTTTCAACGTTCGACTGGTCCGGGGTCATCGTTTTTCATCAGAAAATTGATTTTTTGGACTCTACCAGAAATGATTCAAAATGTCATTTGGATCGGGCCTCATGTTGAATAACCACTTTTTAAACCCTCACAGTGACCAAAATTACCATTTTTACAGAGTTTTGCTTACTCAAAATCTTCAATTTTGACCAATTTCAGGCACAGAAATGACTTTAAACACACTTATTTTAGTTGAAAAAGTAATAACTCACATCCAACCGTCATTTAAAGTGAAAAGATTAAATATTAAAATTTCATCAATATTGACCATTTTTTCAACGTTCGACTGGTCCCGGGTCATCGTTTTTCATCAGAAAATGGATTTTTTGGACTCTACCAAAAATGATTCAAAATGTCATTTGGATCAGGCCTCATGTTGAATAACCACTTTTTACACCCTCACAGTGACCAAAACTGCCATTTTTACAGAGTTTTGCTTACTCAAAATCTTCAATTTTGACCAATTTCAGGCACAGAAATGACTTTAAACACACTTATTTTAGTTGAAAAAGTAATAACTCACATCCAACCGTCATTTAAAGTCAATAGATTAAATGTTAAAATTTCATCAATATTGACAATTTTTTCAACGTTCGACTGGTCCGGGGTCATCGTTTTTCATCAGAAAATTGATTTTTTGGACTCTACCAAAAATGATTCAAAATGTCATTTGGATCGGGCCTCATGTTGAATAACCACTTTTTAAACCCTCACAGTGACCAAAACTGCCATTTTTACAGAGTTTTGCTTACTCAAAATCTTCAATTTTGACCAATTTCAGGCACAGAAATGACTTTAAACACACTTATTTTAGTTGAAAAAGTAATAACTCACATCCAACCGTCATTTAAAGTCAAAAGATTAAATGTTAAAATTTCATCAATATTGACCATTTTTTCAACGTTCGACTGGTCCGGGGTCATCGTTTTTCATCAGAAAATTGATTTTTTGGACTCTACCAAAAATGATTCAAAATGTCATTTGGATCGGGCCTCATGTTGAATAACCACTTTTTAAACCCTCACAGTGACCAAAATTGCCATTTTTACAGAGTTTTGCTTACTCAAAATCTTCAATTTTGACCAATTTCAGGCACAGAAATGACTTTAAACACACTTATTTTAGTTGAAAAAGTAATAACTCACATCCAACCGTCATTTAAAGTCAAAAGATTAAATGTTAAAATTTCATCAATATTGACCATTTTTTCAACGTTCGACTGGTCCCGGGTCATCGTTTTTCATCAGAAAATGGATTTTTTGGACTCTACCAAAAATGATTCAAAATGTCATTTGGATCAGGCCTCATGTTGAATAACCACTTTTTACACCCTCACAGTGACCAAAACTGCCATTTTTACAGAGTTTTGCTTACTCAAAATCTTCAATTTTGACCAATTTCAGGCACAGAAATGACTTTAAACACACTTATTTTAGTTGAAAAAGTAATAACTCACATCCAACCGTCATTTAAAGTCAAAAGATTAAATGTTAAAATTTCATCAATATTGACAATTTTTTCAACGTTCGACTGGTCCGGGGTCATCGTTTTTCATCAGAAAATTGATTTTTTGGACTCTACCAAAAATGATTCAAAATGTCATTTGGATCGGGCCTCATGTTGAATAACCTCTTTTTAAACCCTCACAGTGACCAAAATTGCCATTTTTACAGAGTTTTGCTTACTCAAAATCTTCAATTTTGACCAATTTCAGGCACAGAAATGACTTTAAACACACTTATTTTAGTTGAAAAAGTAATAACTCACATCCAACCGTCATTTAAAGTCAAAAGATTAAATGTTAACATTTCATCAATATTGACCAATTTTTTTCAACGTTCGACTGGTCCGGGGTCATCGTTTTTTATCAGAAAATTGATTTTTTTGGACTCTACCAAAAATGATTCAAAATGTCATTTGGATCGGGCCTCATGTTGAATAACCACTTTTTAAACCCTCACAGTGACCAAAATTGCCATTTTTACAGAGTTTTGCTTACTCAAAATCTTCAATTTTGACCAATTTCAGGCACAGAAATGACTTTAAACACACTTATTTTAGTTGAAAAAGTAATAACTCACATCCAACCGTCATTTAAAGTCAAAAGATTAAATGTTAAAATTTCATCAATATTGACCATTTTTTCAACGTTCGACTGGTCCCGGGTCATCGTTTTTCATCAGAAAATGGATATTTTGGACTCTACCAAAAATGATTCAAAATGTCATTTGGATCGGGCCTCATGTTGAATAACCACTTTTTAAACCCTCACAGTGACCAAAACTGCCATTTTTACAGAGTTTTGCTTACTCAAAATCTTCAATTTTGACCAATTTCAGGCACAGAAATGACTTTAAACACACTTATTTTAGTTGAAAAAGTAATAACTCACATCCAACCGTCATTTAAAGTGAAAAGATTAAATATTAAAATTTCATCAATATTGACCATTTTTTCAATGTTCGACTGGTCCGGGGTCATCGTTTTTCATCAGAAAATTGATTTTTTGGACTCTACCAAAAATGATTCAAAATGTCATTTGGATCGGGCCTCATGTTGAATAACCACTTTTTAAACCCTCACAGTGACCAAAATTGCCATTTTTACAGAGTTTTGCTTACTCAAAATCTTCAATTTTGACCAATTTCAGGCACAGAAATGACTTTAAACACACTTATTTTAGTTGAAAAAGTAATAACTCACATCCAACCGTCATTTAAAGTGAAAAGATTAAATATTAAAATTTCATCAATATTGACCATTTTTTCAATGTTCGACTGGTCCGGGGTCATCGTTTTTCATCAGAAAATTGATTTTTTGGACTCTACCAAAAATGATTCAAAATGTCATTTGGATCGGACCTCATGTTGAATAACCACTTTTTAAACCCTCACAGTGACCAAAATTGCCATTTTTACAGAGTTTTGCTTACTCAAAATCTTCAATTTTGACCAATTTCAGGCACAGAAATGACTTTAAACACACTTATTTTAGTTGAAAAAGTAATAACTCACATCCAACCGTCATTTAAAGTCAAAAGATTAAATGTTAAAATTTCATCAATATTGACCAATTTTTTTCAACGTTCGACTGGTCCGGGGTCATCGTTTTTCATCAGAAAATTGATTTTTTGGACTCTACCAAAAATGATTCAAAATGTCATTTGGATCGGGCCTCATGTTGAATAACCACTTTTTAAACCCTCACAGTGACCAAAACTGCCATTTTTACAGAGTTTTGCTTACTCAAAATCTTCAATTTTGACCAATTTCAGGCACAGAAATGACTTAAACACACTTATTTTAGTTGAAAAAGTAATAACTCACATCCAACCGTCATTTAAAGTCAAAAGATTAAATGTTAAAATTTCATCAATATTGACCATTTTTTCAACGTTCGACTGGTCCCGGGTCATCGTTTTTCATCAGAAAATGGATATTTTGGACTCTACCAAAAATGATTCAAAATGTCATTTGGATCGGGCCTCATGTTGAATAACCACTTTTTAAACCCTCACAGTGACCAAAACTGCCATTTTTACAGAGTTTTGCTTACTCAAAATCTTCAATTTTGACCAATTTCAGGCACAGAAATGACTTTAAACACACTTATTTTAGTTGAAAAAGTAATAACTCACATCCAACCGTCATTTAAAGTGAAAAGATTAAATATTAAAATTTCATCAATATTGACCATTTTTTCAATGTTCGACTGGTCCGGGGTCATCGTTTTTCATCAGAAAATTGATTTTTTGGACTCTACCAAAAATGATTCAAAATGTCATTTGGATCGGGCCTCATGTTGAATAACCACTTTTTAAACCCTCACAGTGACCAAAATTGCCATTTTTACAGAGTTTTGCTTACTCAAAATCTTCAATTTTGACCAATTTCAGGCACAGAAATGACTTTAAACACACGTATTTTAGTTGAAAAAGTAATAACTCACATCCAACCGTCATTTAAAGTCAAAAGATTAAATGTTAAAATTTCATCAATATTGACCATTTTTTCAACGTTCGACTGGTCCTGGGTCATCGTTTTTCATCAGAAAATTGATTTTTTGGACTCTACCAAAAATGATTCAAAATGTCATTTGGATCGGGCCTCATGTTGAATAACCACTTTTTAAACCCTCACAGTGACCAAAATTGCCATTTTTGCAGAGTTTTGCTTACTCAAAATCTTCAATTTTGACCAATTTCAGGCACAGAAATGACTTTAAACACACTTATTTTAGTTGAAAAAGTAATAACTCACATCCAACCGTCATTTAAAGTCAAAAGATTAAATGTTAAAATTTCATCAATATTGACCATTTTTTCAACGTTCGACTGGTCCGGGGTCATCGTTTTTCATCAGAAAATTGATTTTTTGGACTCTACCAAAAATGATTCAAAATGTCATTTGGATCGGGCCTCATGTTGAATAACCACTTTTTAAACCCTCACAGTGACCAAAATTGCCATTTTTACAGAGTTTTGCTTACTCAAAATCTTCAATTTTGACCAATTTCAGGCACAGAAATGACTTTAAACACACTTATTTTAGTTGAAAAAGTAATAACTCACATCCAACCGTCATTTAAAGTCAAAAGATTAAATGTTAAAATTTCATCAATATTGACCAATTTTTTTCAACGTTCGACTGGTCCGAGGTCATCGTTTTTTATCAGAAAATTGATTTTTTGGACTCTACCAAAAATGATTCAAAATGTCATTTGGATAGGGCCTCATGTTGAATAACCACTTTTTAAACCCTCACAGTGACCAAAATTGCCATTTTTACAGAGTTTTGCTTACTCAAAATCTTCAATTTTGACCAATTTCAGGCACAGAAATGACTTTAAACACACTTATTTTAGTTGAAAAAGTAATAACTCACATCCAACCGTCATTTAAAGTCAAAAGATTAAATGTTAAAATTTCATCAATATTGACCATTTTTTCAACGTTCGACTGGTCCGGGGTCATCGTTTTTCATCAGAAAATTGATTTTTTGGACTCTACCAAAAATGATTCAAAATGTCATTTGGATCGGGCCTCATGTTGAATAACCACTTTTTAAACCCTCACAGTGACCAAAATTGCCATTTTTACAGAGTTTTGCTTACTCAAAATCTTCAATTTTGACCAATTTCAGGCACAGAAATGACTTTAAACACACTTATTTTAGTTGAAAAAGTAATAACTCACATCCAACCGTCATTTAAAGTCAAAAGATTAAATGTTAACATTTCATCAATATTGACCAATTTTTTTCAACGTTCGACTGGTCCGGGGTCATCGTTTTTTATCAGAAAATTGATTTTTTGGACTCTACCAAAAATGATTCAAAATGTCATTTGGATCGGGCCTCATGTTGAATAACCACTTTTTAAACCCTCACAGTGACCAAAATTGCCATTTTTACAGAGTTTTGCTTACTCAAAATCTTCAATTTTGACCAATTTCAGGCACAGAAATGACTTTAAACACACTTATTTTAGTTGAAAAAGTAATAACTCACATCCAACCGTCATTTAAAGTCAAAAGATTAAATGTTAAAATTTCATCAATATTGACCATTTTTTCAACGTTCGACTGGTCCGGGGTCATCGTTTTTCATCAGAAAATTGATTTTTTGGACTCTACCAAAAATGATTCAAAATGTCATTTGGATCGGGCCTCATGTTGAATAACCACTTTTTAAACCCTCACAGTGACCAAAATTGCCATTTTTACAGAGTTTTGCTTACTCAAAATCTTCAATTTTGACCAATTTCAGGCACAGAAATGACTTTAAACACACTTATTTTAGTTGAAAAAGTAATAACTCACATCCAACCGTCATTTAAATTCAAAAGATTAAATGTTAAAATTTCATCAATATTGACCATTTTTTCAACGTTCGACTGGTCCCGGGTCATCGTTTTTCATCAGAAAATGGATTTTTTGGACTCTACCAAAAATGATTCAAAATGTCATTTGGATCGGGCCTCATGTTGAATAACCACTTTTTAAACCCTCACAGTGACCAAAATTGCCATTTTTACAGAGTTTTGCTTACTCAAAATCTTCAATTTTGACCAATTTCAGGCACAGAAATGACTTTAAACACACTTATTTTAGTTGAAAAAGTAATAACTCACATCCAACCGTCATTTAAAGTGAAAAGATTAAATATTAAAATTTCATCAATATTGACCATTTTTTCAATGTTCGACTGGTCCGGGGTCATCGTTTTTCATCAGAAAATTGATTTTTTGGACTCTACCAAAAATGATTCAAAATG
The DNA here is from genome assembly GCF_964263255.1 of Lissotriton vulgaris. Classification (NCBI taxonomy): domain Eukaryota; kingdom Metazoa; phylum Chordata; class Amphibia; order Caudata; family Salamandridae; genus Lissotriton; species Lissotriton vulgaris. The sequence continues at coordinate 255,569 of NW_028244431.1, read as the reverse complement.
TCATTTGGATCGGACCTCATGTTGAATAACCACTTTTTAACCCCTCACAGTGACCAAAATTGCCATTTTTACAGAGTTTTGCTTACTCAAAATCTTCAATTTTGACCAATTTCAGGCACAGAAATGACTTTAAACACACTTATTTTAGTTGAAAAAGTAATAACTCACATCCAACCGTCATTTAAAGTCAAAAGATTAAATGTTAAAATTTCATCAATATTGACCAATTTTTTTCAACGTTCGACTGGTCCGGGGTCATCGTTTTTTATCAGAAAATTGATTTTTTGGACTCTACCAAAAATGATTCAAAATGTCATTTGGATCGGGCCTCATGTTGAATAACCACTTTTTAAACCCTCACAGTGACCAAAACTGCCATTTTTACAGAGTTTTGCTTACTCAAAATCTTCAATTTTGACCAATTTCAGGCACAGAAATGACTTAAACACACTTATTTTAGTTGAAAAAGTAATAACTCACATCCAACCGTCATTTAAAGTCAAAAGATTAAATGTTAAAATTTCATCAATATTGACCATTTTTTCAACGTTCGACTGGTCCCGGGTCATCGTTTTTCATCAGAAAATGGATTTTTTGGACTCTACCAAAAATGATTCAAAATGTCATTTGGATCAGGCCTCATGTTGAATAACCACTTTTTAAACCCTCACAGTGACCAAAACTGCCATTTTTACAGAGTTTTGCTTACTCAAAATCTTCAATTTTGACCAATTTCAGGCACAGAAATGACTTTAAACACACTTATTTTAGTTGAAAAAGTAATAACTCACATCCAACCGTCATTTAAAGTGAAAAGATTAAATATTAAAATTTCATCAATATTGACCATTTTTTCAATGTTCGACTGGTCCGGGGTCATCGTTTTTCATCAGAAAATTGATTTTTTGGACTCTACCAAAAATGATTCAAAATGTCATTTGGATCGGGCCTCATGTTGAATAACCACTTTTTAAACCCTCACAGTGACCAAAATTGCCATTTTTACAGAGTTTTGCTTACTCAAAATCTTCAATTTTGACCAATTTCAGGCACAGAAATGACTTTAAACACACTTATTTTAGTTGAAAAAGTAATAACTCACATCCAACCGTCATTTAAAGTCAAAAGATTAAATGTTAAAATTTCATCAATATTGACCATTTTTTCAACGTTCGACTGGTCCTGGGTCATCGTTTTTCATCAGAAAATTGATTTTTTGGACTCTACCAAAAATGATTCAAAATGTCATTTGGATCGGGCCTCATGTTGAATAACCACTTTTTAAACCCTCACAGTGACCAAAATTGCCATTTTTGCAGAGTTTTGCTTACTCAAAATCTTCAATTTTGACCAATTTCAGGCACAGAAATGACTTTAAACACACTTATTTTAGTTGAAAAAGTAATAACTCACATCCAACCGTCATTTAAAGTCAAAAGATTAAATGTTAAAATTTCATCAATATTGACCATTTTTTCAACGTTCGACTGGTCCGGGGTCATCGTTTTTCATCAGAAAATTGATTTTTTGGACTCTACCAAAAATGATTCAAAATGTCATTTGGATCGGGCCTCATGTTGAATAACCACTTTTTAAACCCTCACAGTGACCAAAACTGCCATTTTTACAGAGTTTTGCTTACTCAAAATCTTCAATTTTGACCAATTTCAGGCACAGAAATGACTTAAACACACTTATTTTAGTTGAAAAAGTAATAACTCACATCCAACCGTCATTTAAAGTCAAAAGATTAAATGTTAAAATTTCATCAATATTGACCATTTTTTCAACGTTCGACTGGTCCCGGGTCATCGTTTTTCATCAGAAAATGGATTTTTTGGACTCTACCAAAAATGATTCAAAATGTCATTTGGATCAGGCCTCATGTTGAATAACCACTTTTTAAACCCTCACAGTGACCAAAACTGCCATTTTTACAGAGTTTTGCTTACTCAAAATCTTCAATTTTGACCAATTTCAGGCACAGAAATGACTTTAAACACACTTATTTTAGTTGAAAAAGTAATAACTCACATCCAACCGTCATTTAAAGTGAAAAGATTAAATATTAAAATTTCATCAATATTGACCATTTTTTCAATGTTCGACTGGTCCGGGGTCATCGTTTTTCATCAGAAAATTGATTTTTTGGACTCTACCAAAAATGATTCAAAATGTCATTTGGATCGGGCCTCATGTTGAATAACCACTTTTTAAACCCTCACAGTGACCAAAATTGCCATTTTTACAGAGTTTTGCTTACTCAAAATCTTCAATTTTGACCAATTTCAGGCACAGAAATGACTTTAAACACACTTATTTTAGTTGAAAAAGTAATAACTCACATCCAACCGTCATTTAAAGTCAAAAGATTAAATGTTAAAATTTCATCAATATTGACCATTTTTTCAACGTTCGACTGGTCCTGGGTCATCGTTTTTCATCAGAAAATTGATTTTTTGGACTCTACCAAAAATGATTCAAAATGTCATTTGGATCGGGCCTCATGTTGAATAACCACTTTTTAAACCCTCACAGTGACCAAAATTGCCATTTTTGCAGAGTTTTGCTTACTCAAAATCTTCAATTTTGACCAATTTCAGGCACAGAAATGACTTTAAACACACTTATTTTAGTTGAAAAAGTAATAACTCACATCCAACCGTCATTTAAAGTCAAAAGATTAAATGTTAAAATTTCATCAATATTGACCAATTTTTTTCAACGTTCGACTGGTCCGGGGTCGTCGTTTTTTATCAGAAAATTGATTTCTTGGACTCTACCAAAAATGATTCAAAATGTCATTTGGATCGGGCCTCATGTTGAATAACCACTTTTTAAACCCTCACAGTGACCAAAATTGCCATTTTTACAGAGTTTTGCTTACTCAAAATCTTCAATTTTGACCAATTTCAGGCACAGAAATGACTTTAAACACACTTATTTTAGTTGAAAAACGTAATAACTCACATCCAACTGTCATTTAAAGTCAAAAGATTAAATGTTAAAATTTCATCAATATTGACCATTTTTTCAACGTTCGACTGGTCCGGGGTCATCGTTTTTCATCAGAAAATTGATTTTTTGGACTCTACCAAAAATGATTCAAAATGTCATTTGGATCGGGCCTCATGTTGAATAACCACTTTTTAAACCCTCACAGTGACCAAAATTACCATTTTTACAGAGTTTTGCTTACTCAAAATCTTCAATTTTGACCAATTTCAGGCACAGAAATGACTTTAAACACACTTATTTTAGTTGAAAAAGTAATAACTCACATCCAACCGTCATTTAAAGTGAAAAGATTAAATATTAAAATGTCATCAATATTGACCATTTTTTCAATGTTCGACTGGTCCGGGGTCATCGTTTTTCATCAGAAAATTGATTTTTTGGACTCTACCAAAAATGATTCAAAATGTCATTTGGATCGGGCTTCATGTTGAATAACCACTTTTTAAACCCTCACAGTGACCAAAATTGCCATTTTTACAGAGTTTTGCTTACTCAAAATCTTCAATTTTGACCAATTTCAGGCACAGAAATGACTTTAAACACACTTATTTTAGTTGAAAAAGTAATAACTCACATCCAACCGTCATTTAAAGTCAAAAGATTAAATGTTAAAATTTCATCAATATTGACCATTTTTTCAACGTTCGACTGGTCCGGGGTCATCGTTTTTCATCAGAAAATTGATTTTTTGGACTCTACCAAAAATGATTCAAAATGTCATTTGGATCGGGCCTCATGTTGAATAACCACTTTTTAAACCCTCACAGTGACCAAAATTGCCATTTTTACAGAGTTTTGCTTACTCAAAATCTTCAATTTTGACCAATTTCAGGCACAGAAATGACTTTAAACACACTTATTTTAGTTGAAAAAGTAATAACTCACATCCAACCGTCATTTAAAGTCAAAAGATTAAATGTTAACATTTCATCAATATTGACCAATTTTTTTCAACGTTCGACTGGTCCGGGGTCATCGTTTTTTATCAGAAAATTGATTTTTTGGACTCTACCAAAAATGATTCAAAATGTCATTTGGATCGGGCCTCATGTTGAATAACCACTTTTTAAACCCTCACAGTGACCAAAATTGCCATTTTTACAGAGTTTTGCTTACTCAAAATCTTCAATTTTGACCAATTTCAGGCACAGAAATGACTTTAAACACACTTATTTTAGTTGAAAAAGTAATAACTCACATCCAACCGTCATTTAAAGTCAAAAGATTAAATGTTAAAATTTCATCAATATTGACCATTTTTTCAACGTTCGACTGGTCCGGGGTCATCGTTTTTCATCAGAAAATTGATTTTTTGGACTCTACCAAAAATGATTCAAAATGTCATTTGGATCGGGCCTCATGTTGAATAACCACTTTTTAAACCCTCACAGTGACCAAAATTGCCATTTTTACAGAGTTTTGCTTACTCAAAATCTTCAATTTTGACCAATTTCAGGCACAGAAATGACTTTAAACACACTTATTTTAGTTGAAAAAGTAATAACTCACATCCAACCGTCATTTAAATTCAAAAGATTAAATGTTAAAATTTCATCAATATTGACCATTTTTTCAACGTTCGACTGGTCCCGGGTCATCGTTTTTCATCAGAAAATGGATTTTTTGGACTCTACCAAAAATGATTCAAAATGTCATTTGGATCGGGCCTCATGTTGAATAACCACTTTTTAAACCCTCACAGTGACCAAAATTGCCATTTTTACAGAGTTTTGCTTACTCAAAATCTTCAATTTTGACCAATTTCAGGCACAGAAATGACTTTAAACACACTTATTTTAGTTGAAAAAGTAATAACTCACATCCAACCGTCATTTAAAGTGAAAAGATTAAATATTAAAATTTCATCAATATTGACCATTTTTTCAATGTTCGACTGGTCCGGGGTCATCGTTTTTCATCAGAAAATTGATTTTTTGGACTCTACCAAAAATGATTCAAAATGTCATTTGGATCGGACCTCATGTTGAATAACCACTTTTTAACCCCTCACAGTGACCAAAATTGCCATTTTTACAGAGTTTTGCTTACTCAAAATCTTCAATTTTGACCAATTTCAGGCACAGAAATGACTTTAAACACACTTATTTTAGTTGAAAAAGTAATAACTCACATCCAACCGTCATTTAAAGTCAAAAGATTAAATGTTAAAATTTCATCAATATTGACCAATTTTTTTCAACGTTCGACTGGTCCGGGGTCATCGTTTTTTATCAGAAAATTGATTTTTTGGACTCTACCAAAAATGATTCAAAATGTCATTTGGATCGGGCCTCATGTTGAATAACCACTTTTTAAACTCTCACAGTGACCAAAACTGCCATTTTTACAGAGTTTTGCTTACTCAAAATCTTCAATTTTGACCAATTTCAGGCACAGAAATGACTTAAACACACTTATTTTAGTTGAAAAAGTAATAACTCACATCCAACCGTCATTTAAAGTCAAAAGATTAAATGTTAAAATTTCATCAATATTGACCATTTTTTCAACGTTCGACTGGTCCCGGGTCATCGTTTTTCATCAGAAAATGGATTTTTTGGACTCTACCAAAAATGATTCAAAATGTCATTTGGATCAGGCCTCATGTTGAATAACCACTTTTTAAACCCTCACAGTGACCAAAACTGCCATTTTTACAGAGTTTTGCTTACTCAAAATCTTCAATTTTGACCAATTTCAGGCACAGAAATGACTTTAAACACACTTATTTTAGTTGAAAAAGTAATAACTCACATCCAACCGTCATTTAAAGTGAAAAGATTAAATATTAAAATTTCATCAATATTGACCATTTTTTCAATGTTCGACTGGTCCGGGGTCATCGTTTTTCATCAGAAAATTGATTTTTTGGACTCTACCAAAAATGATTCAAAATGTCATTTGGATCGGGCCTCATGTTGAATAACCACTTTTTAAACCCTCACAGTGACCAAAATTGCCATTTTTGCAGAGTTTTGCTTACTCAAAATCTTCAATTTTGACCAATTTCAGGCACAGAAATGACTTTAAACACACTTATTTTAGTTGAAAAAGTAATAACTCACATCCAACCGTCATTTAAAGTCAAAAGATTAAATGTTAAAATTTCATCAATATTGACCATTTTTTCAACGTTCGACTGGTCCGGGGTCATCGTTTTTCATCAGAAAATTGATTTTTTGGACTCTACCAAAAATGATTCAAAATGTCATTTGGATCGGGCCTCATGTTGAATAACCACTTTTTAAACCCTCACAGTGACCAAAATTGCCATTTTTACAGAGTTTTGCTTACTCAAAATCTTCAATTTTGACCAATTTCAGGCACAGAAATGACTTTAAACACACTTATTTTAGTTGAAAAAGTAATAACTCACATCCAACCGTCATTTAAAGTCAAAAGATTAAATGTTAACATTTCATCAATATTGACCAATTTTTTTCAACGTTCAACTGGTCCGGGGTCATCGTTTTTTATCAGAAAATTGATTTTTTGGACTCTACCAAAAATGATTCAAAATGTCATTTGGATCGGGCCTCATGTTGAATAACCACTTTTTAAACCCTCACAGTGACCAAAATTGCCATTTTTACAGAGTTTTGCTTACTCAAAATCTTCAATTTTGACCAATTTCAGGCACAGAAATGACTTTAAACACACTTATTTTAGTTGAAAAAGTAATAACTCACATCCAACCGTCATTTAAAGTCAAAAGATTAAATGTTAAAATTTCATCAATATTGACCATTTTTTCAACGTTCGACTGGTCCGGGGTCATCGTTTTTCATCAGAAAATTGATTTTTTGGACTCCACAAAAAATGATTCAAAATGTCATTTGGATCGGGCCTCATGTTGAATAACCACTTTTTAAACCCTCACAGTGACCAAAACTGCCATTTTTACAGAGTTTTGCTTACTCAAAATCTTCAATTTTGACCAATTTCAGGCACAGAAATGACTTAAACACACTTATTTTAGTTGAAAAAGTAATAACTCACATCCAACCGTCATTTAAAGTCAAAAGATTAAATGTTAAAATTTCATCAATATTGACCATTTTTTCAACGTTCGACTGGTCCCGGGTCATCGTTTTTCATCAGAAAATGGATTTTTTGGACTCTACCAAAAATGATTCAAAATGTCATTTGGATCAGGCCTCATGTTGAATAACCACTTTTTAAACCCTCACAGTGACCAAAACTGCCATTTTTACAGAGTTTTGCTTACTCAAAATCTTCAATTTTGACCAATTTCAGGCACAGAAATGACTTTAAACACACTTATTTTAGTTGAAAAAGTAATAACTCACATCCAACCGTCATTTAAAGTGAAAAGATTAAATATTAAAATTTCATCAATATTGACCATTTTTTCAATGTTCGACTGGTCCGGGGTCATCGTTTTTCATCAGAAAATTGATTTTTTGGACTCTACCAAAAATGATTCAAAATGTCATTTGGATCGGGCCTCATGTTGAATAACCACTTTTTAAACCCTCACAGTGACCAAAATTGCCATTTTTACAGAGTTTTGCTTACTCAAAATCTTCAATTTTGACCAATTTCAGGCACAGAAATGACTTTAAACACACTTATTTTAGTTGAAAAAGTAATAACTCACATCCAACCGTCATTTAAAGTCAAAAGATTAAATGTTAAAATTTCATCAATATTGACCATTTTTTCAACGTTCGACTGGTCCTGGGTCATCGTTTTTCATCAGAAAATTGATTTTTTGGACTCTACCAAAAATGATTCAAAATGTCATTTGGATCGGGCCTCATGTTGAATAACCACTTTTTAAACCCTCACAGTGACCAAAATTGCCATTTTTGCAGAGTTTTGCTTACTCAAAATCTTCAATTTTGACCAATTTCAGGCACAGAAATGACTTTAAACACACTTATTTTAGTTGAAAAAGTAATAACTCACATCCAACCGTCATTTAAAGTCAAAAGATTAAATGTTAAAATTTCATCAATATTGACAATTTTTTCAACGTTCGACTGGTCCGGGGTCATCGTTTTTCATCAGAAAATTGATTTTTTGGACTCTACCAAAAATGATTCAAAATGTCATTTGGATCGGGCCTCATGTTGAATAACCTCTTTTTAAACCCTCACAGTGACCAAAATTGCCATTTTTACAGAGTTTTGCTTACTCAAAATCTTCAATTTTGACCAATTTCAGGCACAGAAATGACTTTAAACACACTTATTTTAGTTGAAAAAGTAATAACTCACATCCAACCGTCATTTAAAGTCAAAAGATTAAATGTTAACATTTCATCAATATTGACCAATTTTTTTCAACGTTCGACTGGTCCGGGGTCATCGTTTTTTATCAGAAAATTGATTTTTTTGGACTCTACCAAAAATGATTCAAAATGTCATTTGGATCGGGCCTCATGTTGAATAACCACTTTTTAAACCCTCACAGTGACCAAAATTGCCATTTTTACAGAGTTTTGCTTACTCAAAATCTTCAATTTTGACCAATTTCAGGCACAGAAATGACTTTAAACACACTTATTTTAGTTGAAAAAGTAATAACTCACATCCAACCGTCATTTAAAGTCAAAAGATTAAATGTTAAAATTTCATCAATATTGACAATTTTTTCAACGTTTGACTGGTCCGGGGTCATCGTTTTTCATCAGAAAATTGATTTTTTGGACTCTACCAAAAATGATTCAAAATGTCATTTGGATCGGGCCTCTTGTTGAATAACCACTTTTTAAACCCTCACAGTGACCAAAATTGCCATTTTTACAGAGTTTTGCTTACTCAAAATCTTCAATTTTGACCAATTTCAGGCACAGAAATGACTTTAAACACACTTATTTTAGTTGAAAAAGTAATAACTCACATCCAACCGTCATTTAAATTCAAAAGATTAAATGTTAAAATTTCATCAATATTGACCATTTTTTCAACGTTCGACTGGTCCCGGGTCATCGTTTTTCATCAGAAAATGGATTTTTTGGACTCTACCAAAAATGATTCAAAATGTCATTTGGATCGGGCCTCATGTTGAATAACCACTTTTTAAACCCTCACAGTGACCAAAATTGCCATTTTTACAGAGTTTTGCTTACTCAAAATCTTCAATTTTGACCAATTTCAGGCACAGAAATGACTTTAAACACACTTATTTTAGTTGAAAAAGTAATAACTCACATCCAACCGTCATTTAAAGTGAAAAGATTAAATATTAAAATTTCATCAATATTGACCATTTTTTCAATGTTCGACTGGTCCGGGGTCATCGTTTTTCATCAGAAAATTGATTTTTTGGACTCTACCAAAAATGATTCAAAATGTCATTTGGATCGGACCTCATGTTGAATAACCACTTTTTAAACCCTCACAGTGACCAAAATTGCCATTTTTACAGAGTTTTGCTTACTCAAAATCTTCAATTTTGACCAATTTCAGGCACAGAAATGACTTTAAACACACTTATTTTAGTTGAAAAAGTAATAACTCACATCCAACCGTCATTTAAAGTCAAAAGATTAAATGTTAAAATTTCATCAATATTGACCAATTTTTTTCAACGTTCGACTGGTCCAGGGTCATCGTTTTTTATCAGAAAATTGATTTTTTGGACTCTACCAAAAATGATTCAAAATGTCATTTGGATCGGGCCTCATGTTGAATAACCACTTTTTAAACCCTCACAGTGACCAAAACTGCCATTTTTACAGAGTTTTGCTTACTCAAAATCTTCAATTTTGACCAATTTCAGGCACAGAAATGACTTAAACACACTTATTTTAGTTGAAAAAGTAATAACTCACATCCAACCGTCATTTAAAGTCAAAAGATTAAATGTTAAAATTTCATCAATATTGACCATTTTTTCAACGTTCGACTGGTCCCGGGTCATCGTTTTTCATCAGAAAATGGATATTTTGGACTCTACCAAAAATGATTCAAAATGTCATTTGGATCGGGCCTCATGTTGAATAACCACTTTTTAAACCCTCACAGTGACCAAAACTGCCATTTTTACAGAGTTTTGCTTACTCAAAATCTTCAATTTTGACCAATTTCAGGCACAGAAATGACTTTAAACACACTTATTTTAGTTGAAAAAGTAATAACTCACATCCAACCGTCATTTAAAGTGAAAAGATTAAATATTAAAATTTCATCAATATTGACCATTTTTTCAATGTTCGACTGGTCCGGGGTCATCGTTTTTCATCAGAAAATTGATTTTTTGGACTCTACCAAAAATGATTCAAAATGTCATTTGGATCGGGCCTCATGTTGAATAACCACTTTTTAAACCCTCACAGTGACCAAAATTGCCATTTTTACAGAGTTTTGCTTACTCAAAATCTTCAATTTTGACCAATTTCAGGCACAGAAATGACTTTAAACACACTTATTTTAGTTGAAAAAGTAATAACTCACATCCAACCGTCATTTAAAGTCAAAAGATTAAATGTTAAAATTTCATCAATATTGACCATTTTTTCAACGTTCGACTGGTCCTGGGTCATCGTTTTTCATCAGAAAATTGATTTTTTGGACTCTACCAAAAATGATTCAAAATGTCATTTGGATCGGGCCTCATGTTGAATAACCACTTTTTAAACCCTCACAGTGACCAAAATTGCCATTTTTGCAGAGTTTTGCTTACTCAAAATCTTCAATTTTGACCAATTTCAGGCACAGAAATGACTTTAAACACACTTATTTTAGTTGAAAAAGTAATAACTCACATCCAACCGTCATTTAAAGTCAAAAGATTAAATGTTAAAATTTCATCAATATTGACCATTTTTTCAACGTTCGACTGGTCCGGGGTCATCGTTTGTCATCAGAAAATTGATTTTTTGGACTCTACCAAAAATGATTCAAAATGTCATTTGGATCGGGCCTCATGTTGAATAACCACTTTTTAAACCCTCACAGTGACCAAAATTGCCATTTTTACAGAGTTTTGCTTACTCAAAATCTTCAATTTTGACCAATTTCAGGCACAGAAATGACTTTAAACACACTTATTTTAGTTGAAAAAGTAATAACTCACATCCAACCGTCATTTAAAGTCAAAAGATTAAATGTTAAAATTTCATCAATATTGACCAATTTTTTTCAACGTTCGACTGGTCCGAGGTCATCGTTTTTTATCAGAAAATTGATTTTTTGGACTCTACCAAAAATGATTCAAAATGTCATTTGGATCGGGCCTCATGTTGAATAACCACTTTTTAAACCCTCACAGTGACCAAAATTGCCATTTTTACAGAGTTTTGCTTACTCAAAATCTTCAATTTTGACCAATTTCAGGCACAGAAATGACTTTAAACACACTTATTTTAGTTGAAAAAGTAATAACTCACATCCAACCGTCATTTAAAGTCAAAAGATTAAATGTTAAAATTTCATCAATATTGACCATTTTTTCAACGTTCGACTGGTCCGGGGTCATCGTTTTTCATCAGAAAATTGATTTTTTGGACTCTACCAAAAATGATTCAAAATGTCATTTGGATCGGGCCTCATGTTGAATAACCACTTTTTAAACCCTCACAGTGACCAAAATTGCCATTTTTACAGAGTTTTGCTTACTCAAAATCTTCAATTTTGACCAATTTCAGGCACAGAAATGACTTTAAACACACTTATTTTAGTTGAAAAAGTAATAACTCACATCCAACCGTCATTTAAAGTCAAAAGATTAAATGTTAACATTTCATCAATATTGACCAATTTTTTTCAACGTTCGACTGGTCCGGGGTCATCGTTTTTTATCAGAAAATTGATTTTTTGGACTCTACCAAAAATGATTCAAAATGTCATTTGGATCGGGCCTCATGTTGAATAACCACTTTTTAAACCCTCACAGTGACCAAAATTGCCATTTTTACAGAGTTTTGCTTACTCAAAATCTTCAATTTTGACCAATTTCAGGCACAGAAATGACTTTAAACACACTTATTTTAGTTGAAAAAGTAATAACTCACATCCAACCGTCATTTAAAGTCAAAAGATTAAATGTTAAAATTTCATCAATATTGACCATTTTTTCAACGTTCGACTGGTCCGGGGTCATCGTTTTTCATCAGAAAATTGATTTTTTGGACTCTACCAAAAATGATTCAAAATGTCATTTGGATCGGGCCTCATGTTGAATAACCACTTTTTAAACCCTCACAGTGACCAAAATTGCCATTTTTACAGAGTTTTGCTTACTCAAAATCTTCAATTTTGACCAATTTCAGGCACAGAAATGACTTTAAACACACTTATTTTAGTTGAAAAAGTAATAACTCACATCCAACCGTCATTTAAATTCAAAAGATTAAATGTTAAAATTTCATCAATATTGACCATTTTTTCAACGTTCGACTGGTCCCGGGTCATCGTTTTTCATCAGAAAATGGATTTTTTGGACTCTACCAAAAATGATTCAAAATGTCATTTGGATCGGGCCTCATGTTGAATAACCATTTTTTAAACCCTCACAGTGACCAAAATTGCCATTTTTACAGAGTTTTGCTTACTCAAAATCTTCAATTTTGACCAATTTCAGGCACAGAAATGACTTTAAACACACTTATTTTAGTTGAAAAAGTAATAACTCACATCCAACCGTCATTTAAAGTGAAAAGATTAAATATTAAAATTTCATCAATATTGACCATTTTTTCAATGTTCGACTGGTCCGGGGTCATCGTTTTTCATCAGAAAATTGATTTTTTGGACTCTACCAAAAATGATTCAAAATGTCATTTGGATCGGACCTCATGTTGAATAACCACTTTTTAACCCCTCACAGTGACCAAAATTGCCATTTTTACAGAGTTTTGCTTACTCAAAATCTTCAATTTTGACCAATTTCAGGCACAGAAATGACTTTAAACACACTTATTTTAGTTGAAAAAGTAATAACTCACATCCAACCGTCATTTAAAGTCAAAAGATTAAATGTTAAAATTTCATCAATATTGACCAATTTTTTTCAACGTTCGACTGGTCCGGGGTCATCGTTTTTTATCAGAAAATTGATTTTTTGGACTCTACCAAAAATGATTCAAAATGTCATTTGGATCGGGCCTCATGTTGAATAACCACTTTTTAAACCCTCACAGTGACCAAAACTGCCATTTTTACAGAGTTTTGCTTACTCAAAATCTTCAATTTTGACCAATTTCAGGCACAGAAATGACTTAAACACACTTATTTTAGTTGAAAAAGTAATAACTCACATCCAACCGTCATTTAAAGTCAAAAGATTAAATGTTAAAATTTCATCAATATTGACCATTTTTTCAACGTTCGACTGGTCCCGGGTCATCGTTTTTCATCAGAAAATGGATTTTTTGGACTCTACCAAAAATGATTCAAAATGTCATTTGGATCAGGCCTCATGTTGAATAACCACTTTTTAAACCCTCACAGTGACCAAAACTGCCATTTTTACAGAGTTTTGCTTACTCAAAATCTTCAATTTTGACCAATTTCAGGCACAGAAATGACTTTAAACACACTTATTTTAGTTGAAAAAGTAATAACTCACATCCAACCGTCATTTAAAGTGAAAAGATTAAATATTAAAATTTCATCAATATTGACCATTTTTTCAATGTTCGACTGGTCCGGGGTCATCGTTTTTCATCAGAAAATTGATTTTTTGGACTCTACCAAAAATGATTCAAAATGTCATTTGGATCGGGCCTCATGTTGAATAACCACTTTTTAAACCCTCACAGTGACCAAAATTGCCATTTTTGCAGAGTTTTGCTTACTCAAAATCTTCAATTTTGACCAATTTCAGGCACAGAAATGACTTTAAACACACTTATTTTAGTTGAAAAAGTAATAACTCACATCCAACCGTCATTTAAAGTCAAAAGATTAAATGTTAACATTTCATCAATATTGACCAATTTTTTTCAACGTTCAACTGGTCCGGGGTCATCGTTTTTTATCAGAAAATTGATTTTTTGGACTCTACCAAAAATGATTCAAAATGTCATTTGGATCGGGCCTCATGTTGAATAACCACTTTTTAAACCCTCACAGTGACCAAAATTGCCATTTTTACAGAGTTTTGCTTACTCAAAATCTTCAATTTTGACCAATTTCAGGCACAGAAATGACTTTAAACACACTTATTTTAGTTGAAAAAGTAATAACTCACATCCAACCGTCATTTAAAGTCAAAAGATTAAATGTTAAAATTTCATCAATATTGACCATTTTTTCAACGTTCGACTGGTCCCGGGTCATCGTTTTTCATCAGAAAATGGATTTTTTGGACTCTACCAAAAATGATTCAAAATGTCATTTGGATCAGGCCTCATGTTGAATAACCACTTTTTAAACCCTCACAGTGACCAAAACTGCCATTTTTACAGAGTTTTGCTTACTCAAAATCTTCAATTTTGACCAATTTCAGGCACAGAAATGACTTTAAACACACTTATTTTAGTTGAAAAAGTAATAACTCACATCCAACCGTCATTTAAAGTGAAAAGATTAAATATTAAAATTTCATCAATATTGACCATTTTTTCAATGTTCGACTGGTCCGGGGTCATCGTTTTTCATCAGAAAATTGATTTTTTGGACTCTACCAAAAATGATTCAAAATGTCATTTGGATCGGGCCTCATGTTGAATAACCACTTTTTAAACCCTCACAGTGACCAAAATTGCCATTTTTGCAGAGTTTTGCTTACTCAAAATCTTCAATTTTGACCAATTTCAGGCACAGAAATGACTTTAAACACACTTATTTTAGTTGAAAAAGTAATAACTCACATCCAACCGTCATTTAAAGTCAAAAGATTAAATGTTAACATTTCATCAATATTGACCAATTTTTTTCAACGTTCAACTGGTCCGGGGTCATCGTTTTTTATCAGAAAATTGATTTTTTGGACTCTACCAAAAATGATTCAAAATGTCATTTGGATCGGGCCTCATGTTGAATAACCACTTTTTAAACCCTCACAGTGACCAAAATTGCCATTTTTACAGAGTTTTGCTTACTCAAAATCTTCAATTTTGACCAATTTCAGGCACAGAAATGACTTTAAACACACTTATTTTAGTTGAAAAAGTAATAACTCACATCCAACCGTCATTTAAAGTCAAAAGATTAAATGTTAAAATTTCATCAATATTGACCATTTTTTCAACGTTCGACTGGTCCGGGGTCATCGTTTTTCATCAGAAAATTGATTTTTTGGACTCCACAAAAAATGATTCAAAATGTCATTTGGATCGGGCCTCATGTTGAATAACCACTTTTTAAACCCTCACAGTGACCAAAACTGCCATTTTTACAGAGTTTTGCTTACTCAAAATCTTCAATTTTGACCAATTTCAGGCACAGAAATGACTTAAACACACTTATTTTAGTTGAAAAAGTAATAACTCACATCCAACCGTCATTTAAAGTCAAAAGATTAAATGTTAAAATTTCATCAATATTGACCATTTTTTCAACGTTCGACTGGTCCCGGGTCATCGTTTTTCATCAGAAAATGGATTTTTTGGACTCTACCAAAAATGATTCAAAATGTCATTTGGATCAGGCCTCATGTTGAATAACCACTTTTTAAACCCTCACAGTGACCAAAACTGCCATTTTTACAGAGTTTTGCTTACTCAAAATCTTCAATTTTGACCAATTTCAGGCACAGAAATGACTTTAAACACACTTATTTTAGTTGAAAAAGTAATAACTCACATCCAACCGTCATTTAAAGTGAAAAGATTAAATATTAAAATTTCATCAATATTGACCATTTTTTCAACGTTCGACTGGTCCGGGGTCATCGTTTTTCATCAGAAAATTGATTTTTTGGACTCTACCAAAAATGATTCAAAATGTCATTTGGATCGGGCCTCATGTTGAATAACCACTTTTTAAACCCTCACAGTGACCAAAATTGCCATTTTTACAGAGTTTTGCTTACTCAAAATCTTCAATTTTGACCAATTTCAGGCACAGAAATGACTTTAAACACACTTATTTTAGTTGAAAAAGTAATAACTCACATCCAACCGTCATTTAAAGTCAAAAGATTAAATGTTAAAATTTCATCAATATTGACCATTTTTTCAACGTTCGACTGGTCCTGGGTCATCGTTTTTCATCAGAAAATTGATTTTTTGGACTCTACCAAAAATGATTCAAAATGTCATTTGGATCGGGCCTCATGTTGAATAACCACTTTTTAAACCCTCACAGTGACCAAAATTGCCATTTTTGCAGAGTTTTGCTTACTCAAAATCTTCAATTTTGACCAATTTCAGGCACAGAAATGACTTTAAACACACTTATTTTAGTTGAAAAAGTAATAACTCACATCCAACCGTCATTTAAAGTCAAAAGATTAAATGTTAAAATTTCATCAATATTGACAATTTTTTCAACGTTCGACTGGTCCGGGGTCATCGTTTTTCATCAGAAAATTGATTTTTTGGACTCTACCAAAAATGATTCAAAATGTCATTTGGATCGGGCCTCATGTTGAATAACCTCTTTTTAAACCCTCACAGTGACCAAAATTGCCATTTTTACAGAGTTTTGCTTACTCAAAATCTTCAATTTTGACCAATTTCAGGCACAGAAATGACTTTAAACACACTTATTTTAGTTGAAAAAGTAATAACTCACATCCAACCGTCATTTAAAGTCAAAAGATTAAATGTTAACATTTCATCAATATTGACCAATTTTTTTCAACGTTCGACTGGTCCGGGGTCATCGTTTTTTATCAGAAAATTGATTTTTTTGGACTCTACCAAAAATGATTCAAAATGTCATTTGGATCGGGCCTCATGTTGAATAACCACTTTTTAAACCCTCACAGTGACCAAAATTGCCATTTTTACAGAGTTTTGCTTACTCAAAATCTTCAATTTTGACCAATTTCAGGCACAGAAATGACTTTAAACACACTTATTTTAGTTGAAAAAGTAATAACTCACATCCAACCGTCATTTAAAGTCAAAAGATTAAATGTTAAAATTTCATCAATATTGACAATTTTTTCAACGTTTGACTGGTCCGGGGTCATCGTTTTTCATCAGAAAATTGATTTTTTGGACTCTACCAAAAATGATTCAAAATGTCATTTGGATCGGGCCTCTTGTTGAATAACCACTTTTTAAACCCTCACAGTGACCAAAATTGCCATTTTTACAGAGTTTTGCTTACTCAAAATCTTCAATTTTGACCAATTTCAGGCACAGAAATGACTTTAAACACACTTATTTTAGTTGAAAAAGTAATAACTCACATCCAACCGTCATTTAAATTCAAAAGATTAAATGTTAAAATTTCATCAATATTGACCATTTTTTCAACGTTCGACTGGTCCCGGGTCATCGTTTTTCATCAGAAAATGGATTTTTTGGACTCTACCAAAAATGATTCAAAATGTCATTTGGATCGGGCCTCATGTTGAATAACCACTTTTTAAACCCTCACAGTGACCAAAATTGCCATTTTTACAGAGTTTTGCTTACTCAAAATCTTCAATTTTGACCAATTTCAGGCACAGAAATGACTTTAAACACACTTATTTTAGTTGAAAAAGTAATAACTCACATCCAACCGTCATTTAAAGTGAAAAGATTAAATATTAAAATTTCATCAATATTGACCATTTTTTCAATGTTCGACTGGTCCGGGGTCATCGTTTTTCATCAGAAAATTGATTTTTTGGACTCTACCAAAAATGATTCAAAATGTCATTTGGATCGGACCTCATGTTGAATAACCACTTTTTAAACCCTCACAGTGACCAAAATTGCCATTTTTACAGAGTTTTGCTTACTCAAAATCTTCAATTTTGACCAATTTCAGGCACAGAAATGACTTTAAACACACTTATTTTAGTTGAAAAAGTAATAACTCACATCCAACCGTCATTTAAAGTCAAAAGATTAAATGTTAAAATTTCATCAATATTGACCAATTTTTTTCAACGTTCGACTGGTCCAGGGTCATCGTTTTTTATCAGAAAATTGATTTTTTGGACTCTACCAAAAATGATTCAAAATGTCATTTGGATCGGGCCTCATGTTGAATAACCACTTTTTAAACCCTCACAGTGACCAAAACTGCCATTTTTACAGAGTTTTGCTTACTCAAAATCTTCAATTTTGACCAATTTCAGGCACAGAAATGACTTAAACACACTTATTTTAGTTGAAAAAGTAATAACTCACATCCAACCGTCATTTAAAGTCAAAAGATTAAATGTTAAAATTTCATCAATATTGACCATTTTTTCAACGTTCGACTGGTCCCGGGTCATCGTTTTTCATCAGAAAATGGATATTTTGGACTCTACCAAAAATGATTCAAAATGTCATTTGGATCGGGCCTCATGTTGAATAACCACTTTTTAAACCCTCACAGTGACCAAAACTGCCATTTTTACAGAGTTTTGCTTACTCAAAATCTTCAATTTTGACCAATTTCAGGCACAGAAATGACTTTAAACACACTTATTTTAGTTGAAAAAGTAATAACTCACATCCAACCGTCATTTAAAGTGAAAAGATTAAATATTAAAATTTCATCAATATTGACCATTTTTTCAATGTTCGACTGGTCCGGGGTCATCGTTTTTCATCAGAAAATTGATTTTTTGGACTCTACCAAAAATGATTCAAAATGTCATTTGGATCGGGCCTCATGTTGAATAACCACTTTTTAAACCCTCACAGTGACCAAAATTGCCATTTTTACAGAGTTTTGCTTACTCAAAATCTTCAATTTTGACCAATTTCAGGCACAGAAATGACTTTAAACACACTTATTTTAGTTGAAAAAGTAATAACTCACATCCAACCGTCATTTAAAGTCAAAAGATTAAATGTTAAAATTTCATCAATATTGACCATTTTTTCAACGTTCGACTGGTCCTGGGTCATCGTTTTTCATCAGAAAATTGATTTTTTGGACTCTACCAAAAATGATTCAAAATGTCATTTGGATCGGGCCTCATGTTGAATAACCACTTTTTAAACCCTCACAGTGACCAAAATTGCCATTTTTGCAGAGTTTTGCTTACTCAAAATCTTCAATTTTGACCAATTTCAGGCACAGAAATGACTTTAAACACACTTATTTTAGTTGAAAAAGTAATAACTCACATCCAACCGTCATTTAAAGTCAAAAGATTAAATGTTAAAATTTCATCAATATTGACCATTTTTTCAACGTTCGACTGGTCCGGGGTCATCGTTTGTCATCAGAAAATTGATTTTTTGGACTCTACCAAAAATGATTCAAAATGTCATTTGGATCGGGCCTCATGTTGAATAACCACTTTTTAAACCCTCACAGTGACCAAAATTGCCATTTTTACAGAGTTTTGCTTACTCAAAATCTTCAATTTTGACCAATTTCAGGCACAGAAATGACTTTAAACACACTTATTTTAGTTGAAAAAGTAATAACTCACATCCAACCGTCATTTAAAGTCAAAAGATTAAATGTTAAAATTTCATCAATATTGACCAATTTTTTTCAACGTTCGACTGGTCCGAGGTCATCGTTTTTTATCAGAAAATTGATTTTTTGGACTCTACCAAAAATGATTCAAAATGTCATTTGGATCGGGCCTCATGTTGAATAACCACTTTTTAAACCCTCACAGTGACCAAAATTGCCATTTTTACAGAGTTTTGCTTACTCAAAATCTTCAATTTTGACCAATTTCAGGCACAGAAATGACTTTAAACACACTTATTTTAGTTGAAAAAGTAATAACTCACATCCAACCGTCATTTAAAGTCAAAAGATTAAATGTTAAAATTTCATCAATATTGACCATTTTTTCAACGTTCGACTGGTCCGGGGTCATCGTTTTTCATCAGAAAATTGATTTTTTGGACTCTACCAAAAATGATTCAAAATGTCATTTGGATCGGGCCTCATGTTGAATAACCACTTTTTAAACCCTCACAGTGACCAAAATTGCCATTTTTACAGAGTTTTGCTTACTCAAAATCTTCAATTTTGACCAATTTCAGGCACAGAAATGACTTTAAACACACTTATTTTAGTTGAAAAAGTAATAACTCACATCCAACCGTCATTTAAAGTCAAAAGATTAAATGTTAACATTTCATCAATATTGACCAATTTTTTTCAACGTTCGACTGGTCCGGGGTCATCGTTTTTTATCAGAAAATTGATTTTTTGGACTCTACCAAAAATGATTCAAAATGTCATTTGGATCGGGCCTCATGTTGAATAACCACTTTTTAAACCCTCACAGTGACCAAAATTGCCATTTTTACAGAGTTTTGCTTACTCAAAATCTTCAATTTTGACCAATTTCAGGCACAGAAATGACTTTAAACACACTTATTTTAGTTGAAAAAGTAATAACTCACATCCAACCGTCATTTAAAGTCAAAAGATTAAATGTTAAAATTTCATCAATATTGACCATTTTTTCAACGTTCGACTGGTCCGGGGTCATCGTTTTTCATCAGAAAATTGATTTTTTGGACTCTACCAAAAATGATTCAAAATGTCATTTGGATCGGGCCTCATGTTGAATAACCACTTTTTAAACCCTCACAGTGACCAAAATTGCCATTTTTACAGAGTTTTGCTTACTCAAAATCTTCAATTTTGACCAATTTCAGGCACAGAAATGACTTTAAACACACTTATTTTAGTTGAAAAAGTAATAACTCACATCCAACCGTCATTTAAATTCAAAAGATTAAATGTTAAAATTTCATCAATATTGACCATTTTTTCAACGTTCGACTGGTCCCGGGTCATCGTTTTTCATCAGAAAATGGATTTTTTGGACTCTACCAAAAATGATTCAAAATGTCATTTGGATCGGGCCTCATGTTGAATAACCATTTTTTAAACCCTCACAGTGACCAAAATTGCCATTTTTACAGAGTTTTGCTTACTCAAAATCTTCAATTTTGACCAATTTCAGGCACAGAAATGACTTTAAACACACTTATTTTAGTTGAAAAAGTAATAACTCACATCCAACCGTCATTTAAAGTGAAAAGATTAAATATTAAAATTTCATCAATATTGACCATTTTTTCAATGTTCGACTGGTCCGGGGTCATCGTTTTTCATCAGAAAATTGATTTTTTGGACTCTACCAAAAATGATTCAAAATGTCATTTGGATCGGACCTCATGTTGAATAACCACTTTTTAACCCCTCACAGTGACCAAAATTGCCATTTTTACAGAGTTTTGCTTACTCAAAATCTTCAATTTTGACCAATTTCAGGCACAGAAATGACTTTAAACACACTTATTTTAGTTGAAAAAGTAATAACTCACATCCAACCGTCATTTAAAGTCAAAAGATTAAATGTTAAAATTTCATCAATATTGACCAATTTTTTTCAACGTTCGACTGGTCCGGGGTCATCGTTTTTTATCAGAAAATTGATTTTTTGGACTCTACCAAAAATGATTCAAAATGTCATTTGGATCGGGCCTCATGTTGAATAACCACTTTTTAAACCCTCACAGTGACCAAAACTGCCATTTTTACAGAGTTTTGCTTACTCAAAATCTTCAATTTTGACCAATTTCAGGCACAGAAATGACTTAAACACACTTATTTTAGTTGAAAAAGTAATAACTCACATCCAACCGTCATTTAAAGTCAAAAGATTAAATGTTAAAATTTCATCAATATTGACCATTTTTTCAACGTTCGACTGGTCCCGGGTCATCGTTTTTCATCAGAAAATGGATTTTTTGGACTCTACCAAAAATGATTCAAAATGTCATTTGGATCAGGCCTCATGTTGAATAACCACTTTTTAAACCCTCACAGTGACCAAAACTGCCATTTTTACAGAGTTTTGCTTACTCAAAATCTTCAATTTTGACCAATTTCAGGCACAGAAATGACTTTAAACACACTTATTTTAGTTGAAAAAGTAATAACTCACATCCAACCGTCATTTAAAGTGAAAAGATTAAATATTAAAATTTCATCAATATTGACCATTTTTTCAATGTTCGACTGGTCCGGGGTCATCGTTTTTCATCAGAAAATTGATTTTTTGGACTCTACCAAAAATGATTCAAAATGTCATTTGGATCGGGCCTCATGTTGAATAACCACTTTTTAAACCCTCACAGTGACCAAAATTGCCATTTTTGCAGAGTTTTGCTTACTCAAAATCTTCAATTTTGACCAATTTCAGGCACAGAAATGACTTTAAACACACTTATTTTAGTTGAAAAAGTAATAACTCACATCCAACCGTCATTTAAAGTCAAAAGATTAAATGTTAACATTTCATCAATATTGACCAATTTTTTTCAACGTTCAACTGGTCCGGGGTCATCGTTTTTTATCAGAAAATTGATTTTTTGGACTCTACCAAAAATGATTCAAAATGTCATTTGGATCGGGCCTCATGTTGAATAACCACTTTTTAAACCCTCACAGTGACCAAAATTGCCATTTTTACAGAGTTTTGCTTACTCAAAATCTTCAATTTTGACCAATTTCAGGCACAGAAATGACTTTAAACACACTTATTTTAGTTGAAAAAGTAATAACTCACATCCAACCGTCATTTAAAGTCAAAAGATTAAATGTTAAAATTTCATCAATATTGACCATTTTTTCAACGTTCGACTGGTCCCGGGTCATCGTTTTTCATCAGAAAATGGATTTTTTGGACTCTACCAAAAATGATTCAAAATGTCATTTGGATCAGGCCTCATGTTGAATAACCACTTTTTAAACCCTCACAGTGACCAAAACTGCCATTTTTACAGAGTTTTGCTTACTCAAAATCTTCAATTTTGACCAATTTCAGGCACAGAAATGACTTTAAACACACTTATTTTAGTTGAAAAAGTAATAACTCACATCCAACCGTCATTTAAAGTGAAAAGATTAAATATTAAAATTTCATCAATATTGACCATTTTTTCAATGTTCGACTGGTCCGGGGTCATCGTTTTTCATCAGAAAATTGATTTTTTGGACTCTACCAAAAATGATTCAAAATGTCATTTGGATCGGGCCTCATGTTGAATAACCACTTTTTAAACCCTCACAGTGACCAAAATTGCCATTTTTGCAGAGTTTTGCTTACTCAAAATCTTCAATTTTGACCAATTTCAGGCACAGAAATGACTTTAAACACACTTATTTTAGTTGAAAAAGTAATAACTCACATCCAACCGTCATTTAAAGTCAAAAGATTAAATGTTAACATTTCATCAATATTGACCAATTTTTTTCAACGTTCAACTGGTCCGGGGTCATCGTTTTTTATCAGAAAATTGATTTTTTGGACTCTACCAAAAATGATTCAAAATGTCATTTGGATCGGGCCTCATGTTGAATAACCACTTTTTAAACCCTCACAGTGACCAAAATTGCCATTTTTACAGAGTTTTGCTTACTCAAAATCTTCAATTTTGACCAATTTCAGGCACAGAAATGACTTTAAACACACTTATTTTAGTTGAAAAAGTAATAACTCACATCCAACCGTCATTTAAAGTCAAAAGATTAAATGTTAAAATTTCATCAATATTGACCATTTTTTCAACGTTCGACTGGTCCGGGGTCATCGTTTTTCATCAGAAAATTGATTTTTTGGACTCCACAAAAAATGATTCAAAATGTCATTTGGATCGGGCCTCATGTTGAATAACCACTTTTTAAACCCTCACAGTGACCAAAACTGCCATTTTTACAGAGTTTTGCTTACTCAAAATCTTCAATTTTGACCAATTTCAGGCACAGAAATGACTTAAACACACTTATTTTAGTTGAAAAAGTAATAACTCACATCCAACCGTCATTTAAAGTCAAAAGATTAAATGTTAAAATTTCATCAATATTGACCATTTTTTCAACGTTCGACTGGTCCCGGGTCATCGTTTTTCATCAGAAAATGGATTTTTTGGACTCTACCAAAAATGATTCAAAATGTCATTTGGATCAGGCCTCATGTTGAATAACCACTTTTTAAACCCTCACAGTGACCAAAACTGCCATTTTTACAGAGTTTTGCTTACTCAAAATCTTCAATTTTGACCAATTTCAGGCACAGAAATGACTTTAAACACACTTATTTTAGTTGAAAAAGTAATAACTCACATCCAACCGTCATTTAAAGTGAAAAGATTAAATATTAAAATTTCATCAATATTGACCATTTTTTCAACGTTCGACTGGTCCGGGGTCATCGTTTTTCATCAGAAAATGGATTTTTTGGACTCTACCAAAAATGATTCAAAATGTCATTTGGATCGGGCCTCATGTTGAATAACCATTTTTTAAACCCTCACAGTGACCAAAATTGCCATTTTTACAGAGTTTTGCTTACTCAAAATCTTCAATTTTGACCAATTTCAGGCACAGAAATGACTTTAAACACACTTATTTTAGTTGAAAAAGTAATAACTCACATCCAACCGTCATTTAAAGTGAAAAGATTAAATATTAAAATTTCATCAATATTGACCATTTTTTCAATGTTCGACTGGTCCGGGGTCATCGTTTTTCATCAGAAAATTGATTTTTTGGACTCTACCAAAAATGATTCAAAATGTCATTTGGATCGGACCTCATGTTGAATAACCACTTTTTAACCCCTCACAGTGACCAAAATTGCCATTTTTACAGAGTTTTGCTTACTCAAAATCTTCAATTTTGACCAATTTCAGGCACAGAAATGACTTTAAACACACTTATTTTAGTTGAAAAAGTAATAACTCACATCCAACCGTCATTTAAAGTCAAAAGATTAAATGTTAAAATTTCATCAATATTGACCAATTTTTTTCAACGTTCGACTGGTCCGGGGTCATCGTTTTTTATCAGAAAATTGATTTTTTGGACTCTACCAAAAATGATTCAAAATGTCATTTGGATCGGGCCTCATGTTGAATAACCACTTTTTAAACCCTCACAGTGACCAAAACTGCCATTTTTACAGAGTTTTGCTTACTCAAAATCTTCAATTTTGACCAATTTCAGGCACAGAAATGACTTAAACACACTTATTTTAGTTGAAAAAGTAATAACTCACATCCAACCGTCATTTAAAGTCAAAAGATTAAATGTTAAAATTTCATCAATATTGACCATTTTTTCAACGTTCGACTGGTCCCGGGTCATCGTTTTTCATCAGAAAATGGATTTTTTGGACTCTACCAAAAATGATTCAAAATGTCATTTGGATCAGGCCTCATGTTGAATAACCACTTTTTAAACCCTCACAGTGACCAAAACTGCCATTTTTACAGAGTTTTGCTTACTCAAAATCTTCAATTTTGACCAATTTCAGGCACAGAAATGACTTTAAACACACTTATTTTAGTTGAAAAAGTAATAACTCACATCCAACCGTCATTTAAAGTGAAAAGATTAAATATTAAAATTTCATCAATATTGACCATTTTTTCAATGTTCGACTGGTCCGGGGTCATCGTTTTTCATCAGAAAATTGATTTTTTGGACTCTACCAAAAATGATTCAAAATGTCATTTGGATCGGGCCTCATGTTGAATAACCACTTTTTAAACCCTCACAGTGACCAAAATTGCCATTTTTGCAGAGTTTTGCTTACTCAAAATCTTCAATTTTGACCAATTTCAGGCACAGAAATGACTTTAAACACACTTATTTTAGTTGAAAAAGTAATAACTCACATCCAACCGTCATTTAAAGTCAAAAGATTAAATGTTAACATTTCATCAATATTGACCAATTTTTTTCAACGTTCAACTGGTCCGGGGTCATCGTTTTTTATCAGAAAATTGATTTTTTGGACTCTACCAAAAATGATTCAAAATGTCATTTGGATCGGGCCTCATGTTGAATAACCACTTTTTAAACCCTCACAGTGACCAAAATTGCCATTTTTACAGAGTTTTGCTTACTCAAAATCTTCAATTTTGACCAATTTCAGGCACAGAAATGACTTTAAACACACTTATTTTAGTTGAAAAAGTAATAACTCACATCCAACCGTCATTTAAAGTCAAAAGATTAAATGTTAAAATTTCATCAATATTGACCATTTTTTCAACGTTCGACTGGTCCCGGGTCATCGTTTTTCATCAGAAAATGGATTTTTTGGACTCTACCAAAAATGATTCAAAATGTCATTTGGATCAGGCCTCATGTTGAATAACCACTTTTTAAACCCTCACAGTGACCAAAACTGCCATTTTTACAGAGTTTTGCTTACTCAAAATCTTCAATTTTGACCAATTTCAGGCACAGAAATGACTTTAAACACACTTATTTTAGTTGAAAAAGTAATAACTCACATCCAACCGTCATTTAAAGTGAAAAGATTAAATATTAAAATTTCATCAATATTGACCATTTTTTCAATGTTCGACTGGTCCGGGGTCATCGTTTTTCATCAGAAAATTGATTTTTTGGACTCTACCAAAAATGATTCAAAATGTCATTTGGATCGGGCCTCATGTTGAATAACCACTTTTTAAACCCTCACAGTGACCAAAATTGCCATTTTTGCAGAGTTTTGCTTACTCAAAATCTTCAATTTTGACCAATTTCAGGCACAGAAATGACTTTAAACACACTTATTTTAGTTGAAAAAGTAATAACTCACATCCAACCGTCATTTAAAGTCAAAAGATTAAATGTTAACATTTCATCAATATTGACCAATTTTTTTCAACGTTCAACTGGTCCGGGGTCATCGTTTTTTATCAGAAAATTGATTTTTTGGACTCTACCAAAAATGATTCAAAATGTCATTTGGATCGGGCCTCATGTTGAATAACCACTTTTTAAACCCTCACAGTGACCAAAATTGCCATTTTTACAGAGTTTTGCTTACTCAAAATCTTCAATTTTGACCAATTTCAGGCACAGAAATGACTTTAAACACACTTATTTTAGTTGAAAAAGTAATAACTCACATCCAACCGTCATTTAAAGTCAAAAGATTAAATGTTAAAATTTCATCAATATTGACCATTTTTTCAACGTTCGACTGGTCCGGGGTCATCGTTTTTCATCAGAAAATTGATTTTTTGGACTCCACAAAAAATGATTCAAAATGTCATTTGGATCGGGCCTCATGTTGAATAACCACTTTTTAAACCCTCACAGTGACCAAAACTGCCATTTTTACAGAGTTTTGCTTACTCAAAATCTTCAATTTTGACCAATTTCAGGCACAGAAATGACTTAAACACACTTATTTTAGTTGAAAAAGTAATAACTCACATCCAACCGTCATTTAAAGTCAAAAGATTAAATGTTAAAATTTCATCAATATTGACCATTTTTTCAACGTTCGACTGGTCCCGGGTCATCGTTTTTCATCAGAAAATGGATTTTTTGGACTCTACCAAAAATGATTCAAAATGTCATTTGGATCAGGCCTCATGTTGAATAACCACTTTTTAAACCCTCACAGTGACCAAAACTGCCATTTTTACAGAGTTTTGCTTACTCAAAATCTTCAATTTTGACCAATTTCAGGCACAGAAATGACTTTAAACACACTTATTTTAGTTGAAAAAGTAATAACTCACATCCAACCGTCATTTAAAGTGAAAAGATTAAATATTAAAATTTCATCAATATTGACCATTTTTTCAATGTTCGACTGGTCCGGGGTCATCGTTTTTCATCAGAAAATTGATTTTTTGGACTCTACCAAAAATGATTCAAAATGTCATTTGGATCGGGCCTCATGTTGAATAACCACTTTTTAAACCCTCACAGTGACCAAAATTGCCATTTTTACAGAGTTTTGCTTACTCAAAATCTTCAATTTTGACCAATTTCAGGCACAGAAATGACTTTAAACACACTTATTTTAGTTGAAAAAGTAATAACTCACATCCAACCGTCATTTAAAGTCAAAAGATTAAATGTTAAAATTTCATCAATATTGACCATTTTTTCAACGTTCGACTGGTCCTGGGTCATCGTTTTTCATCAGAAAATTGATTTTTTGGACTCTACCAAAAATGATTCAAAATGTCATTTGGATCGGGCCTCATGTTGAATAACCACTTTTTAAACCCTCACAGTGACCAAAATTGCCATTTTTGCAGAGTTTTGCTTACTCAAAATCTTCAATTTTGACCAATTTCAGGCACAGAAATGACTTTAAACACACTTATTTTAGTTGAAAAAGTAATAACTCACATCCAACAGTCATTTAAAGTCAAAAGATTAAATGTTAAAATTTCACCAATATTGACCAATTTTTTTCAACGTTCGACTGGTCCGGGGTCGTCGTTTTTTATCAGAAAATTGATTTTTTGGACTCTACCAAAAATGATTCAAAATGTCATTTGGATCGGGCCTCATGTTGAATAACCACTTTTTAAACCCTCACAGTGACCAAAATTGCCATTTTTACAGAGTTTTGCTTACTCAAAATCTTCAATTTTGACCAATTTCAGGCACAGAAATGACTTTAAACACACTTATTTTAGTTGAAAAACGTAATAACTCACATCCAACTGTCATTTAAAGTCAAAAGATTAAATGTTAAAATTTCATCAATATTGACCATTTTTTCAACGTTCGACTGGTCCGGGGTCATCGTTTTTCATCAGAAAATTGATTTTTTGGACTCTACCAAAAATGATTCAAAATGTCATTTGGATCGGGCCTCATGTTGAATAACCACTTTTTAAACCCTCACAGTGACCAAAATTACCATTTTTACAGAGTTTTGCTTACTCAAAATCTTCAATTTTGACCAATTTCAGGCACAGAAATGACTTTAAACACACTTATTTTAGTTGAAAAAGTAATAACTCACATCCAACCGTCATTTAAAGTCAAAAGATTAAATGTTAAAATTTCATCAATATTGACCATTTTTTCAATGTTCGACTGGTCCGGGGTCATCGTTTTTCATCAGAAAATGGATTTTTTGGACTCTACCAAAAATGATTCAAAATGTCATTTGGATCAGGCCTCATGTTGAATAACCACTTTTTAAACCCTCACAGTGACCAAAACTGCCATTTTTACAGAGTTTTGCTTACTCAAAATCTTCAATTTTGACCAATTTCAGGCACAGAAATGACTTTAAACACACTTATTTTAGTTGAAAAAGTAATAACTCACATCCAACCGTCATTTAAAGTCAAAAAATTAAATGTTAAAATTTCATCAATATTGACCATTTTTTCAACGTTCGACTGGTCCGGGGTCATCGTTTTTCATCAGAAAATTGATTTTTTGGACTCTACCAAAAATGATTCAAAATGTCATTTGGATCGGGCCTCATGTTGAATAACCACTTTTTAAACCCTCACAGTGACCAAAATTGCCATTTTTACAGAGTTTTGCTTACTCAAAATCTTCAATTTTGACCAATTTCAGGCACAGAAATGACTTTAAACACACTTATTTTAGTTGAAAAAGTAATAACTCACATCCAACCGTCATTTAAAGTCAAAAGATTAAATGTTAAAATTTCATCAATATTGACCAATTTTTTTCAACGTTCGACTGGTCCGGGGTCGTCGTTTTTTATCAGAAAATTGATTTTTTGGACTCTACCAAAAATGATTCAAAATGTCATTTGGATCGGGCCTCATGTTGAATAACCACTTTTTAAACCCTCACAGTGACCAAAATTGCCATTTTTACAGAGTTTTGCTTACTCAAAATCTTCAATTTTGACCAATTTCAGGCACAGAAATGACTTTAAACACACTTATTTTAGTTGAAAAACGTAATAACTCACATCCAGCCGTCATTTAAAGTCAAAAGATTAAATGTTAAAATTTCATCAATATTGACCATTTTTTCAACGTTCGACTGGTCCGGGGTCATCGTTTTTCATCAGAAAATTGATTTTTTGGACTCTACCAAAAATGATTCAAACTGTCATTTGGATCGGGCCTCATGTTGAATAACCACTTTTTAAACCCTCACAGTGACCAAAATTGCCATTTTTACAGAGTTTTGCTTACTCAAAATCTTCAATTTTGACCAATTTCAGGCACAGAAATGACTTTAAACACACTTATTTTAGTTGAAAAAGTAATAACTCACATCCAACCGTCATTTAAAGTCAAAAGATTAAATGTTAAAATTTCATCAATATTGACCATTTTTTCAATGTTCGACTGGTCCGGGGTCATCGTTTTTCATCAGAAAATGGATTTTTTGGACTCTACCAAAAATGATTCAAAATGTCATTTGGATCGGGCCTCATGTTGAATAACCACTTTTTAAACCCTCACAGTGACCAAAATTGCCATTTTTACAGAGTTTTGCTTACTCAAAATCTTCAATTTTGACCAATTTCAGGCACAGAAATGACTTAAACACACTTATTTTAGTTGAAAAAGTAATAACTCACATCCAACCGTCATTTAAAGTCAAAAGATTAAATGTTAAAATTTCATCAATATTGACCATTTTTTCAACGTTCGACTGGTCCGGGGTCATCGTTTTTCATCAGAAAATGGATTTTTTGGACTCTACCAAAAATGATTCAAAATGTCATTTGGATCGGGCCTCATGTTGAATAACCACTTTTTAAACCCTCACAGTGACCAAAATTGCCATTTTTACAGAGTTTTGCTTACTCAAAATCTTCAATTTTGACCAATTTCAGGCACAGAAATGACTTTAAACACACTTATTTTAGTTGAAAAAGTATTAACTCACATCCAACCGTCATTTAAAGTCAAAAGATTAAATGTTAAAATTTCATCAATATTGACCAATTTTTTTCAACGTTCGACTGGTCCGGGGTCATCGTTTTTCATCAGAAAATTGATTTTTTGGACTCTACCAAAAATGATTCAAAATGTCATTTGGACCGGGCCTCATGTTGAATAACCACTTTTTAAACCCTCACAGTGACCAAAATTGCCATTTTTACAGAGTTTTGCTTACTCAAAATCTTCAATTTTGACCAATTTCAGGCACAGAAATGACTTTAAACACACTTATTTTAGTTGAAAAAGTAATAACTCACATCCAACCGTCATTTAAAGTCAAAAGATTAAATGTTAAAATTTCATCAATATTGACCATTTTTTCAACGTTCGACTGGTCCCGGGTCATCGTTTTTCATCAGAAAATGGATTTTTTGGACTCTACCAAA
Source organism: Lissotriton vulgaris (assembly GCF_964263255.1). Classification (NCBI taxonomy): domain Eukaryota; kingdom Metazoa; phylum Chordata; class Amphibia; order Caudata; family Salamandridae; genus Lissotriton; species Lissotriton vulgaris. Next base: position 224,441 of record NW_028244431.1, on the reverse strand, counting down.
AATGATTCAAAATGTCATTTGGATCGGGCCTCATGTTGAATAACCACTTTTTAAACCCTCACAGTGACCAAAATTGCCATTTTTACAGAGTTTTGCTTACTCAAAATCTTCAATTTTGACCAATTTCAGGCACAGAAATGACTTTAAACACACTTATTTTAGTTGAAAAAGTAATAACTCACATCCAACCGTCATTTAAAGTGAAAAGATTAAATATTAAAATTTCATCAATATTGACCATTTTTTCAATGTTCGACTGGTCCGGGGTCATCGTTTTTCATCAGAAAATTGATTTTTTGGACTCTACCAAAAATGATTCAAAATGTCATTTGGATCGGACCTCATGTTGAATAACCACTTTTTAAACCCTCACAGTGACCAAAATTGCCATTTTTACAGAGTTTTGCTTACTCAAAATCTTCAATTTTGACCAATTTCAGGCACAGAAATGACTTTAAACACACTTATTTTAGTTGAAAAAGTAATAACTCACATCCAACCGTCATTTAAAGTCAAAAGATTAAATGTTAAAATTTCATCAATATTGACCATTTTTTCAACGTTCGACTGGTCCTGGGTCATCGTTTTTCATCAGAAAATTGATTTTTTGGACTCTACCAAAAATGATTCAAAATGTCATTTGGATCGGGCCTCATGTTGAACAACCACTTTTTAAACCCTCACAGTGACCAAAATTGCCATTTTTGCAGAGTTTTGCTTACTCAAAATCTTCAATTTTGACCAATTTCAGGCACAGAAATGACTTTAAACACACTTATTTTAGTTGAAAAAGTAATAACTCACATCCAACCGTCATTTAAAGTGAAAAGATTAAATATTAAAATTTCATCAATATTGACCATTTTTTCAACGTTCGACTGGTCCCGGGTCATCGTTTTTCATCAGAAAATGGATTTTTTGGACTCTACCAAAAATGATTCAAAATGTCATTTGGATCAGGCCTCATGTTGAATAACCACTTTTTACACCCTCACAGTGACCAAAACTGCCATTTTTACAGAGTTTTGCTTACTCAAAATCTTCAATTTTGACCAATTTCAGGCACAGAAATGACTTTAAACACACTTATTTTAGTTGAAAAAGTAATAACTCACATCCAACCGTCATTTAAAGTCAATAGATTAAATGTTAAAATTTCATCAATATTGACAATTTTTTCAACGTTCGACTGGTCCGGGGTCATCGTTTTTCATCAGAAAATTGATTTTTTGGACTCTACCAAAAATGATTCAAAATGTCATTTGGATCGGGCCTCATGTTGAATAACCACTTTTTAAACCCTCACAGTGACCAAAATTGCCATTTTTACAGAGTTTTGCTTACTCAAAATCTTCAATTTTGACCAATTTCAGGCACAGAAATGACTTTAAACACACTTATTTTAGTTGAAAAAGTAATAACTCACATCCAACCGTCATTTAAAGTCAAAAGATTAAATGTTAAAATTTCATCAATATTGACCATTTTTTCAACGTTCGACTGGTCCCGGGTCATCGTTTTTCATCAGAAAATGGATTTTTTGGACTCTACCAAAAATGATTCAAAATGTCATTTGGATCGGGCCTCATGTTGAATAACCACTTTTTAAACCCTCACAGTGACCAAAATTGCCATTTTTACAGAGTTTTGCTTACTCAAAATCTTCAATTTTGACCAATTTCAGGCACAGAAATGACTTTAAACACACTTATTTTAGTTGAAAAAGTAATAACTCACATCCAACCGTCATTTAAAGTGAAAAGATTAAATATTAAAATTTCATCAATATTGACCATTTTTTCAATGTTCGACTGGTCCGGGGTCATCGTTTTTCATCAGAAAATTGATTTTTTGGACTCTACCAAAAATGATTCAAAATGTCATTTGGATCGGACCTCATGTTGAATAACCACTTTTTAAACCCTCACAGTGACCAAAATTGCCATTTTTACAGAGTTTTGCTTACTCAAAATCTTCAATTTTGACCAATTTCAGGCACAGAAATGACTTTAAACACACTTATTTTAGTTGAAAAAGTAATAACTCACATCCAACCGTCATTTAAAGTCAAAAGATTAAATGTTAAAATTTCATCAATATTGACCATTTTTTCAACGTTCGACTGGTCCTGGGTCATCGTTTTTCATCAGAAAATTGATTTTTTGGACTCTACCAAAAATGATTCAAAATGTCATTTGGATCGGGCCTCATGTTGAATAACCACTTTTTAAACCCTCACAGTGACCAAAATTGCCATTTTTGCAGAGTTTTGCTTACTCAAAATCTTCAATTTTGACCAATTTCAGGCACAGAAATGACTTTAAACACACTTATTTTAGTTGAAAAAGTAATAACTCACATCCAACCGTCATTTAAAGTCAAAAGATTAAATGTTAAAATTTCATCAATATTGACCAATTTTTTTCAACGTTCGACTGGTCCGGGGTCGTCGTTTTTTATCAGAAAATTGATTTTTTGGACTCTACCAAAAATGATTCAAAATGTCATTTGGATCGGGCCTCATGTTGAATAACCACTTTTTAAACCCTCACAGTGACCAAAATTGCCATTTTTACAGAGTTTTGCTTACTCAAAATCTTCAATTTTGACCAATTTCAGGCACAGAAATGACTTTAAACACACTTATTTTAGTTGAAAAACGTAATAACTCACATCCAACTGTCATTTAAAGTCAAAAGATTAAATGTTAAAATTTCATCAATATTGACCATTTTTTCAACGTTCGACTGGTCCGGGGTCATCGTTTTTCATCAGAAAATTGATTTTTTGGACTCTACCAGAAATGATTCAAAATGTCATTTGGATCGGGCCTCATGTTGAATAACCACTTTTTAAACCCTCACAGTGACCAAAATTGCCATTTTTACAGAGTTTTGCTTACTCAAAATCTTCAATTTTGACCAATTTCAGGCACAGAAATGACTTTAAACACACTTATTTTAGTTGAAAAAGTAATAACTCACATCCAACCGTCATTTAAAGTCAAAAGATTAAATGTTAAAATTTCATCAATATTGACCATTTTTTCAACGTTCGACTGGTCCCGGGTCATCGTTTTTCATCAGAAAATGGATTTTTTGGACTCTACCAAAAATGATTCAAAATGTCATTTGGATCAGGCCTCATGTTGAATAACCACTTTTTACACCCTCACAGTGACCAAAACTGCCATTTTTACAGAGTTTTGCTTACTCAAAATCTTCAATTTTGACCAATTTCAGGCACAGAAATGACTTTAAACACACTTATTTTAGTTGAAAAAGTAATAACTCACATCCAACCGTCATTTAAAGTCAAAAGATTAAATGTTAAAATTTCATCAATATTGACAATTTTTTCAACGTTCGACTGGTCCGGGGTCATCGTTTTTCATCAGAAAATTGATTTTTTGGACTCTACCAAAAATGATTCAAAATGTCATTTGGATCGGGCCTCATGTTGAATAACCTCTTTTTAAACCCTCACAGTGACCAAAATTGCCATTTTTACAGAGTTTTGCTTACTCAAAATCTTCAATTTTGACCAATTTCAGGCACAGAAATGACTTTAAACACACTTATTTTAGTTGAAAAAGTAATAACTCACATCCAACCGTCATTTAAAGTCAAAAGATTAAATGTTAACATTTCATCAATATTGACCAATTTTTTTCAACGTTCGACTGGTCCGGGGTCATCGTTTTTTATCAGAAAATTGATTTTTTTGGACTCTACCAAAAATGATTCAAAATGTCATTTGGATCGGGCCTCATGTTGAATAACCACTTTTTAAACCCTCACAGTGACCAAAATTGCCATTTTTACAGAGTTTTGCTTACTCAAAATCTTCAATTTTGACCAATTTCAGGCACAGAAATGACTTTAAACACACTTATTTTAGTTGAAAAAGTAATAACTCACATCCAACCGTCATTTAAAGTCAAAAGATTAAATGTTAAAATTTCATCAATATTGACCATTTTTTCAACGTTCGACTGGTCCCGGGTCATCGTTTTTCATCAGAAAATGGATATTTTGGACTCTACCAAAAATGATTCAAAATGTCATTTGGATCGGGCCTCATGTTGAATAACCACTTTTTAAACCCTCACAGTGACCAAAACTGCCATTTTTACAGAGTTTTGCTTACTCAAAATCTTCAATTTTGACCAATTTCAGGCACAGAAATGACTTTAAACACACTTATTTTAGTTGAAAAAGTAATAACTCACATCCAACCGTCATTTAAAGTGAAAAGATTAAATATTAAAATTTCATCAATATTGACCATTTTTTCAATGTTCGACTGGTCCGGGGTCATCGTTTTTCATCAGAAAATTGATTTTTTGGACTCTACCAAAAATGATTCAAAATGTCATTTGGATCGGACCTCATGTTGAATAACCACTTTTTAAACCCTCACAGTGACCAAAATTGCCATTTTTACAGAGTTTTGCTTACTCAAAATCTTCAATTTTGACCAATTTCAGGCACAGAAATGACTTTAAACACACTTATTTTAGTTGAAAAAGTAATAACTCACATCCAACCGTCATTTAAAGTCAAAAGATTAAATGTTAAAATTTCATCAATATTGACCAATTTTTTTCAACGTTCGACTGGTCCGGGGTCATCGTTTTTCATCAGAAAATTGATTTTTTGGACTCTACCAAAAATGATTCAAAATGTCATTTGGATCGGGCCTCATGTTGAATAACCACTTTTTAAACCCTCACAGTGACCAAAACTGCCATTTTTACAGAGTTTTGCTTACTCAAAATCTTCAATTTTGACCAATTTCAGGCACAGAAATGACTTAAACACACTTATTTTAGTTGAAAAAGTAATAACTCACATCCAACCGTCATTTAAAGTCAAAAGATTAAATGTTAAAATTTCATCAATATTGACCATTTTTTCAACGTTCGACTGGTCCCGGGTCATCGTTTTTCATCAGAAAATGGATATTTTGGACTCTACCAAAAATGATTCAAAATGTCATTTGGATCGGGCCTCATGTTGAATAACCACTTTTTAAACCCTCACAGTGACCAAAACTGCCATTTTTACAGAGTTTTGCTTACTCAAAATCTTCAATTTTGACCAATTTCAGGCACAGAAATGACTTTAAACACACTTATTTTAGTTGAAAAAGTAATAACTCACATCCAACCGTCATTTAAAGTGAAAAGATTAAATATTAAAATTTCATCAATATTGACCATTTTTTCAATGTTCGACTGGTCCGGGGTCATCGTTTTTCATCAGAAAATTGATTTTTTGGACTCTACCAAAAATGATTCAAAATGTCATTTGGATCGGGCCTCATGTTGAATAACCACTTTTTAAACCCTCACAGTGACCAAAATTGCCATTTTTACAGAGTTTTGCTTACTCAAAATCTTCAATTTTGACCAATTTCAGGCACAGAAATGACTTTAAACACACTTATTTTAGTTGAAAAAGTAATAACTCACATCCAACCGTCATTTAAAGTCAAAAGATTAAATGTTAAAATTTCATCAATATTGACCATTTTTTCAACGTTCGACTGGTCCTGGGTCATCGTTTTTCATCAGAAAATTGATTTTTTGGACTCTACCAAAAATGATTCAAAATGTCATTTGGATCGGGCCTCATGTTGAATAACCACTTTTTAAACCCTCACAGTGACCAAAATTGCCATTTTTGCAGAGTTTTGCTTACTCAAAATCTTCAATTTTGACCAATTTCAGGCACAGAAATGACTTTAAACACACTTATTTTAGTTGAAAAAGTAATAACTCACATCCAACCGTCATTTAAAGTCAAAAGATTAAATGTTAAAATTTCATCAATATTGACCATTTTTTCAACGTTCGACTGGTCCGGGGTCATCGTTTTTCATCAGAAAATTGATTTTTTGGACTCTACCAAAAATGATTCAAAATGTCATTTGGATCGGGCCTCATGTTGAATAACCACTTTTTAAACCCTCACAGTGACCAAAATTGCCATTTTTACAGAGTTTTGCTTACTCAAAATCTTCAATTTTGACCAATTTCAGGCACAGAAATGACTTTAAACACACTTATTTTAGTTGAAAAAGTAATACCTCACATCCAACCGTCATTTAAAGTCAAAAGATTAAATGTTAAAATTTCATCAATATTGACCAATTTTTTCAACGTTCGACTGGTCCGAGGTCATCGTTTTTATCAGAAAATTGATTTTTTGGACTCTACCAAAAATGATTCAAAATGTCATTTGGATAGGGCCTCATGTTGAATAACCACTTTTTAAACCCTCACAGTGACCAAAATTGCCATTTTTACAGAGTTTTGCTTACTCAAAATCTTCAATTTTGACCAATTTCAGGCACAGAAATGACTTTAAACACACTTATTTTAGTTGAAAAAGTAATAACTCACATCCAACCGTCATTTAAAGTCAAAAGATTAAATGTTAAAATGTCATCAATATTGACCATTTTTTCAACGTTCGACTGGTCCGGGGTCATCGTTTTTCATCAGAAAATTGATTTTTTGGACTCTACCAAAAATGATTCAAAATGTCATTTGGATCGGGCCTCATGTTGAATAACCACTTTTTAAACCCTCACAGTGACCAAAATTGCCATTTTTACAGAGTTTTGCTTACTCAAAATCTTCAATTTTGACCAATTTCAGGCACAGAAATGACTTTAAAACACACTTATTTTAGTTGAAAAAGTAATAACTCACATCCAACCGTCATTTAAAGTCAAAAGATTAAATGTTAACATTTCATCAATATTGACCAATTTTTTTCAACGTTCGACTGGTCCGGGGTCATCGTTTTTTATCAGAAAATTGATTTTTTGGACTCTACCAAAAATGATTCAAAATGTCATTTGGATCGGGCCTCATGTTGAATAACCACTTTTTAAACCCTCACAGTGACCAAAATTGCCATTTTTACAGAGTTTTGCTTACTCAAAATCTTCAATTTTGACCAATTTCAGGCACAGAAATGACTTTAAACACACTTATTTTAGTTGAAAAAGTAATAACTCACATCCAACCGTCATTTAAAGTCAAAAGATTAAATGTTAAAATTTCATCAATATTGACCATTTTTTCAACGTTCGACTGGTCCGGGGTCATCGTTTTTCATCAGAAAATTGATTTTTTGGACTCTACCAAAAATGATTCAAAATGTCATTTGGATCGGGCCTCATGTTGAATAACCACTTTTTAACCCTCACAGTGACCAAAATTGCCATTTTTACAGAGTTTTGCTTACTCAAAATCTTCAATTTTGACCAATTTCAGGCACAGAAATGACTTTAAACACACTTATTTTAGTTGAAAAAGTAATAACTCACATCCAACCGTCATTTAAATTCAAAAGATTAAATGTTAAAATTTCATCAATATTGACCATTTTTTCAACGTTCGACTGGTCCCGGGTCATCGTTTTTCATCAGAAAATGGATTTTTTGGACTCTACCAAAAATGATTCAAAATGTCATTTGGATCGGGCCTCATGTTGAATAACCACTTTTTAAACCCTCACAGTGACCAAAATTGCCATTTTTACAGAGTTTGCTTACTCAAAATCTTCAATTTTGACCAATTTCAGGCACAGAAATGACTTTAAACACACTTATTTTAGTTGAAAAAGTAATAACTCACATCCAACCGTCATTTAAAGTGAAAAGATTAAATATTAAAATTTCATCAATATTGACCATTTTTTCAATGTTCGACTGGTCCGGGGTCATCGTTTTTCATCAGAAAATTGATTTTTTGGACTCTACCAAAAATGATTCAAAATGTCATTTGGATCGGACCTCATGTTGAATAACCACTTTTTAACCCTCACAGTGACCAAAATTGCCATTTTTACAGAGTTTTGCTTACTCAAAATCTTCAATTTTGACCAATTTCAGGCACAGAATGACTTTAAACACACTTATTTTAGTTGAAAAAGTAATAACTCACATCCAACCGTCATTTAAAGTCAAAAGATTAAATGTTAAAATTTCATCAATATTGACCAATTTTTTTCAACGTTCGACTGGTCGGGGTCATCGTTTTTTATCAGAAAATTGATTTTTTGGACTCTACCAAAAATGATTCAAAATGTCATTTGGATCGGGCCTCATGTTGAATAACCACTTTTTAAACCCTCACAGTGACCAAAACTGCCATTTTTACAGAGTTTTGCTTACTCAAAATCTTCAATTTTGACCAATTTCAGGCACAGAAATGACTTAAACACACTTATTTTAGTTGAAAAAGTATCAACTCACATCCAACCGTCATTTAAAGTCAAAAGATTAAATGTTAAAATTTCATCAATATTGACCATTTTTTCAACGTTCGACTGGTCCCGGGTCATCGTTTTTCATCAGAAAATGGATTTTTTGGACTCTACCAAAAATGATTCAAAATGTCATTTGGATCAGGCCTCATGTTGAATAACCACTTTTTAAACCCTCACAGTGACCAAACTGCCATTTTTACAGAGTTTTGCTTACTCAAAATCTTCAATTTTGACCAATTTCAGGCACAGAAATGACTTTAAACACACTTATTTTAGTTGAAAAAGTAATAACTCACATCCAACCGTCATTTAAAGTGAAAAGATTAAATATTAAAATTTCATCAATATTGACCATTTTTTCAATGTTCGACTGGTCCGGGGTCATCGTTTTTCATCAGAAAATTGATTTTTTGGACTCTACCAAAAATGATTCAAAATGTCATTTGGATCGGGCCTCATGTTGAATAACCACTTTTTAAACCCTCACAGTGACCAAAATTGCCATTTTTACAGAGTTTTGCTTACTCAAAATCTTCAATTTTGACCAATTTCAGGCACAGAAATGACTTTAAACACACTTATTTTAGTTGAAAAAGTAATAACTCACATCCAACCGTCATTTAAAGTCAAAAGATTAAATGTTAAAATTTCATCAATATTGACCATTTTTTCAACGTTCGACTGGTCCTGGGTCATCGTTTTTCATCAGAAAATTGATTTTTTGGACTCTACCAAAAATGATTCAAAATGTCATTTGGATCGGGCCTCATGTTGAATAACCACTTTTTAAACCCTCACAGTGACCAAAATTGCCATTTTTGCAGAGTTTTGCTTACTCAAAATCTTCAATTTTGACCAATTTCAGGCACAGAAATGACTTTAAACACACTTATTTTAGTTGAAAAAGTAATAACTCACATCCAACCGTCATTTAAAGTCAAAAGATTAAATGTTAAAATTTCATCAATATTGACCATTTTTTCAACGTTCGACTGGTCCGGGGTCATCGTTTTTCATCAGAAAATTGATTTTTTGGACTCTACCAAAAATGATTCAAAATGTCATTTGGATCGGGCCTCATGTTGAATAACCACTTTTTAAACCCTCACAGTGACCAAAACTGCCATTTTTACAGAGTTTTGCTTACTCAAAATCTTCAATTTTGACCAATTTCAGGCACAGAAATGACTTAAACACACTTATTTTAGTTGAAAAAGTAATAACTCACATCCAACCGTCATTTAAAGTCAAAAGATTAAATGTTAAAATTTCATCAATATTGACCATTTTTTCAACGTTCGACTGGTCCCGGGTCATCGTTTTTCATCAGAAAATGGATTTTTGGACTCTACCAAAAATGATTCAAAATGTCATTTGGATCAGGCCTCATGTTGAATAACCACTTTTTAAACCCTCACAGTGACCAAAACTGCCATTTTTACAGAGTTTTGCTTACTCAAAATCTTCAATTTTGACCAATTTCAGGCACAGAAATGACTTTAAACACACTTATTTTAGTTGAAAAAGTAATAACTCACATCCAACCGTCATTTAAAGTGAAAAGATTAAATATTAAAATTTCATCAATATTGACCATTTTTTCAATGTTCGACTGGTCCGGGGTCATCGTTTTTCATCAGAAAATTGATTTTTTGGACTCTACCAAAAATGATTCAAAATGTCATTTGGATCGGGCCTCATGTTGAATAACCACTTTTTAAACCCTCACAGTGACCAAAATTGCCATTTTTACAGAGTTTTGCTTACTCAAAATCTTCAATTTTGACCAATTTCAGGCACAGAAATGACTTTAAACACACTTATTTTAGTTGAAAAAGTAATAACTCACATCCAACCGTCATTTAAAGTCAAAAGATTAAATGTTAAAATTTCATCAATATTGACCATTTTTTCAACGTTCGACTGGTCCTGGGTCATCGTTTTTCATCAGAAAATTGATTTTTTGGACTCTACCAAAAATGATTCAAAATGTCATTTGGATCGGGCCTCATGTTGAATAACCACTTTTTAAACCCTCACAGTGACCAAAATTGCCATTTTTGCAGAGTTTTGCTTACTCAAAATCTTCAATTTTTGACCAATTTCAGGCACAGAAATGACTTTAAACACACTTATTTTAGTTGAAAAAGTAATAACTCACATCCAACCGTCATTTAAAGTCAAAAGATTAAATGTTAAAATTTCATCAATATTGACCAATTTTTTCAACGTTCGACTGGTCCGGGGTCGTCGTTTTTTATCAGAAAATTGATTTTTTGGACTCTACCAAAAATGATTCAAAAATGTCATTTGGATCGGGCCTCATGTTGAATAACCACTTTTTAAACCCTCACAGTGACCAAAATTGCCATTTTTACAGAGTTTTGCTTACTCAAAATCTTCAATTTTGACCAATTTCAGGCACAGAAATGACTTTAAACACACTTATTTTAGTTGAAAAACGTAATAACTCACATCCCAACTGTCATTTAAAGTCAAAGATTAAATGTTAAAATTTCATCAATATTGACCATTTTTTCAACGTTCGACTGGTCCGGGGTCATCGTTTTCATCAGAAAATTGATTTTTTGGACTCTACCAAAAATGATTCAAAATGTCATTTGGATCGGGCCTCATGTTGAATAACCACTTTTTAAACCCTCACAGTGACCAAAATTACCATTTTTACAGAGTTTTGCTTACTCAAAATCTTCAATTTTGACCAATTTCAGGCACAGAAATGACTTTAAACACACTTATTTTAGTTGAAAAGTAATAACTCACATCCAACCGTCATTTAAAGTGAAAAGATTAAATATTAAAATTTCATCAATATTGACCATTTTTTCAATGTTCGACTGGTCCGGGGTCATCGTTTTTCATCAGAAAATTGATTTTTTGGACTCTACCAAAATGATTCAAAATGTCATTTGGATCGGGCTTCATGTGAATAACCACTTTTTAACCCTCACAGTGACCAAAATTGCCATTTTTACAGAGTTTTGCTTACTCAAAATCTTCAATTTTTGACCAATTTCAGGCACAGAAATGACTTTAAACACACTTATTTTAGTTGAAAAAGTAATAACTCACATCCAACCGTCATTTAAAGTCAAAAGATTAAATGTTAAAATTTCATCAATATTGACCATTTTTTCAACGTTCGACTGGTCCGGGGTCATCGTTTTTCATCAGAAAATTGATTTTTGGACTCTACCAAAAATGATTCAAAATGTCATTTGGATCGGGCCTCATGTTGAATAACCACTTTTTAAACCCTCACAGTGACCAAAATTGCCATTTTTACAGAGTTTTGCTTACTCAAAATCTTCAATTTTGACCAATTTCAGGCACAGAAATGACTTAAACACACTTATTTTAGTTGAAAAGTAATAACTCACATCCAACCGTCATTTAAAGTCAAAAGATTAAATGTTAAAATTTCATCAATATTGACCATTTTTTCAATGTTCGACTGGTCCGGGGTCATCGTTTTTCATCAGAAAATGGATTTTTTGGACTCTACCAAAAATGATTCAAAATGTCATTTGGATCAGGCATCATGTTGAATAACCACTTTTTAAACCCTCACAGTGACCAAAATTGCCATTTTTACAGAGTTTTGCTTACTCAAAATCTTCAATTTTGACCAATTTCAGGCACAGAAATGACTTTAAACACACTTATTTTAGTTGAAAAAGTAATAACTCACATCCAACCGTCATTTAAAGTCAAAAGATTAAATGTTAAAATTTCATCAATATTGACCATTTTTCAACGTTCGACTGGTCCGGGGTCATCGTTTTTCATCAGAAAATTGATTTTTTGGACTCTACCAAAAATGATTCAAACTGTCATTTGGATCGGGCCTCATGTTGAATAACCACTTTTTAAACCCTCACAGTGACCAAAATTGCCATTTTTACAGAGTTTTGCTTACTCAAAATCTTCAATTTTGACCAATTTCAGGCACAGAAATGACTTTAAACACACTTATTTTAGTTGAAAAAGTAATAACTCACATCCAACCGTCATTTAAAGTCAAAAGATTAAATGTTAAAATTTCATCAATATTGACCATTTTTTCAATGTTCGACTGGTCCGGGGTCATCGTTTTTCATCAGAAAATGGATTTTTTGGACTCTACCAAAAATGATCAAAATGTCATTTGGATCGGGCCTCATGTTAGAATAACCACTTTTTAAACCTCACAGTGACCAAAATTGCCATTTTTACAGAGTTTTGCTTACTCAAAATCTTCAATTTTGACCAATTTCAGGCACAGAAATGACTTAAACACACTTATTTTAGTTGAAAAAGTAATAACTCACATCCAAACGTCATTTAAAGTCAAAAGATTAAATGTTAAAATTTCATCAATATTGACCATTTTTTCAACGTTCGACTGGTCCGGGGTCATCGTTTTTCATCAGAAAATTGATTTTTTGGACTCTACCAAAAATGATTCAAAATGTCATTTGGATCGGGCCTCATTGTTGAATAACCACTTTTTAAACCCTCACAGTGACCAAAATTGCCATTTTTACAGAGTTTTGCTTACTCAAAATCTTCAATTTTGACCAATTTCAGGCACAGAAATGACTTTAAACACACTTATTTTAGTTGAAAAAGTATTAACTCACATCCAACCGTCATTTAAAGTCAAAAGATTAAATGTTAAAATTTTCATCAATATTGACCAATTTTTTCAACGTTCGACTGGTCCGGGGTCATCGTTTTTCATCAGAAAATTGATTTTTGGACTCTACCAAAAATGATTCAAAATGTCATTTGGATCGGGCCTCATGTTGAATAACCACTTTTTAAACCCACACAGTGACCAAAATTGCCATTTTTACAGAGTTTTGCTTACTCAAAATCTCAATTTTGACCAATTTCAGGCACAGAAATGACTTTAAACACACTTATTTTAGTTGAAAAAGTAATAACTCACATCCAGCCGTCATTTAAAGTCAAAAGATTAAATGTTAAAATTTCATCAATATTGACCATTTTTTCAACGTTCGACTGGTCCCGGGTCATCGTTTTTCATCAGAAAATGGATTTTTTGGACTCTACCAAAAATGATTCAAAATGTCATTTGGATCGGGCCTCATGTTGAATAACCACTTTTTAAACCCTCACAGTGACCAAAATTGCCATTTTTACAGAGTTTTGCTTACTCAAAATCTTCAATTTTGACCAATTTCAGGCACAGAAATGACTTTAAACACACTTATTTTAGTTGAAAAAGTAATAACTCACATCCAACCGTCATTTAAAGTGAAAAGATTAAATATTAAAATTTCATCAATATTCACCATTTTTTCAATGTTCGACTGGTCCGGGGTCATCGTTTTTCATCAGAAAATTGATTTTTTGGACTCTACCAAAAATGATTCAAAATGTCATTTGGATCGGACCTCATGTTGAATAACCACTTTTTAAACCCTCACAGTGACCAAAATTGCCATTTTTACAGAGTTTTGCTTACTCAAAATCTTCAATTTTGACCAATTTCAGGCACAGAAATGACTTTAAACACACTTATTTTAGTTGAAAAAGTAATAACTCACATCCAACCGTCATTTAAGTCAAAAGATTAAATGTTAAAATTTCATCAATATTGACCATTTTTTCAACGTTCGACTGGTCCTGGGTCATCGTTTTTCATCAGAAAATTGATTTTTTGGACTCTACCAAAAATGATTCAAAATGTCATTTGGATCGGGCCTCATGTTGAATAACCACTTTTAAACCCTCACAGTGACCAAAACTTGCCATTTTTGCAGAGTTTTGCTTACTCAAAATCTTCAATTTTGACCAATTTCAGGCACAGAAATGACTTTAAACACACTTATTTTAGTTGAAAAAGTAATAACTCACATCCAACCATCATTTAAAGTCAAAAGATTAAATGTTAAAATTTCATCAATATTGACCAATTTTTTTCAACGTTCGACTGGTCCGGGGTCGTCGTTTTTATCAGAAAATTGATTTTTTGGACTCTACCAAAAATGATTCAAAATGTCATTTGGATCGGGCCTCATGTTGAATAACCACTTTTTAAACCCTCACAGTGACCAAAATTGCCATTTTTACAGAGTTTTGCTTACTCAAAATCTTCAATTTTGACCAATTTCAGGCACAGAAATGACTTTAAACACACTTATTTTAGTTGAAAAACGTAATAACTCACATCCAACTGTCATTTAAAGTCAAAAGATTAAATGTTAAAATTTCATCAATATTGACCATTTTTCAACGTTCGACTGGTCCGGGGTCATCGTTTTTCATCAGAAAATTGATTTTTTGGACTCTACCAGAAATGATTCAAAATGTCATTTGGATCGGGCCTCATGTTGAATAACCACTTTTTAACCCTCACAGTGACCAAAATTACCATTTTTACAGAGTTTTGCTTACTCAAAATCTTAAATTTTGACCAATTTCAGGCACAGAAATGACTTTAAACACACTTATTTTAGTTGAAAAAGTAATAACTCACATCCAACCGTCATTTAAAGTGAAAAGATTAAATATTAAAATTTTATCAATATTGACCATTTTTTCAATGTTCGACTGGTCCGGGGTCATCGTTTTTCATCAGAAAATTGATTTTTTGGACTCTACCAAAAATGATTCAAAATGTCATTTGGATCGGGCTTCATGTTGAATAACCACTTTTAAACCCTCACAGTGACCAAAATTGCCATTTTTACAGAGTTTTGCTTACTCAAAATCTTCAATTTTGACCAATTTCAGGCACAGAAATGACTTTAAACACACTTATTTTAGTTGAAAAAGTAATAACTCACATCCAACCGTCATTTAAAGTCAAAAGATTAAATGTTAAAATTTCATCAATATTGACCATTTTTTCAACGTTCGACTGGTCCGGGGTCATCGTTTTCATCAGAAAATTGATTTTTGGACTCTACCAAAAATGATTCAAAATGTCATTTGGATCGGGCCTCATGTTGAATAACCACTTTTTAAACCCTCACAGTGACCAAAATTGCCATTTTACAGAGTTTTGCTTACTCAAAATCTTCAATTTTGACCAATTTCAGGCACAGAAATGACTTTAAACACACTTATTTTAGTTGAAAAAGTAATAACTCACATCCAACCGTCATTTAAAGTCAAAAGATTAAATGTTAAATTTCATCAATATTGACCATTTTTTCAATGTTCGACTGGTCCGGGGTCATCGTTTTTCATCAGAAAATGGATTTTTTGGACTCTACCAAAAATGATTCAAAATGTCATTTGGATCAGGCCTCATGTTGAATAACCACTTTTTAAACCCTCACAGTGACCAAAACTGCCATTTTTACAGAGTTTTGCTTACTCAAAATCTTCAATTTTGACCAATTTCAGGCACAGAAATGACTTTAAACACACTTATTTTAGTTGAAAAAGTAATAACTCACATCCAACCGTCATTTAAAGTCAAAAGATTAAATGTTAAAATTTCATCAATATTGACCATTTTTTCAACGTTCGACTGGTCCCGGGGTTCGTCGTTTTTCATCAGAAAATTGATTTTTTGGACTCTACCAAAAATGATTCAAAATGTCATTTGGATCGGGCCTCATGTTGAATAACCACTTTTTAAACCCTCACAGTGACCAAATTGCCATTTTTACAGAGTTTTGCTTACTCAAAATCTTCAATTTTGACCAATTTCAGGCACAGAAATGACTTTAAACACACTTATTTTAGTTGAAAAAGTAATAACTCACATCCAACCGTCATTTAAAGTCAAAAGATTAAATGTTAAAATTTCATTCAATATTGACCATTTTTTCAACGTTCGACTGGTCCGGGGTCATCGTTTTTCATCAGAAAATGATTTTTGGACTCTACCAAAAATGATCAAACTGTCATTTGGATCGGGCCTCATGTTGAATAACCACTTTTTAAACCCTCACAGTGACCAAAATTGCCATTTTTACAGAGTTTGCTTACTCAAAATTCTTCAATTTTGACCAATTTCAGGCACAGAAATGACATTTAAACACACTTATTTTAGTTGAAAAAGTAATAACTCACATCCAACCGTCATTTAAAGTCAAAAGATTAAATGTTAAAATTTCATCAATATTGACCATTTTTTCAATGTTCGACTGGTCCGGGGTCATCGTTTTTCATCAGAAAATGGATTTTTTGGACTCTACAAAAATGATCAAAATGTCATTTGGATCGGCCTCATGTTGAATAACCACTTTTTAAACCCTCACAGTGACCAAAATTGCCATTTTTACAGAGTTTTGCTTACTCAAAATCTTCAATTTTGACCAATTTCAGGCACAGAAATGACTTAAACACACTTATTTTAGTTGAAAATGTAATAACTCACATCCAAACGTCATTTAAAGTCAAAAGATTAAATGTTAAAATTTCATCAATATTGACCATTTTTCAACGTTCGACTGGTCCGGGGTCATCGTTTTTCATCAGAAAATTGATTTTTTGGACTCTACCAAAAATTGATTCAAAATGTCCATTTGGATCGGGCCTCATGTTGAATAACCACTTTTTAACCCTCACAGTGACCAAAATTGCCATTTTTACAGAGTTTTGCTTACTCAAAATCTTCAATTTTGACCAATTTCAGGCACAGAAATGACTTTAAACACACTTATTTTAGTTGAAAAAGTAGTAACTCACATCCAACCGTCATTTAAAGTCAAAAGATTAAATGTTAAAATTTCATCAATATTGACCAATTTTTTTCAACGTTCGACTGGTCCGGGGTCATCGTTTTTCATCAGAAAATTGATTTTTTGGACTCTACCAAAAATGATTCAAAATGTCATTTGGATCGGGCCTCATGTTGAATAACCACTTTTTAAACCCTCACAGTGACCAAAATTGCCATTTTTACAGAGTTTTGCTTACTCAAAATCTTCAATTTTGACCAATTTCAGGCACAGAAATGACTTTAAACACACTTATTTTAGTTGAAAAAGTAATAACTCACATCCAACCGTCATTTAAAGTCAAAAGATTAAATGTTAAAATTTCATCAATATTGACCATTTTTTCAACGTTCGACTGGTCCCGGGTCATCGTTTTTCATCAGAAAATGGATTTTTTGGACGGACTCTACCAAAAATGATTCAAAATGTCATTTGGATCGGGCCTCATGTTGAATAACCACTTTTTAAACCCTCACAGTGACCAAAACTGCCATTTTTACAAAGTTTTGCTTACTCAAAATCTTCAATTTTGACCAATTTCAGGCACAGAAATGACTTTAAACACACTTATTTTAGTTGAAAAAGTAATAACTCACATCCAACCGTCATTTAAAGTCAAAAGATTAAATGTTAAAATTTCATCAATATTGACCATTTTTTCAACGTTCGACTGGTCCGGGGTCATCGTTTTTCATCAGAAAATTGATTTTTTGGACTCTACCAAAAATGATTCAAAATGTCATTTGGATCGGGCCTCATGTTGAATAACCACTTTTTAAACCCTCACAGTGACCAAAACTGCAATTTTTACAGAGTTTTGCTTACTCAAAATCTTCAATTTTGACCAATTTCAGGCATAGAAATGACTTTAAACACACTTATTTTAGTTGAAAAAGTAATAACTCACATCCAACCGTCGTTTAAAGTCAAAAGATTAAATGTTAAAATTTCATCAATATTGACCATTTTTTCAACGTTCGACTGGTCCGGGGTCATCGTTTTTCATCAGAAAATTGATTTTTTGGACTCTACCAAAAATGATTCAAAATGTCATTTTGATCGGGCCTCATGTTGAATAACCACTTTTTAAACCCTCACAGTGACCAAAACTGCCATTTTTACAGAGTTTTGCTTACTCAAAATCTTCAATTTTGACCAATTTCAGGCACAGAAATGACTTTAAACACACTTATTTTAGTTGAAAAAGTAATAACTCACATCCAACCGTCATTTAAAGTCAAAAGATTAAATGTTAAAATTTCATCAATATTGACCATTTTTTCAACGTTCGACTGGTCCGGGGTCATCGTTTTTCATCAGAAAATTGATTTTTTGGACTCTACCAAAAATGATTCAACATGTCATTTGGATCAGGCCTCATGTTGAATAACCACTTTTTAAACCCTCACAGTGACCAAAACTGCCATTTTTACAGTTTTGCTTACTCAAAATCTTCAATTTTGACCAATTTCAGGCACAGAAATGACTTTAAACACACTTATTTTAGTTGAAAAAGTAATAACTCACATCCAACCGTCATTTAAAGTCAAAAGATTAAATGTTAAAATTTCATCAATATTGACCATTTTTTCAACGTTCGACTGGTCCGGGGTCATCGTTTTTCATCAGAAAATTGATTTTTTGGACTCTACCAAAAATGATTCAAAATGTCATTTGGATCGGGCCTCATGTTGAATAACCACTTTTTAAACCCTCACAGTGACCAAAACTGCCATTTTTACAGAGTTTTGCTTACTCAAAATCTTCAATTTTGACCAATTTCAGGCACAGAAATGACTTTAAACACACTTATTTTAGTTGAAAAAGTAATAACTCACATCCAACCGTCATTTAAAGTCAAAAGATTAAATGTTAAAATTTCATCAATATTGACCATTTTTTCAACGTTCGACTGGTCCGGGGTCATCGTTTTTCATCAGAAAATGGATTTTTTGGACTCTACCAAAAATGATTCAACATGTCATTTGGATCGGGCCTCATGTTGAATAACCACTTTTTAAACCCTCACAGTGACCAAAACTGCCATTTTTACAGTTTTGCTTACTCAAAATCTTCAATTTTGACCAATTTCAGGCACAGAAATGACTTTAAACACACTTATTTTAGTTGAAAAAGTAATAACTCACATCCAACCGTCATTTAAAGTCAAAAGATTAAATGTTAAAATTTCATCAATATTGACCATTTTTTCAACGTTCGACTGGTCCGGGGTCATCGTTTTTCATCAGAAAATTGATTTTTTGGACTCTACCAAAAATGATTCAAAATGTCATTTGGATCGGGCCTCATGTTGAATAACCACTTTTTAATCCCTCACAGTGACCAAAACTGCCATTTTTACAGAGTTTTGCTTACTCAAAATCTTCAATTTTGACCAATTTCAGGCACAGAAATGACTTTAAACACACTTATTTTAGTTGAAAAAGTAATAACTCACATCCAACCGTCATTTAAAGTCAAAAGATTAAATGTTAAAATTTCATCAATATTGACCATTTTTTCAACGTTCGACTGGTCCGGGGTCATCGTTTTTCATCAGAAAATTGATTTTTTGGACTCTACCAAAAATGATTCAAAATGTCATTTTGATCGGGCCTCATATTGAATAACCACTTTTTAAACCCTCACAGTGACCAAAACTGCCATTTTTACAGAGTTTTGCTTACTCAAAATCTTCAATTTTGACCAATTTCAGGCACAGAAATGACTTTAAACACACTTATTTTAGTTGAAAAAGTAATAACTCACATCCAACCGTCCTTTAAAGTCAAAAGATTAAATGTTAAAATTTCATCAATATTGACCATTTTTTCAACGTTCGACTGGTCCGGGGTCATCGTTTTTCATCAGAAAATGGATTTTTTGGACTCTACCAAAAATGATTCAAAATGTCATTTGGATCGGGCCTCATGTTGAATAACCACTTTTTAAACCCTCACAGTGACCAAAACTGCCATTTTTACAAAGTTTTGCTTACTCAAAATCTTCAATTTTGACCAATTTCAGGCACAGAAATGACTTTAAACACACTTATTTTAGTTGAAAAAGTAATAACTCACATCCAACCGTCATTTAAAGTCAAAAGATTAAATGTTAAAATTTCATCAATATTGACCATTTTTTCAACGTTCGACTGGTCCGGGGTCATCGTTTTTCATCAGAAAATTGATTTTTTGGACTCTACCAAAAATTATTCAAAATGTCATTTGGATCGGGCCTCATGTTGAATAACCACTTTTTAAACCCTCACAGTGACCAAAACTGCCATTTTTACAGAGTTTTGCTTACTCAAAATCTTCAATTTTGACCAATTTCAGGCACAGAAATGACTTTAAACACACTTATTTTAGTTGAAAAAGTAATAACTCACATCCAACCGTCATTTAAAGTCAAAAGATTAAATGTTAAAATTTCATCAATATTGACCATTTTTTCAACGTTCGACTGGTCCGGGGTCATCGTTTTTCATCAGAAAATGGATTTTTTGGACTCTACCAAAAATGATTCAACATGTCATTTGGATCGGGCCTCATGTTGAATAACCACTTTTTAAACCCTCACAGTGACCAAAACTGCCATTTTTACAGTTTTGCTTACTCAAAATCTTCAATTTTGACCAATTTCAGGCACAGAAATGACTTTAAACACACTTATTTTAGTTGAAAAAGTAATAACTCACATCCAACCGTCATTTAAAGTCAAAAGATTAAATGTTAAAATTTCATCAATATTGACCATTTTTTCAACGTTCGACTGGTCCGGGGTCATCGTTTTTCATCAGAAAATTGATTTTTTGGACTCTACCAAAAATGATTCAAAATGTCATTTGGATCGGGCCTCATGTTGAATAACCACTTTTTAATCCCTCACAGTGACCAAAACTGCCATTTTTACAGAGTTTTGCTTACTCAAAATCTTCAATTTTGACCAATTTCAGGCACAGAAATGACTTTAAACACACTTATTTTAGTTGAAAAAGTAATAACTCACATCCAACCGTCATTTAAAGTCAAAAGATTAAATGTTTTAAAATTTCATCAATATTGACCATTTTTTCAACGTTCGACTGGTCCGGGGTCATCGTTTTTCATCAGAAAATTGATTTTTTGGACTCTACCAAAAATGATTCAAAATGTCATTTTGATCGGGCCTCATATTGAATAACCACTTTTTAACCCTCACAGTGACCAAAACTGCCATTTTTACAGAGTTTTGCTTACTCAAAATCTTCAATTTTGACCAATTTCAGGCACAGAAATGACTTTAAACACACTTATTTTAGTTGAAAAAGTAATAACTCACATCCAACCGTCATTTAAAGTCAAAAGATTAAATGTTAAAATTTCATCAATATTGACCATTTTTTCAACGTTCGACTGGTCCGGGGTCATCGTTTTTCATCAGAAAATGGATTTTTTGGACTCTACCAAAAATGATTCAAAATGTCATTTGGATCGGGCCTCATGTTGAATAACCACTTTTTAAACCCTCACAGTGACCAAAACTGCCATTTTTACAAAGTTTTGCTTACTCAAAATCTTCAATTTTGACCAAATTTCAGGCACAAAAATGACTTTAAACACACTTATTTTAGTTGAAAAAGTAATAACTCACATCCAACCGTCATTTAAAGTCAAAAGATTAAATGTTAAAATTTCATCAATATTGACCATTTTTTCAACGTTCGACTGGTCCGGGGTCATCGTTTTTCCATCAGAAAATTGATTTTTTGGACTCTACCAAAAATGATTCAAAATGTCATTTGGATCGGGCCTCATGTTGAATAACCACTTTTTAAACCCTCACAGTGACCAAAACTGCAATTTTTACAGAGTTTTGCTTACTCAAAATCTTCAATTTTGACCAATTTCAGGCATAGAAATGACTTTAAACACACTTATTTTAGTTGAAAAAGTAATAACTCACATCCAACCGTCGTTTAAAGTCAAAAGATTAAATGTTAAAATTTCATCAATATTGACCATTTTTTCAACGTTCGACTGGTCCGGGGTCATCGTTTTTCATCAGAAAATTGATTTTTTGGACTCTACCAAAAATGAATCAAAATGTCATTTTGATCGGGCCTCATGTTGAATAACCACTTTTTAAACCCTCACAGTGACCAAAACTGCCATTTTTACAGAGTTTTGCTTACTCAAAATCTTCAATTTTGACCAATTTCAGGCACAGAAATGACTTTAAACACACTTATTTTAGTTGAAAAAGTAATAACTCACATCCAACCGTCATTTTAAAGTCAAAAGATTAAATGTTAAAATTTCATCAATATTGACCATTTTTTCAACGTTCGACTGGTCCGGGGTCATCGTTTTTCATCAGAAAATTGATTTTTTGGACTCTACCAAAAATGATTCAACATGTCATTTGGATCAGGCCTCATGTTGAATAACCACTTTTTAAACCCTCACAGTGACCAAAACTGCCATTTTTACAGTTTTGCTTACTCAAAATCTTCAATTTTGACCAATTTCAGGCACAGAAATGACTTTAAACACACTTATTTTAGTTGAAAAAGTAATAACTCACATCCAACCGTCATTTAAAGTCAAAAGATGAAATGTTTAAATTTCATCAATATTGACCATTTTTTCAACGTTCGACTGGTCCGGGGTCATCGTTTTGCATCAGAAAATTGATTTTTTGGACTCTACCAAAAATGATTCAAAATGTCATTTGGATCGGGCCTCATGTTGAATAACCACTTTTTAATCCCTCACAGTGACCAAAACTGCCATTTTTACAGAGTTTTGCTTACTCAAAATCTTCAATTTTGACCAATTTCAGGCACAGAAATGACTTTAAACACACTTATTTTAGTTGAAAAAGTAATAACTCACATCCAACCGTCATTTAAAGTCAAAAGATTAAATGTTAAAATTTCATCAATATTGACCATTTTTTCAACGTTCGACTGGTCCGGGGTCATCGTTTTTCATCAGAAAATTGATTTTTTGGACTCTACCAAAAATGATTCAAAATGTCATTTTGATCGGGCCTCATGTTGAATAACCACTTTTTAAACCCTCACAGTGACCAAAATTGCCATTTTTACAGAGTTTTGCTTACTCAAAATCTTCAATTTTGACCAATTTCAGGCACAGAAATGACTTTAAACACACTTATTTTAGTTGAAAAAGTAATAACTCACATCCAACCATCATTTAAAGTCAAAAGATTAAATGTTAAAATTTCATCAATATTGACCATTTTTTCAACGTTCGACTGGTCCGGGGTCATCGTTTTTCATCAGAAAATTGATTTTTTGGACTCTACCAAAAATGATTCAAAATGTCATTTGGATCGGGCCTCATGTTGAATAACCACTTTTTAAACCCTCACAGTGACCAAAATTGCCATTTTACAGAGTTTTGCTTACTCAAAATCTTCAATTTTGACCAATTTCAGGCACAGAAATGACTTTAAACACACTTATTTTAGTTGAAAAAGTAATAACTCACATCCAACCGTCATTTAAAGTCAAAAGATTAAATGTTAAAATTTCATCAATATTGACCATTTTTTCAACGTTCGACTGGTCCGGGGTCATCGTTTTTCATCAGAAAATTGATTTTTTGGACTCTACCAAAAATGATTCAAAATGTCATTTTGATCGGGCCTCATGTTGAATAACCACTTTTTAAACCCTCACAGTGACCAAAACTGCCATTTTTACAGAGTTTTGCTTACTCAAAATCTTCAATTTTGACCAATTTCAGGCACAGAAATGACTTTAAACATACTTATTTTAGTTGAAAAAGTAATAACTCACATCCAACCGTCATTTAAAGTCAAAAGATTAAATGTTAAAATTTCATCAATATTGACCATTTTTTCAACGTTCGACTGGTCCGGGGTCATCGTTTTTCATCAGAAAATTGATTTTTTGGACTCTACCAAAAATGATTCAAAATGTCATTTGGATCGGGCCTCATGTTGAATAACCACTTTTTAAACCCTCACAGTGACCAAAACTGCAATTTTTACAGAGTTTTGCTTACTCAAAATCTTCAATTTTGACCAATTTCAGGCACAGAAATGACTTTAAACACACTTATTTTAGTTGAAAAAGTAATAACTCACATCCAACCGTCATTTAAAGTCAAAAGATTAAATGTTTAAATTTCATCAATATTGACCATTTTTTCAACGTTCGACTGGTCCGGGGTCATCGTTTTTCATCAGAAAATTGATTTTTTGGACTCTACCAAAAATGATTCAAAATGTCATTTTGATCGGGCCTCATGTTAAATAACCACTTTTTAAACCCTCACAGTGACCAAAACTGCCATTTTTACAGAGTTTTGCTTACTCAAAATCTTCAATTTTGACCAATTTCAGGCACAGAAATGACTTTAAACACACTTATTTTAGTTGAAAAAGTAATAACTCACATCCAACCGTCATTTAAAGTCAAAAGATTAAATGTTAAAATTTCATCAATATTGACCATTTTTTCAACGTTCGACTGGTCCGGGGTCATCGTTTTTCATCAGAAAATGGATTTTTTGGACTCTACCAAAAATGATTCAAAATGTCATTTGGATCGGGCCTCATGTTGAATAACCACTTTTTAAACCCTCACAGTGACCAAAACTGCCATTTTTACAGAGTTTTGCTTACTCAAAATCTTCAATTTTGACCAATTTCAGGCACAGAAATGACTTTAAACACACTTATTTTAGTTGAAAAAGTAATAACTCACATCCAACCGTCATTTAAAGTCAAAAGATTAAATGTTAAAATTTCATCAATATTGACCATTTTTTCAACGTTCGACTGGTCCGGGGTCATCGTTTTTCATCAGAAAATTGATTTTTTGGACTCTACCAAAAATGATTCAAAATGTCATTTGGATCGGGCCTCATGTTGAATAACCACTTTTTAAACCCTCACAGTGACCAAAACTGCAATTTTTACAGAGTTTTGCTTACTCAAAATCTTCAATTTTGACCAATTTCAGGCACAGAAATGACTTTAAACACACTTATTTTAGTTGAAAAAGTAATAACTCACATCCAACCGTCATTTAAAGTCAAAAGATTAAATGTTAAAATTTCATCAATATTGACCATTTTTTCAACGTTCGACTGGTCCGGGGTCATCGTTTTTCATCAGAAAATTGATTTTTTGGACTCTACCAAAAATGATTCAAAATGTCATTTGGATCGGGCCTCATGTTGAATAACCACTTTTTAAACCCTCACAGTGACCAAAATTGCCATTTTTACAGAGTTTTGCTTACTCAAAATCTTCAATTTTGACCAATTTCAGGCACAGAAATGACTTTAAACACACTTATTTTAGTTGAAAAAGTAATAACTCACATCCAACCGTCATTTAAAGTCAAAAGATTAAATGTTAAAATTTCATCAATATTGACCATTTTTTCAACGTTCGACTGGTCCGGGGTCATCGTTTTTCATCAGAAAATTGATTTTTTGGACTCTACCAAAAATGATTCAAAATGTCATTTTGATCGGGCTCATGTTGAATAACCACTTTTTAAACCCTCACAGTGACCAAAACTGCCATTTTTACAGAGTTTTGCTTACTCAAAATCTTCAATTTTGACCAATTTCAGGCACAGAAATGACTTTAAACACACTTATTTTAGTTGAAAAAGTAATAACTCACATCCAACCGTCATTTAAAGTCAAAAGATTAAATGTTAAAATTTCATCAATATTGACCATTTTTTCAACGTTCGACTGGTCCGGGGTCATCGTTTTTCATCAGAAAATGGATTTTTTGGACTCTACCAAAAATGATTCAAAATGTCATTTGGATCGGGCCTCATGTTGAATAACCACTTTTTAAACCCTCACAGTGACCAAAACTGCCATTTTTACAGAGTTTTGCTTACTCAAAATCTTCAATTTTGACCAATTTCAGGCACAGAAATGACTTTAAACACACTTATTTTAGTTGAAAAAGTAATAACTCACATCCAACCGTCATTTAAAGTCAAAAGATTAAATGTTAAAATTTCATCAATATTGACCATTTTTTCAACGTTCGACTGGTCCGGGGTCATCGTTTTTCATCAGAAAATTGATTTTTTGGACTCTACCAAAAATGATTCAAAATGTCATTTGGATCGGGCCTCATGTTGAATAACCACTTTTTAAACCCTCACAGTGACCAAAACTGCAATTTTTACAGAGTTTTGCTTACTCAAAATCTTCAATTTTGACCAATTTCAGGCACAGAAATGACTTTAAACACACTTATTTTAGTTGAAAAAGTAATAACTCACATCCAACCGTCATTTAAAGTCAAAAGATTAAATGTTTAAATTTCATCAATATTGACCATTTTTTCAACGTTCGACTGGTCCGGGGTCATCGTTTTTCATCAGAAAATTGATTTTTTGGACTCTACCAAAAATGATTCAAAATGTCATTTTGATCGGGCCTCATGTTAAATAACCACTTTTTAAACCCTCACAGTGACCAAAACTGCCATTTTACAGAGTTTTGCTTACTCAAAATCTTCAATTTTGACCAATTTCAGGCACAGAAATGACTTTAAACACACTTATTTTAGTTGAAAAAGTAATAACTCACATCCAACCGTCATTTAAAGTCAAAAGATTAAATGTTAAAATTTCATCAATATTGACCATTTTTTCAACGTTCGACTGGTCCGGGGTCATCGTTTTTCATCAGAAAATGGATTTTTTGGACTCTACCAAAAATGATTCAAAATGTCATTTGGATCGGGCCTCATGTTGAATAACCACTTTTTAAACCCTCACAGTGACCAAAACTGCCATTTTTACAGAGTTTTGCTTACTCAAAATCTTCAATTTTGACCAATTTCAGGCACAGAAATGACTTTAAACACACTTATTTTAGTTGAAAAAGTAATAACTCACATCCAACCGTCATTTAAAGTCAAAAGATTAAATGTTAAAATTTCATCAATATTGACCATTTTTTCAACGTTCGACTGGTCCGGGGTCATCGTTTTTCATCAGAAAATTGATTTTTTGGACTCTACCAAAAATGATTCAAAATGTCATTTGGATCGGGCCTCATGTTGAATAACCACTTTTTAAACCCTCACAGTGACCAAAACTGCAATTTTTACAGAGTTTTGCTTACTCAAAATCTTCAATTTTGACCAATTTCAGGCACAGAAATGACTTTAAACACACTTATTTTAGTTGAAAAAGTAATAACTCACATCCAACCGTCATTTAAAGTCAAAAGATTAAATGTTAAAATTTCATCAATATTGACCATTTTTTCAACGTTCGACTGGTCCGGGGTCATCGTTTTTCATCAGAAAATTGATTTTTTGGACTCTACCAAAAATGATTCAAAATGTCATTTGGATCGGGCCTCATGTTGAATAACCACTTTTTAAACCCTCACAGTACCAAAACTGCCATTTTTACAGAGTTTTGCTTACTCAAAATCTTCAATTGTGACCAATTTCAGGCACAGAAATGACTTTAAACACACTTATTTTAGTTGAAAAAGTAATAACTCACATCCAACCGTCATTTAAAGTCAAAAGCTTAAATGTTAAAATTTCATCAATATTGACCATTTTTTCAACGTTCGACTGGTCCGGGGTCATCGTTTTTCATCAGAAAATGGATTTTTTGGACTCTACCAAAAATGATTCAACATGTCATTTGGATCAGGCCTCATGTTGAATAACCACTTTTTAATCCCTCACAGTGACCAAAACTGCCATTTTTACAGAGTTTTGCTTACTCAAAATCTTCAATTTTGACCAATTTCAGGCACAGAAATGACTTTAAACACACTTATTTTAGTTGAAAAAGTAATAACTCACATCCAACCGTCATTTAAAGTCAAAAGATTAAATGTTAAAATGTCATCAATATTGACCATTTTTTCAACGTTCGACTGGTCCGGGGTCATCGTTTTTCATCAGAAAATTGATTTTTTGGACTCTACCAAAAATGATTCAAAATGTCATTTTGATCGGGCCTCATGTTGAATAACCACTTTTTAAACCCTCACAGTGACCAAAACTGCCATTTTTACAGAGTTTTGCTTACTCAAAATCTTCAATTTTGACCAATTTCAGGCACAGAAATGACTTTAAACACACTTATTTTAGTTGAAAAAGTAATAACTCACATCCAACCGTCATTTAAAGTCAAAAGATTAAATGTTAAAATTTCATCAATATTGACCATTTTTTCAACGTTCGACTGGTCCGGGGTCATCGTTTTTCATCAGAAAATTGATTTTTTGGACTCTACCAAAAATGATTCAAAATGTCATTTTGATCGGGCCTCATGTTGAATAACCACTTTTTAAACCCTCACAGTGACCAAAACTGCCATTTTTACAGAGTTTTGCTTACTCAAAATCTTCAATTTTGACCAATTTCAGGCACAGAAATGACTTTAAACACACTTATTTTAGTTGAAAAAGTAATAACTCACATCCAACCGTCATTTAAAGTCAAAAGATTAAATGTTAAAATTTCATCAATATTGACCATTTTTTCAACGTTCGACTGGTCCGGGGTCATCGTTTTTCATCAGAAAATGGATTTTTTGGACTCTACCAAAAATGATTCAAAATGTCATTTGGATCGGGCCTCATGTTGAATAACCACTTTTTAAACCCTCACAGTGACCAAAACTGCCATTTTTACAGAGTTTTGCTTACTCAAAATCTTCAATTTTGACCAATTTCAGGCACAGAAATGACTTTAAACACACTTATTTTAGTTGAAAAAGTAATAACTCACATCCAACCGTCATTTAAAGTCAAAAGATTAAATGTTAAAATTTCATCAATATTGACCATTTTTTCAACGTTCGACTGGTCCGGGGTCATCGTTTTTCATCAGAAAATTGATTTTTTGGACTCTACCAAAAATGATTCAAAATGTCATTTGGATCGGGCCTCATGTTGAATAACCACTTTTTAAACCCTCACAGTGACCAAAATTGCCATTTTTACAGAGTTTTGCTTACTCAAAATCTTCAATTTTGACCAATTTCAGGCACAGAAATGACTTTAAACACACTTATTTTAGTTGAAAAAGTAATAACTCACATCCAACCGTCATTTAAAGTCAAAAGATTAAATGTTAAAATTTCATCAATATTGACCATTTTTTCAACGTTCGACTGGTCCGGGGTCATCGTTTTTCATCAGAAAATTGATTTTTTGGACTCTACCAAAAATGATTCAAAATGTCATTTTGATCGGGCCTCATGTTGAATAACCACTTTTTAAACCCTCACAGTGACCAAAACTGCCCTTTTTACAGAGTTTTGCTTACTCAAAATCTTCAATTTTGACCAATTTCAGGCACAGAAATGACTTTAAACACACTTATTTTAGTTGAAAAAGTAATAACTCACATCCAACCGTCATTTAAAGTCAAAAGATTAAATGTTAAAATTTCATCAATATTGACCATTTTATCAACGTTCGACTGGTCCGGGGTCATCGTTTTTCATCAGAAAATTGATTTTTTGGACTCTACCAAAAATGATTCAAAATGTCATTTTGATCGGGCCTCATGTTGAATAACCACTTTTTAAACCCTCACAGTGACCAAAACTGCCATTTTTACAGAGTTTTGCTTACTCAAAATCTTCAATTGTGACCAATTTCAGGCACAGAAATGACTTTAAACACACTTATTTTAGTTGAAAAAGTAATAACTCACATCCAACCGTCATTTAAAGTCAAAAGCTTAAATGTTAAAATTTCATCAATATTGACCATTTTTTCAACGTTCGACTGGTCCGGGGTCATCGTTTTTCATCAGAAAATGGATTTTTTGGACTCTACCAAAAATGATTCAACATGTCATTTGGATCAGGCCTCATGTTGAATAACCACTTTTTAATCCCTCACAGTGACCAAAACTGCCATTTTTACAGAGTTTTGCTTACTCAAAATCTTCAATTTTGACCAATTTCAGGCACAGAAATGACTTTAAACACACTTATTTTAGTTGAAAAAGTAATAACTCACATCCAACCGTCATTTAAAGTCAAAAGATTAAATGTTAAAATGTCATCAATATTGACCATTTTTTCAACGTTCGACTGGTCCGGGGTCATCGTTTTTCATCAGAAAATTGATTTTTTGGACTCTACCAAAAATGATTCAAAATGTCATTTTGATCGGGCCTCATGTTGAATAACCACTTTTTAAACCCTCACAGTGACCAAAATTGCCATTTTTACAGAGTTTTGCTTACTCAAAATCTTCAATTTTGACCAATTTCAGGCACAGAAATGACTTTAAACACACTTATTTTAGTTGAAAAAGTAATAACTCACATCCAACCGTCATTTAAAGTCAAAAGATTAAATGTTAAAATTTCATCAATATTGACCATTTTTTCAACGTTCGACTGGTCCGGGGTCATCGTTTTTCATCAGAAAATTGATTTTTTGGACTCTACCAAAAATGATTCAAAATGTCATTTGGATCGGGCCTCATGTTGAATAACCACTTTTTAAACCCTCACAGTGACCAAAACTGCCATTTTTACAGAGTTTTGCTTACTCAAAATCTTCAATTTTGACCAATTTCAGGCACAGTAATGACTTTAAACACACTTATTTTAGTTGAAAAAGTAATAACTCACATCCAACCGTCATTTAAAGTCAAAAGATTAAATGTTAAAATTTCATCAATATTGACCATTTTTTCAACGTTCGACTGGTCCGGGGTCATCGTTTTTCATCAGAAAATGGATTTTTTGGACTCTACCAAAAATGATTCAAAATGTCATTTGGATCGGGCCTCATGTTGAATAACCACTTTTTAAACCCTCACAGTGACCAAAACTGCCATTTTTACAGAGTTTTGCTTACTCAAAATCTTCAATTTTGACCAATTTCAGGCACAGAAATGACTTTAAACACACTTATTTTAGTTGAAAAAGTAATAACTCACATCCAACCGTCATTTAAAGTCAAAAGATTAAATGTTAAAATTTCATCAATATTGACCATTTTTTCAACGTTCGACTGGTCCGGGGTCATCGTTTTTCATCAGAAAATTGATTTTTTGGACTCTACCAAAAATGATTCAAAATGTCATTTTGATCGGGCCTCATGTTAAATAACCACTTTTTAAACCCTCACAGTGACCAAAACTGCCATTTTTACAGAGTTTTGCTTACTCAAAATCTTCAATTTTGACCAATTTCAGGCACAGAAATGACTTTAAACACACTTATTTTAGTTGAAAAAGTAATAACTCACATCCAACCGTCATTTAAAGTCAAAAGATTAAATGTTAAAATTTCATCAATATTGACCATTTTTTCAACGTTCGACTGGTCCGTTTTTCATCAGAAAATGGATTTTTTGGACTCTACCAAAAATGATTCAACATGTCATTTGGATCAGGCCTCATGTTGAATAACCACTTTTTAAACCCTCACAGTGACCAAAACTGCCATTTTTACAGTTTTGCTTACTCAAAATCTTCAATTTTGACCAATTTCAGGCACAGAAATGACTTTAAACACACTTATTTTAGTTGAAAAAGTAATAACTCACATCCAACCGTCATTTAAAGTCAAAAGATTAAATGTTAAAATTTCATCAATATTGACCATTTTTTCAACGTTCGACTGGTCCGGGGTCATCGTTTTTCATCAGAAAATAGATTTTTTGGACTCTACCAAAAATGATTCAAAATGTCATTTGGATCGGGCCTCATGTTGAATAACCACTTTTTAATCCCTCACAGTGACCAAAACTGCCATTTTTACAGAGTTTTGCTTACTCAAAATCTTCAATTTTGACCAATTTCAGGCACAGAAATGACTTTAAACACACTTATTTTAGTTGAAAAAGTAATAACTCACATCCAACCGTCATTTAAAGTCAAAAGATTAAATGTTAAAATTTCATCAATTTTGACCATTTTTTCAACGTTCGACTGGTCCGGGGTCATCGTTTTTCATCAGAAAATTGATTTTTTGGACTCTACCAAAAATGATTCAAAATGTCATTTTGATCGGGCCTCATGTTGAATAACCACTTTTTAAACCCTCACAGTGACCAAAATTGCCATTTTTACAGAGTTTTGCTTACTCAAAATCTTCAATTTTGACCAATTTCAGGCACAGAAATGACTTTAAACACACTTATTTTAGTTGAAAAAGTAATAACTCACATCTAACCGTCATTTAAAGTCAAAAGATTAAATGTTAAAATTTCATCAATATTGACCATTTTTTCAACGTTCGACTGGTCCGGGGTCATCGTTTTTCATCAGAAAATGGATTTTTTGGACTCTACCAAAAATGATTCAAAATGTCATTTGGATCGGGCCTCATGTTGAATAACCACTTTTTAAACCCTCACAGTGACCAAAATTGCCATTTTTACAGAGTTTTGCTTACTCAAAATCTTCAATTTTGACCAATTTCAGGCACAGAAATGACTTTAAACACACTTATTTTAGTTGAAAAAGTAATAACTCACATCCAACCGTCATTTAAAGTCAAAAGATTAAATGTTAAAATTTCATCAATATTGACCATTTTTTCAACGTTCGACTGGTCCGGGGTCATCGTTTTTCATCAGAAAATAGATTTTTTGGACTCTACCAAAAATGATTCAAAATGTCATTTGGATCGGGCCTCATGTTGAATAACCACTTTTTAATCCCTCACAGTGACCAAAACTGCCATTTTTACAGTTTTGCTTACTCAAAATCTTCAATTTTGACCAATTTCAGGCACAGAAATGACTTTAAACACACTTATTTTAGTTGAAAAAGTAATAACTCACATCCAACCGTCATTTAAAGTCAAAAGATTAAATGTTAAAATTTCATCAATATTGACCATTTTATCAACGTTCGACTGGTCCGGGGTCATCGTTTTTCATCAGAAAATTGATTTTTTGGACTCTACCAAAAATGATTCAAAATGTCATTTGGATCGGGCCTCATGTTGAATAACCACTTTTTAATCCCTCACAGTGACCAAAACTGCCATTTTTACAGAGTTTTGCTTACTCAAAATCTTCAATTTTGACCAATTTCAGGCACAGAAATGACTTTAAACACACTTATTTTAGTTGAAAAAGTAATAACTCACATCCAACCGTCATTTAAAGTCAAAAGATTAAATGTTAAAATTTCATCAATATTGACCATTTTTTCAACGTTCGACTGGTCCGGGGTCATCGTTTTTCATCAGAAAATTGATTTTTTGGACTCTACCAAAAATGATTCAAAATGTCATTTTGATCGGGCCTCATGTTGAATAACCACTTTTTAAACCCTCACAGTGACCAAAACTGCCATTTTTACAGAGTTTTGCTTACTCAAAATCTTCAATTGTGACCAATTTCAGGCACAGAAATGACTTTAAACACACTTATTTTAGTTGAAAAAGTAATAACTCAAATCCAACCGTCATTTAAAGTCAAAAGATTAAATGTTAAAATTTCATCAATATTGACCATTTTTTCAACGTTCGACTGGTCCGGGGTCATCGTTTTTTATCAGAAAATGGATTTTTTGGACTCTACCAAAAATGATTCAACATGTCATTTGGATCAGGCCTCATGTTGAATAACCACTTTTTAAACCCTCACAGTGACCAAAACTGCCATTTTTACAGTTTTGCTTACTCAAAATCTTCAATTTTGACCAATTTCAGGCACAGAAATGACTTTAAACACACTTATTTTAGTTGAAAAAGTAATAACTCACATCCAACCGTCATTTAAAGTCAAAAGATTAAATGTTTAAATTTCATCAATATTGACCATTTTTTCAACGTTCGACTGGGGTCCGGGGTCATCGTTTTTCATCAGAAAATTGATTTTTTGGACTCTACCAAAAATGATTCAAAATGTCATTTTGATCGGGCCTCATGTTGAATAACCACTTTTTAAACCCTCACAGTGACCAAAACTGCCATTTTTACAGAGTTTTGCTTACTCAAAATCTTCAATTTTGACCAATTTCAGGCACAGAAATGACTTTAAACACACTTATTTTATTTGAAAAAGTAATAACTCACATCCAACTGTCATTTAAAGTCAAAAGATTAAATGTTAAAATTTCATCAATATTGACCATTTTTTCAACGTTCGACTGGTCCGGGGTCATCGTTTTTCATCAGAAAATGGATTTTTTGGACTCTACCAAAAATGATTCAAAATGTCATTTGGATCGGGCCTCATGTTGAATAACCACTTTTTAAACCCTCACAGTGACCAAAACTGCCATTTTTACAGAGTTTTGCTTACTCAAAATCTTCAATTTTGACCAATTTCAGGCACAGAAATGACTTTAAACACACTAATTTTAGTTGAAAAAGTCATAACTCACATCCAACCGTCATTTAAAGTCAAAAGATTAAATGTTAAAATTTCATCAATATTGACCATTTTTTCAACGTTCGACTGGTCCGGGGTCATCGTTTTTCATCAGAAAATGGATTTTTTGGACTCTACCAAAAATGATTCAAAATGTCATTTGGATCGGGCCTCATGTTGAATAACCACTTTTTAAACCCTCACAGTGACCAAAATTGCCATTTTTACAGAGTTTTGCTTACTCAAAATCTTCAATTTTGACCAATTTCAGGCACAGAAATGACTTTAAACACACTTATTTTAGTTGAAAAAGTAATAACTCACATCCAACCGTCATTTAAAGTCAAAAGATTAAATGTTAAAATTTCATCAATATTGACCATTTTTTCAACGTTCGACTGGTCCGGGGTCATCGTTTTTCATCAGAAAATTGATTTTTTGGACTCTACCAAAAATGATTCAAAATGTCATTTGGATCGGGCCTCATGTTGAATAACCACTTTTTAAACCCTCACAGTGACCAAAATTGCCATTTTTACAGAGTTTTGCTTACTCAAAATCTTCAATTTTGACCAATTTCAGGCACAGAAATGACTTTAAACACACTTATTTTAGTTGAAAAAGTAATAACTCACATCCAACTGTCATTTAAAGTCAAAAGATTAAATGTTAAAATTTCATCAATATTGACCATTTTTTCAACGTTCGATTGGTCCGGGGTCATCGTTTTTCATCAGAAAATTGATTTTTTGGACTCTACCAAAAATGATTCAAAATGTCATTTTGATCGGGCCTCATGTTGAATAACCACTTTTTAAACCCTCACAGTGACCAAAACTGCCATTTTTACAGAGTTTTGCTTACTCAAAATCTTCAATTTTGACCAATTTCAGGCACAGAAATGACTTTAAACACACTTATTTTAGTTGAAAAAGTAATAACTCACATCCAACCGCCATTTAAAGTCAAAAGATTAAATGTTAAAATTTCATCAATATTGACCATTTTTTCAACGTTCGACTGGTCCGGGGTCATCGTTTTTCATCAGAAAATGGATTTTTTGGACTCTACCAAAAATGATTCAAAATGTCATTTGGATCGGGCCTCATGTTGAATAACCACTTTTTAAACCCTCACAGTGACCAAAACTGCCATTTTTACAGAGTTTTGCTTACTCAAAATCTTCAATTTTGACCAATTTCAGGCACAGAAATGACTTTAAACACACTTATTTTAGTTGAAAAAGTAATAACTCACATCCAACCGTCATTTAAAGTCAAAAGATTAAATGTTAAAATTTCATCAATATTGACCATTTTTTCAACGTTCGACTGGTCCGGGGTCATCGTTTTTCATCAGAAAATTGATGTTTTGGACTCTACCAAAAATGATTCAAAATGTCATTTTGATCGGGCCTCATGTTGAATAACCACTTTTTAAACCCTCACAGTGACCAAAACTGCCATTTTTACAGAGTTTTGCTTACTCAAAATCTTCAATTTTGACCAATTTCAGGCACAGAAATGACTTTAAACACACTTATTTTAGTTGAAAAAGTAATAACTCACATCCAACCGTCATTTAAAGTCAAAAGATTAAATGTTAAAATTTCATCAATATTGACCATTTTTTCAACGTTCGATTGGTCCAGGGTCATCGTTTTTCATCAGAAAATTGATTTTTTGGACTCTACCAAAAATGATTCAAAATGTCATTTTGATCGGGCCTCATGTTGAATAACCACTTTTTAAACCCTCACAGTGACCAAAACTGCCATTTTTACAGAGTTTTGCTTACTCAAAATCTTCAATTTTGACCAATTTCAGGCACAGAAATGACTTTAAACACACTTATTTTAGTTGAAAAAGTAATAACTCACATCCAACCGTCATTTAAAGTCAAAAGATTAAATGTTAAAATTTCATCAATATTGACCATTTTTTCAACGTTCGACTGGTCCGGGGTCATCGTTTTTCATCAGAAAATGGATTTTTTGGACTCTACCAAAAATGATTCAAAATGTCATTTGGATCGGGCCTCATGTTGAATAACCACTTTTTAAACCCTCACAGTGACCAAAACTGCCATTTTTACAGAGTTTTGCTTACTCAAAATCTTCAATTTTGACCAATTTCAGGCACAGAAATGACTTTAAACACACTTATTTTAGTTGAAAAAGTAATAACTCACATCCAACCGTCATTTAAAGTCAAAAGATTAAATGTTAAAATTTCATCAATATTGACCATTTTTTCAACGTCGACTGGTCCGGGGTCATCGTTTTCATCAGAAAATGGATTTTTTGGACTCTACCAAAATGATTCAAAATGTCATTTGGATCGGGCCTCATGTTGAATAACCACCTTTTTAAACCCTAACAGTGACCAAAACTGCCATTTTTACAGAGTTTTGCTTACTCAAAATCTTCAATTTTGACCAATTTCAGGCACAGAAATGACTTTAAAACACACTTATTTTAGTTGAAAAAGTAATAACTCCATCCAACCGTCATTTAAAGTCAAAAGATTAAATGTTAAAATTCAATATTGACCATTTTTTCAACGTTCGACTGGTCCGGGGTCATCGTTTTTCATCAGAAAATTGATTTTTTGGACTCTACCAAAAATGATTCAAAATGTCATTTTGATCGGGCCTCATGTTGAATAACCACTTTTTAAACCCTCACAGTGACCAAAACTGCAATTTTTACAGAGTTTTGCTTACTCAAAATCTTCAATTTTGACCAATTTCAGGCACAGAAATGACTTTAAACACACTTATTTTAGTTGAGAAAGTAATAACTCACATCCAACCGTCATTTAAAGTCAAAAGATTAAATGTTAAAATTTCATCAATATTGACCATTTTTTCAACGTTCGACTGGTCCGGGATCGTTTTTCATCAGAAAATTGATTTTTTGGACTCTACCAAAAATGATTCAAAATGTCATTTTGATTGGGCCTCATGTTGAATAACCACTTTTTAAACACTCACAGTGACCAAAACTGCCATTTTTACAGAGTTTTGCTTACTCAAAATCTTCAATTTTGACCAATTTCAGGCACAGAAATGACTTTAAACACACTTATTTTAGTTGAAAAAGTAATAACTCACATCTAACCGTCATTTAAAGTCAAAAGATTAAATGTTAAAATTTCATCAATATTGACCATTTTTTCAACGTTTGACTGGTCCGGGGTCATCGTTTTTCATCAGAAAATGGATTTTTTGGACTCTACCAAAAATGATTCAAAATGTCATTTGGATCGGGCCTCATGTTGAATAACCACTTTTTAAACCCTCACAGTGACCAAAACTGCCATTTTTACAGAGTTTTGCTTACTCAAAATCTTCAATTTTGACCAATTTCAGGCACAGAAATGACTTTAAACACACTTATTTTAGTTGAAAAAGTAATAACTCACATCCAACCGTCATTTAAAGTCAAAAGATTAAATGTTAAAATTTCATCAATATTGACCATTTTTTCAACGTTCGACTGGTCCGGGGTCATCGTTTTTCATCAGAAAATGGATTTTTTGGACTCTACCAAAAATGATTCAACATGTCATTTGGATCGGGCCTCATGTTGAATAACCACTTTTTAAACCCTCACAGTGACCAAAACTGCCATTTTTACAGTTTTGCTTACTCAAAATCTTCAATTTTGACCAATTTCAGGCACAGAAATGACTTTAAACACACTTATTTTAGTTGAAAAAGTAATAACTCACATCCAACCGTCATTTAAAGTCAAAAGATTAAATGTTTAAATTTCATCAATATTGACCATTTTTTCAACGTTCGACTGGTCCGGGGTCATCGTTTTTCATCAGAAAATTGATTTTTTGGACTCTACCAAAAATGATTCAAAATGTCATTTGGAACGGGCCTCATGTTGAATAACCACTTTTTAAACCCTCACAGTGACCAAAATTGCCATTTTTACAGAGTTTTGCTTACTCAAAATCTTCAATTTTGGCCAATTTCAGGCACAGAAATGACTTTAAACACACTTATTTTAGTTGAAAAAGTAATAACTCACATCCAACCGTCATTTAAAGTCAAAAGATTAAATGTTAAAATTTCATCAATATTGACCATTTTTTCAACGTTCGACTGGTCCGGGGTCATCGTTTTTCATCAGAAAATTGATTTTTTGGACTCTACCAAAAATGATTCAAAATGTCATTTGGATCGGGCCTCATGTTGAATAACCACTTTTTAAACCCTCACAGTGACCAAAACTGCAATTTTTACAGAGTTTTGCTTACTCAAAATCTTCAATTTTGACCAATTTCAGGCACAGAAATGACTTTAAACACACTTATTTTAGTTGAAAAAGTAATAACTCACATCCAACCGTCATTTAAAGTCAAAAGATTAAATGTTAAAAGTTCATCAATATTGACCATTTTTTCAACGTTCGACTGGTCCGGGGTCATCGTTTTTCATCAGAAAATTGATTTTTTGGACTCTACCAAAAATGATTCAAAATGTCATTTTGATCGGGCCTCATGTTGAATAACCACTTTTTAAACCCTCACAGTGACCAAAACTGCCATTTTTACAGAGTTTTGCTTACTCAAAATCTTCAATTTTGACCAATTTCAGGCACAGAAATGACTTTAAACACACTTATTTTAGTTGAAAAAGTAATAACTCACATCCAACCGTCATTTAAAGTCAAAAGATTAAATGTTAAAATTTCATCAATATTGACCATTTTTTCAACGTTCGACTGGTCCGGGGTCATCGTTTTTCATCAGAAAATTGATTTTTTGGACTCTACCAAAAATGATTCAAAATGTCATTTTGATCGGGCCTCATGTTGAATAACCACTTTTTAAACCCTCACAGTGACCAAAACTGCCATTTTTACAGAGTTTTGCTTACTCAAAATCTTCAATTTTGACCAATTTCAGGCACAGAAATGACTTTAAACACACTTATTTTAGTTGAGAAAGTAATAACTCACATCCAACCGTCATTTAAAGTCAAAAGATTAAATGTTAAAATTTCATCAATATTGACCATTTTTTCAATGTTCGACTGGTCCGGGGTCATCGTTTTTCATCAGAAAATGGATTTTTTGGACTCTACCAAAAATGATTCAACATGTCATTTGGATCGGGCCTCATGTTGAATAACCACTTTTTAAACCCTCACAGTGACCAAAACTGCCATTTTTACAGAGTTTTGCTTACTCAAAATCTTCAATTTTGACCAATTTCAGGCACAGAAATGACTTTAAACACACTTATTTTAGTTGAAAAAGTAATAACTCACATCCAACCGTCATTTAAAGTCAAAAGATTAAATGTTAAAATTTCATCAATATTGACCATTTTTTCAACGTTCGACTGGTCCGGGGTCATCGTTTTTCATCAGAAAATGGATTTTTTGGACTCTACCAAAAATGATTCAACATGTCATTTGGATCGGGCCTCATGTTGAATAACCACTTTTTAAACCCTCACAGTGACCAAAACTGCCATTTTTACAGTTTTGCTTACTCAAAATCTTCAATTTTGACCAATTTCAGGCACAGAAATGACTTTAAACACACTTATTTTAGTTGAAAAAGTAATAACTCACATCCAACCGTCATTTAAAGTCAAAAGATTAAATGTTTAAATTTCATCAATATTGACCATTTTTTCAACGTTCGACTGGTCCGGGGTCATCGTTTTTCATCAGAAAATTGATTTTTTGGACTCTACCAAAAATGATTCAAAATGTCATTTGGAACGGGCCTCATGTTGAATAACCACTTTTTAAACCCTCACAGTGACCAAAATTGCCATTTTTACAGAGTTTTGCTTACTCCAAATCTTCAATTTTGGCCAATTTCAGGCACAGAAATGACTTTAAACACACTTATTTTAGTTGAAAAAGTAATAACTCACATCCAACCGTCATTTAAAGTCAAAAGATTAAATGTTAAAATTTCATCAATATTGACCATTTTTTCAACGTTCGACTGGTCCGGGGTCATCGTTTTTCATCAGAAAATTGATTTTTTGGACTCTACCAAAAATGATTCAAAATGTCATTTGGATCGGGCCTCATGTTGAATAACCACTTTTTAAACCCTCACAGTGACCAAAACTGCAATTTTTACAGAGTTTTGCTTACTCAAAATCTTCAATTTTGACCAATTTCAGGCACAGAAATGACTTTAAACACACTTATTTTAGTTGAAAAAGTAATAACTCACATCCAACCGTCATTTAAAGTCAAAAGATTAAATGTTAAAATTTCATCAATATTGACCATTTTTTCAACGTTCGACTGGTCCGGGGTCATCGTTTTTCATCAGAAAATTGATTTTTTGGACTCTACCAAAAATGATTCAAAATGTCATTTTGATCGGGCCTCATGTTGAATAACCACTTTTTAAACCCTCACAGTGACCAAAACTGCCATTTTTACAGAGTTTTGCTTACTCAAAATCTTCAATTTTGACCAATTTCAGGCACAGAAATGACTTTAAACACACTTATTTTAGTTGAAAAAGTAATAACTCACATCCAACCGTCATTTAAAGTCAAAAGATTAAATGTTAAAATTTCATCAATATTGACCATTTTTTCAACGTTCGACTGGTCCGGGGTCATCGTTTTTCATCAGAAAATTGATTTTTTGGACTCTACCAAAAATGATTCAAAATGTCATTTTGATCGGGCCTCATGTTGAATAACCACTTTTTAAACCCTCACAGTGACCAAAACTGCCATTTTTACAGAGTTTTGCTTACTCAAAATCTTCAATTTTGACCAATTTCAGGCACAGAAATGACTTTAAACACACTTATTTTAGTTGAGAAAGTAATAACTCACATCCAACCGTCATTTAAAGTCAAAAGATTAAATGTTAAAATTTCATCAATATTGACCATTTTTTCAATGTTCGACTGGTCCGGGGTCATCGTTTTTCATCAGAAAATGAATTTTTTGGACTCTACCAAAAATGATTCAACATGTCATTTGGATCGGGCCTCATGTTGAATAACCACTTTTTAAACCCTCACAGTGACCAAAACTGCCATTTTTACAGTTTTGCTTACTCAAAATCTTCAATTTTGACCAATTTCAGGCACAGAAATGACTTTAAACACACTTATTTTAGTTGAAAAAGTAATAACTCACATCCAACCGTCATTTAAAGTCAAAAGATTAAATGTTTAAATTTCATCAATATTGACCATTTTTTCAACGTTCGACTGGTCCGGGGTCATCGTTTTTCATCAGAAAATTGATTTTTTGGACTCTACCAAAAATGATTCAACATGTCATTTGGATCAGGCCTCATGTTGAATAACCACTTTTTAAACCCTCACAGTGACCAAAACTGCCATTTTTACAGTTTTGCTTACTCAAAATCTTCAATTTTGACCAATTTCAGGCACAGAAATGACTTTAAACACACTTATTTTAGTTGAAAAAGTAATAACTCACATCCAACCATCATTCAAAGTCAAAAGATTAAATGTTAAAATTTCATCAATATTGACCATTTTTTCAACGTTCGACTGGTCCGGGGTCATCGTTTTTCATCAGAAAATTGATTTTTTGGACTCTACCAAAAATGATTCAAAATGTCATTTGGATCGGGCCTCATGTTGAATAACCACTTTTTAAACCCTCACAGTGACCAAAACTGCCATTTTTACAGTTTTGCTTACTCAAAATCTTCAATTTTGACCAATTTCAGGCACAGAAATGACTTTAAACACACTTATTTTAGTTGAAAAAGTAATAACTCACATCCAACCGTCATTTAAAGTCAAAAGATTAAATGTTAAAATTTCATCAATATTGACCATTTTTTCAACGTTCGACTGGTCCGGGATCGTTTTTCATCAGAAAATTGATTTTTTGGACTCTACCAAAAATGATTCAAAATGTCATTTTGATTGGGCCTCATGTTGAATAACCACTTTTTAAACACTCACAGTGACCAAAACTGCCATTTTTACAGAGTTTTGCTTACTCAAAATCTTCAATTTTGACCAATTTCAGGCACAGAAATGACTTTAAACACACTTATTTTAGTTGAAAAAGTAATAACTCACATCTAACCGTCATTTAAAGTCAAAAGATTAAATGTTAAAATTTCATCAATATTGACCATTTTTTCAACGTTTGACTGGTCCGGGGTCATCGTTTTTCATCAGAAAATGGATTTTTTGGACTCTACCAAAAATGATTCAAAATGTCATTTGGATCGGGCCTCATGTTGAATAACCACTTTTTAAACCCTCACAGTGACCAAAACTGCCATTTTTACAGAGTTTTGCTTACTCAAAATCTTCAATTTTGACCAATTTCAGGCACAGAAATGACTTTAAACACACTTATTTTAGTTGAAAAAGTAATAACTCACATCCAACCGTCATTTAAAGTCAAAAGATTAAATGTTAAAATTTCATCAATATTGACCATTTTTTCAACGTTCGACTGGTCCGGGGTCATCGTTTTTCATCAGAAAATGGATTTTTTGGACTCTACCAAAAATGATTCAACATGTCATTTGGATCGGGCCTCATGTTGAATAACCACTTTTTAAACCCTCACAGTGACCAAAACTGCCATTTTTACAGTTTTGCTTACTCAAAATCTTCAATTTTGACCAATTTCAGGCACAGAAATGACTTTAAACACACTTATTTTAGTTGAAAAAGTAATAACTCACATCCAACCGTCATTTAAAGTCAAAAGATTAAATGTTTAAATTTCATCAATATTGACCATTTTTTCAACGTTCGACTGGTCCGGGGTCATCGTTTTTCATCAGAAAATTGATTTTTTGGACTCTACCAAAAATGATTCAAAATGTCATTTGGAACGGGCCTCATGTTGAATAACCACTTTTTAAACCCTCACAGTGACCAAAATTGCCATTTTTACAGAGTTTTGCTTACTCAAAATCTTCAATTTTGGCCAATTTCAGGCACAGAAATGACTTTAAACACACTTATTTTAGTTGAAAAAGTAATAACTCACATCCAACCGTCATTTAAAGTCAAAAGATTAAATGTTAAAATTTCATCAATATTGACCATTTTTTCAACGTTCGACTGGTCCGGGGTCATCGTTTTTCATCAGAAAATTGATTTTTTGGACTCTACCAAAAATGATTCAAAATGTCATTTGGATCGGGCCTCATGTTGAATAACCACTTTTTAAACCCTCACAGTGACCAAAACTGCAATTTTTACAGAGTTTTGCTTACTCAAAATCTTCAATTTTGACCAATTTCAGGCACAGAAATGACTTTAAACACACTTATTTTAGTTGAAAAAGTAATAACTCACATCCAACCGTCATTTAAAGTCAAAAGATTAAATGTTAAAAGTTCATCAATATTGACCATTTTTTCAACGTTCGACTGGTCCGGGGTCATCGTTTTTCATCAGAAAATTGATTTTTTGGACTCTACCAAAAATGATTCAAAATGTCATTTTGATCGGGCCTCATGTTGAATAACCACTTTTTAAACCCTCACAGTGACCAAAACTGCCATTTTTACAGAGTTTTGCTTACTCAAAATCTTCAATTTTGACCAATTTCAGGCACAGAAATGACTTTAAACACACTTATTTTAGTTGAAAAAGTAATAACTCACATCCAACCGTCATTTAAAGTCAAAAGATTAAATGTTAAAATTTCATCAATATTGACCATTTTTTCAACGTTCGACTGGTCCGGGGTCATCGTTTTTCATCAGAAAATTGATTTTTTGGACTCTACCAAAAATGATTCAAAATGTCATTTTGATCGGGCCTCATGTTGAATAACCACTTTTTAAACCCTCACAGTGACCAAAACTGCCATTTTTACAGAGTTTTGCTTACTCAAAATCTTCAATTTTGACCAATTTCAGGCACAGAAATGACTTTAAACACACTTATTTTAGTTGAGAAAGTAATAACTCACATCCAACCGTCATTTAAAGTCAAAAGATTAAATGTTAAAATTTCATCAATATTGACCATTTTTTCAATGTTCGACTGGTCCGGGGTCATCGTTTTTCATCAGAAAATGGATTTTTTGGACTCTACCAAAAATGATTCAACATGTCATTTGGATC
Source organism: Lissotriton vulgaris (assembly GCF_964263255.1). Classification (NCBI taxonomy): domain Eukaryota; kingdom Metazoa; phylum Chordata; class Amphibia; order Caudata; family Salamandridae; genus Lissotriton; species Lissotriton vulgaris. The sequence continues at coordinate 179,994 of NW_028244431.1, read as the reverse complement.
GGGCCTCATGTTGAATAACCACTTTTTAAACCCTCACAGTGACCAAAACTGCCATTTTTACAGAGTTTTGCTTACTCAAAATCTTCAATTTTGACCAATTTCAGGCACAGAAATGACTTTAAACACACTTATTTTAGTTGAAAAAGTAATAACTCACATCCAACCGTCATTTAAAGTCAAAAGATTAAATGTTAAAATTTCATCAATATTGACCATTTTTTCAACGTTCGACTGGTCCGGGGTCATCGTTTTTCATCAGAAAATGGATTTTTTGGACTCTACCAAAAATGATTCAACATGTCATTTGGATCGGGCCTCATGTTGAATAACCACTTTTTAAACCCTCACAGTGACCAAAACTGCCATTTTTACAGTTTTGCTTACTCAAAATCTTCAATTTTGACCAATTTCAGGCACAGAAATGACTTTAAACACACTTATTTTAGTTGAAAAAGTAATAACTCACATCCAACCGTCATTTAAAGTCAAAAGATTAAATGTTTAAATTTCATCAATATTGACCATTTTTTCAACGTTCGACTGGTCCGGGGTCATCGTTTTTCATCAGAAAATTGATTTTTTGGACTCTACCAAAAATGATTCAAAATGTCATTTGGAACGGGCCTCATGTTGAATAACCACTTTTTAAACCCTCACAGTGACCAAAATTGCCATTTTTACAGAGTTTTGCTTACTCCAAATCTTCAATTTTGGCCAATTTCAGGCACAGAAATGACTTTAAACACACTTATTTTAGTTGAAAAAGTAATAACTCACATCCAACCGTCATTTAAAGTCAAAAGATTAAATGTTAAAATTTCATCAATATTGACCATTTTTTCAACGTTCGACTGGTCCGGGGTCATCGTTTTTCATCAGAAAATTGATTTTTTGGACTCTACCAAAAATGATTCAAAATGTCATTTGGATCGGGCCTCATGTTGAATAACCACTTTTTAAACCCTCACAGTGACCAAAACTGCAATTTTTACAGAGTTTTGCTTACTCAAAATCTTCAATTTTGACCAATTTCAGGCACAGAAATGACTTTAAACACACTTATTTTAGTTGAAAAAGTAATAACTCACATCCAACCGTCATTTAAAGTCAAAAGATTAAATGTTAAAATTTCATCAATATTGACCATTTTTTCAACGTTCGACTGGTCCGGGGTCATCGTTTTTCATCAGAAAATTGATTTTTTGGACTCTACCAAAAATGATTCAAAATGTCATTTTGATCGGGCCTCATGTTGAATAACCACTTTTTAAACCCTCACAGTGACCAAAACTGCCATTTTTACAGAGTTTTGCTTACTCAAAATCTTCAATTTTGACCAATTTCAGGCACAGAAATGACTTTAAACACACTTATTTTAGTTGAAAAAGTAATAACTCACATCCAACCGTCATTTAAAGTCAAAAGATTAAATGTTAAAATTTCATCAATATTGACCATTTTTTCAACGTTCGACTGGTCCGGGGTCATCGTTTTTCATCAGAAAATTGATTTTTTGGACTCTACCAAAAATGATTCAAAATGTCATTTTGATCGGGCCTCATGTTGAATAACCACTTTTTAAACCCTCACAGTGACCAAAACTGCCATTTTTACAGAGTTTTGCTTACTCAAAATCTTCAATTTTGACCAATTTCAGGCACAGAAATGACTTTAAACACACTTATTTTAGTTGAGAAAGTAATAACTCACATCCAACCGTCATTTAAAGTCAAAAGATTAAATGTTAAAATTTCATCAATATTGACCATTTTTTCAATGTTCGACTGGTCCGGGGTCATCGTTTTTCATCAGAAAATGAATTTTTTGGACTCTACCAAAAATGATTCAACATGTCATTTGGATCGGGCCTCATGTTGAATAACCACTTTTTAAACCCTCACAGTGACCAAAACTGCCATTTTTACAGTTTTGCTTACTCAAAATCTTCAATTTTGACCAATTTCAGGCACAGAAATGACTTTAAACACACTTATTTTAGTTGAAAAAGTAATAACTCACATCCAACCGTCATTTAAAGTCAAAAGATTAAATGTTTAAATTTCATCAATATTGACCATTTTTTCAACGTTCGACTGGTCCGGGGTCATCGTTTTTCATCAGAAAATTGATTTTTTGGACTCTACCAAAAATGATTCAACATGTCATTTGGATCAGGCCTCATGTTGAATAACCACTTTTTAAACCCTCACAGTGACCAAAACTGCCATTTTTACAGTTTTGCTTACTCAAAATCTTCAATTTTGACCAATTTCAGGCACAGAAATGACTTTAAACACACTTATTTTAGTTGAAAAAGTAATAACTCACATCCAACCATCATTCAAAGTCAAAAGATTAAATGTTAAAATTTCATCAATATTGACCATTTTTTCAACGTTCGACTGGTCCGGGGTCATCGTTTTTCATCAGAAAATTGATTTTTTGGACTCTACCAAAAATGATTCAAAATGTCATTTGGATCGGGCCTCATGTTGAATAACCACTTTTTAAACCCTCACAGTGACCAAAACTGCCATTTTTACAGTTTTGCTTACTCAAAATCTTCAATTTTGACCAATTTCAGGCACAGAAATGACTTTAAACACACTTATTTTAGTTGAAAAAGTAATAACTCACATCCAACCGTCATTTAAAGTCAAAAGATTAAATGTTAAAATGTCATCAATATTGACCATTTTTTCAACGTTCGACTGGTCCGGGGTCATCGTTTTTCATCAGAAAATTGATTTTTTGGACTCTACCAAAAATGATTCAAAATGTCATTTGGATCGGGCCTCATGTTGAATAACCACTTTTTAATCCCTCACAGTGACCAAAACTGCCATTTTTACAGAGTTTTGCTTACTCAAAACCTTCAATTTTGACCAATTTCAGGCACAGAAATGACTTTAAACACACTTATTTTAGTTGAAAAAGTAATAACTCACATCCAACCGTCATTCAAAGTCAAAAGATTAAATGTTAAAATTTCATCAATATTGACCATTTTTTCAACGTTCGACTGGTCCGGGGTCATCGTTTTTCATCAGAAAATTGATTTTTTGGACTCTACCAAAAATGATTCAAAATGTCATTTGGATCGGGCCTCATGTTGAATAACCACTTTTTAAACCCTCACAGTGACCAAAACTGCCATTTTTACAGAGTTTTGCTTACTCAAAATCTTCAATTTTGACCAATTTCAGGCACAGAAATGACTTTAAACACACTTATTTTAGTTGAAAAAGTAATAACTCACATCCAACCGTCATTTAAAGTCAAAAGATTAAATGTTAAAATTTCATCAATATTGACCATTTTTTCAACGTTCGACTGGTCCGGGGTCATCGTTTTTCATCAGAAAATTGATTTTTTGGACTCTACCAAAAATGATTCAAAATGTCATTTGGATCGGGCCTCATGTTGAATAACCACTTTTTAAACCCTCACAGTGACCAAAATTGCCATTTTTACAGAGTTTTGCTTACTCAAAATCTTCAATTTTGACCAATTTCAGACACAGAAATGACTTTAAAAACACTTATTTTAGTTGAAAAAGTAATAACTCACATCCAACCGTCATTTAAAGTCAAAAGATTAAATGTTAAAATTTCATCAATATTGACCATTTTTTCAACGTTCGACTGGTCCGGGGTCATCGTTTTTCATCAGAAAATTGATTTTTTGGACTCTACCAAAAATGATTCAACATGTCATGTGGATCGGGCCTCATGTTGAATAACCACTTTTTAAACCCTCACAGTGACCAAAACTGCCATTTTTACAGAGTTTTGCTTACTCAAAATCTTCAATTTTGACCAATTTCAGGCACAGAAATGACTTTAAACACACTTATTTTAGTTGAAAAAGTAATAACTCACATCCAACCGTCATTTAAAGTCAAAAGATTAAATGTTAAAATTTCATCAATATTGACCATTTTTTCAACGTTCGACTGGTCCGGGGTCATCGTTTTTCATCAGAAAATTGATTTTTTGGACTCTACCAAAAATGATTCAAAATGTCATTTTGATCGGGCCTCATGTTGAATAACCACTTTTTAAACCCTCACAGTGACCAAAACTGCCATTTTTACAGAGTTTTGCTTACTCAAAATCTTCAATTTTGACCAATTTCAGGCACAGAAATGACTTTAAACACACTTATTTTAGTTGAGAAAGTAATAACTCACATCCAACCGTCATTTAAAGTCAAAAGATTAAATGTTAAAATTTCATCAATATTGACCATTTTTTCAATGTTCGACTGGTCCGGGGTCATCGTTTTTCATCAGAAAATGGATTTTTTGGACTCTACCAAAAATGATTCAACATGTCATTTGGATCGGGCCTCATGTTGAATAACCACTTTTTAAACCCTCACAGTGACCAAAACTGCCATTTTTACAGTTTTGCTTACTCAAAATCTTCAATTTTGACCAATTTCAGGCACAGAAATGACTTTAAACACACTTATTTTAGTTGAAAAAGTAATAACTCACATCCAACCGTCATTTAAAGTCAAAAGATTAAATGTTTAAATTTCATCAATATTGACCATTTTTTCAACGTTCGACTGGTCCGGGGTCATCGTTTTTCATCAGAAAATTGATTTTTTGGACTCTACCAAAAATGATTCAACATGTCATTTGGATCAGGCCTCATGTTGAATAACCACTTTTTAAACCCTCACAGTGACCAAAACTGCCATTTTTACAGTTTTGCTTACTCAAAATCTTCAATTTTGACCAATTTCAGGCACAGAAATGACTTTAAACACACTTATTTTAGTTGAAAAAGTAATAACTCACATCCAACCGTCATTTAAAGTCAAAAGATTAAATGTTAAAATGTCATCAATATTGACCATTTTTTCAACGTTCGACTGGTCCGGGGTCATCGTTTTTCATCAGAAAATTGATTTTTTGGACTCTACCAAAAATGATTCAAAATGTCATTTGGATCGGGCCTCATGTTGAATAACCATTTTTTAATCCCTCACAGTGACCAAAACTGCCATTTTTACAGAGTTTTGCTTACTCAAAACCTTCAATTTTGACCAATTTCAGGCACAGAAATTACTTTAAACACACTTATTTTAGTTGAAAAAGTAATAACTCACATCCAACCGTCATTCAAAGTCAAAAGATTAAATGTTAAAATTTCATCAATATTGACCATTTTTTCAACGTTCGACTGGTCCGGGGTCATCGTTTTTCATCAGAAAATTGATTTTTTGGACTCTACCAAAAATGATTCAAAATGTCATTTGGATCGGGCCTCATGTTGAATAACCACTTTTTAAACCCTCACAGTGACCAAAACTGCCATTTTTACAGTTTTGCTTACTCAAAATCTTCAATTTTGACCAATTTCAGGCACAGAAATGACTTTAAACACACTTATTTTAGTTGAAAAAGTAATAACTCACATCCAACCGTCATTTAAAGTCAAAAGATTAAATGTTAAAATGTCATCAATATTGACCATTTTTTCAACGTTCGACTGGTCCGGGGTCATCGTTTTTCATCAGAAAATTGATTTTTTGGACTCTACCAAAAATGATTCAAAATGTCATTTGGATCGGGCCTCATGTTGAATAACCACTTTTTAATCCCTCACAGTGACCAAAACTGCCATTTTTACAGAGTTTTGCTTACTCAAAACCTTCAATTTTGACCAATTTCAGGCACAGAAATGACTTTAAACACACTTATTTTAGTTGAAAAAGTAATAACTCACATCCAACCGTCATTCAAAGTCAAAAGATTAAATGTTAAAATGTCATCAATATTGACCATTTTTTCAACGTTCGACTGGTCCGGGGTCATCGTTTTTCATCAGAAAATTGATTTTTTGGACTCTACCAAAAATGATTCAAAATGTCATTTGGATCGGGCCTCATGTTGAATAACCACTTTTTAAACCCTCACAGTGACCAAAACTGCCATTTTTACAGAGTTTTGCTTACTCAAAATCTTCAATTTTGACCAATTTCAGGCACAGAAATGACTTTAAACACACTTATTTTAGTTGAAAAAGTAATAACTCACATCCAACCGTCATTTAAAGTCAAAAGATTAAATGTTAAAATTTCATCAATATTGACCATTTTTTCAACGTTCGACTGGTCCGGGGTCATCGTTTTTCATCAGAAAATTGATTTTTTGGACTCTACCAAAAATGATTCAAAATGTCATTTGGATCGGGCCTCATGTTGAATAACCACTTTTTAAACCCTCACAGTGACCAAAATTGCCATTTTTACAGAGTTTTGCTTACTCAAAATCTTCAATTTTGACCAATTTCAGACACAGAAATGACTTTAAAAACACTTATTTTAGTTGAAAAAGTAATAACTCACATCCAACCGTCATTTAAAGTCAAAAGATTAAATGTTAAAATTTCATCAATATTGACCATTTTTTCAACGTTCGACTGGTCCGGGGTCATCGTTTTTCATCAGAAAATTGATTTTTTGGACTCTACCAAAAATGATTCAAAATGTCATTTTGATCGGGCCTCATGTTGAATAACCACTTTTTAAACCCTCACAGTGACCAAAACTGCCATTTTTACAGAGTTTTGCTTACTCAAAATCTTCAATTTTGACCAATTTCAGGCACAGAAATGACTTTAAACACACTTATTTTAGTTGAAAAAGGAATAACTCACATCCAACCGTCATTTAAAGTCAAAAGATTAAATGTTAAAATTTCATCAATATTGACCATTTTTTCAACGTTTGACTGGTCCGGGGTCATCGTTTTTCATCAGAAAATGGATTTTTTGGACTCTACCAAAAATGATTCAAAATGTCATTTGGATCGGGCCTCATGTTGAATAACCACTTTTTAAACCCTCACAGTGACCAAAACTGCCATTTTTACAGAGTTTTGCTTACTCAAAATCTTCAATTTTGACCAATTTCAGGCACAGAAATGACTTTAAACACACTTATTTTAGTTGAAAAAGTAATAACTCACATCCAACCGTCATTTAAAGTCAAAAGATTAAATGTTAAAATTTCATCAATATTGACCATTTTTTCAACGTTCGACTGGTCCGGGGTCATCGTTTTTCATCAGAAAATGGATTTTTTGGACTCTACCAAAAATGATTCAACATGTCATTTGGATCGGGCCTCATGTTGAATAACCACTTTTTAAACCCTCACAGTGACCAAAACTGCCATTTTTACAGTTTTGCTTACTCAAAATCTTCAATTTTGACCAATTTCAGGCACAGAAATGACTTTAAACACACTTATTTTAGTTGAAAAAGTAATAACTCACATCCAACCGTCATTTAAAGTCAAAAGATTAAATGTTAAAATTTCATCAATATTGACCATTTTTTCAACGTTCGACTGGTCCGGGGTCATCGTTTTTCATCAGAAAATGGATTTTTTGGACTCTACCAAAAATGATTCAAAATGTCATTTGGATCGGGCCTCATGTCGAATAACCACTTTTTAAACCCTCACAGTGACCAAAACTGCCATTTTTACAGAGTTTTGCTTACTCAAAATCTTCAATTTTGACCAATTTCAGGCACAGAAATGACTTTAAACACACTTATTTTAGTTGAAAAAGTAATAACTCACATCCAACCGTCATTTAAAGTCAAAAGATTAAATGTTAAAATGTCATCAATATTGACCATTTTTTCAACGTTCGACTGGTCCGGGGTCATCGTTTTTCATCAGAAAATTGATTTTTTGGACTCTACCAAAAATGATTCAAAATGTCATTTTGATCGGGCCTCATGTTGAATAACCACTTTTTAAACCCTCACAGTGACCAAAACTGCCATTTTTACAGAGTTTTGCTTACTCAAAATCTTCAATTTTGACCAATTTCAGGCACAGAAATGACTTTAAACACACTTACTTTAGTTGAAAAAGTAATAACTCACATCCAACCGTCATTTAAAGTCAAAAGATTAAATGTTAAAATTTCATCAATATTGACCATTTTTTCAACATTCGACTGGTCCGGGGTCATCGTTTTTCATCAGAAAATGGATTTTTTGGATTCTACCAAAAATGATTCAACATGTCATTTGGATCAGGCCTCATGTTGAATAACCACTTTTTAAACCCTCACAATGACCAAAACTGCCATTTTTACAGTTTTGCTTACTCAAAATCTTCAATTTTGACCAATTTCAGGCACAGAAATGACTTTAAACACACTTATTTTAGTTGAAAAAGTAATAACTCACATCCAACCGTCATTTAAAGTCAAAAGATTAAATGTTAAAATTTCATCAATATTGACCATTTTTTCAACATTCGACTGGTCCGGGGTCATCGTTTTTCATCAGAAAATTGATTTTTTGGACTCTACCAAAAATGATTCAACATGTCATTTTGATCGGGCCTCATGTTGAATAACCACTTTTTAAACCCTCACAGTGACCAAAACTGCCATTTTTACAGAGTTTTGCTTACTCAAAATCTTCAATTTTGACCAATTTCAGGCACAGAAATGACTTTAAACACACTTATTTTAGTTGAAAAAGTAATAACTCACATCCAACCGTCATTTAAAGTCAAAAGATTAAATGTTAAAATTTCATCAATATTGACCATTTTTTCAACGTTCGACTGGTCCGGGGTCATCGTTTTTCATCAGAAAATTGATTTTTTGGACTCTACCAAAAATGATTCAAAATGTCATTTTGATCGGGCCTCATGTTGAATAACCACTTTTTAAACCCTCACAGTGACCAAAACTGCCATTTTTACAGAGTTTTGCTTACTCAAAATCTTCAATTTTGACCAATTTCAGGCACAGAAATGACTTTAAACACACTTATTTTAGTTGAGAAAGTAATAACTCACATCCAACCGTCATTTAAAGTCAAAAGATTAAATGTTAAAATTTCATCAATATTGACCATTTTTTCAACGTTCGACTGGTCCGGGGTCATCGTTTTTCATCAGAAAATGGATTTTTTGGACTCTACCAAAAATGATTCAACATGTCATTTGGATCGGGCCTCATGTTGAATAACCACTTTTTAAACCCTCACAGTGACCAAAACTGCCATTTTTACAGTTTTGCTTACTCAAAATCTTCAATTTTGACCAATTTCAGGCACAGAAATGACTTTAAACACACTTATTTTAGTTGAAAAAGTAATAACTCACATCCAACCGTCATTTAAAGTCAAAAGATTAAATGTTTAAATTTCATCAATATTGACCATTTTTTCAACGTTCGACTGGTCCGGGGTCATCGTTTTTCATCAGAAAATTGATTTTTTGGACTCTACCAAAAATGATTCAAAATGTCATTTGGATCGGGCCTCATGTTGAATAACCACTTTTTAAACCCTCACAGTGACCAAAATTGCCATTTTTACAGAGTTTTGCTTACTCAAAATCTTCAATTTTGACCAATTTCAGGCACAGAAATGACTTTAAACACACTTATTTTAGTTGAAAAAGTAATAACTCACATCCAACCGTCATTTAAAGTCAAAAGATTAAATGTTAAAATTTCATCAATATTGACCATTTTTTCAACGTTCGACTGGTCCGGGGTCATCGTTTTTCATCAGAAAATTGATTTTTTGGACTCTACCAAAAATTATTCAAAATGTCATTTTGATCGGGCCTCATGTTGAATAACCACTTTTTAAACCCTCACAGTGACCAAAACTGCCATTTTTACAGAGTTTTGCTTACTCAAAATCTTCAATTTTGACCAATTTCAGGCACAGAAATGACTTTAAACACACTTATTTTAGTTGAAAAAGTAATAACTCACATCCAACCGTCATTTAAAGTCAAAAGATTAAATGTTAAAATTTCATCAATATTGACCATTTTTTCAACGTTCGACTGGTCCGGGGTCATCGTTTTTCATCAGAAAATTGATTTTTTGGACTCTACCAAAAATGATTCAAAATGTCATTTTGATCGGGCCTCATGTTGAATAACCACTTTTTAAACCCTCACAGTGACCAAAACTGCCATTTTTACAGAGTTTTGCTTACTCAAAATCTTCAATTTTGACCAATTTCAGGCACAGAAATGACTTTAAACACACTTATTTTAGTTGAGAAAGTAATAACTCACATCCAACCGTCATTTAAAGTCAAAAGATTAAATGTTAAAATTTCATCAATATTGACCATTTTTTCAACGTTCGACTGGTCCGGGGTCATCGTTTTTCATCAGAAAATTGATTTTTTGGACTCTACCAAAAATGATTCAAAATGTCATTTTGATTGGGCCTCATGTTGAATAACCACTTTTTAAACACTCACAGTGACCAAAACTGCCATTTTTACAGAGTTTTGCTTACTCAAAATCTTCAATTTTGACCAATTTCAGGCACAGAAATGACTTTAAACACACTTATTTTAGTTGAAAAAGTAATAACTCACATCCAACCGTCATTTAAAGTCAAAAGATTAAATGTTAAAATTTCATCAATATTGACCATTTTTTCAACGTTCGACTGGTCCGGGGTCATCGTTTTTCATCAGAAAATGGATTTTTTGGACTCTACCAAAAATGATTCAACATGTCATTTGGATCGGGCCTCATGTTGAATAACCACTTTTTAAACCCTCACAGTGACCAAAACTGCCATTTTTACAGTTTTGCTTACTCAAAATCTTCAATTTTGACCAATTTCAGGCACAGAAATGACTTTAAACACACTTATTTTAGTTGAAAAAGTAATAACTCACATCCAACCGTCATTTAAAGTCAAAAGATTAAATGTTTAAATTTCATCAATATTGACCATTTTTTCAACGTTCGACTGGTCCGGGGTCATCGTTTTTCATCAGAAAATTGATTTTTTGGACTCTACCAAAAATGATTCAAAATGTCATTTGGAACGGGCCTCATGTTGAATAACCACTTTTTAATCCCTCACAGTGACCAAAACTGCCATTTTTACAGAGTTTTGCTTACTCAAAACCTTCAATTTTGACCAATTTCAGGCACAGAAATGACTTTAAACACACTTATTTTAGTTGAAAAAGTAATAACTCACATCCAACCGTCATTCAAAGTCAAAAGATTAAATGTTAAAATTTCATCAATATTGACCATTTTTTCAACGTTCGACTGGTCCGGGGTCATCGTTTTTCATCAGAAAATTGATTTTTTGGACTCTACCAAAAATGATTCAAAATGTCATTTTGATCGGGCCTCATGTTGAATAACCACTTTTTAAACCCTCACAGTGACCAAAACTGCCATTTTTACAGAGTTTTGCTTACTCAAAATCTTCAATTTTGACCAATTTCAGGCACAGAAATGACTTTAAACACACTTATTTTAGTTGAAAAAGTAATAACTCACTTCCAACCGTCATTTAAAGTCAAAAGATTAAATGTTAAAATTTCATCAATATTGACCATTTTTTCAATGTTCGACTGGTCCGGGGTCATCGTTTTTCATCAGAAAATGGATTTTTTGGACTCTACCAAAAATGATTCAACATGTCATTTGGATCGGGCCTCATGTTGAATAACCACTTTTTAAACCCTCACAGTGACCAAAACTGCCATTTTTACAGTTTTGCTTACTCAAAATCTTCAATTTTGACCAATTTCAGGCACAGAAATGACTTTAAACACACTTATTTTAGTTGAAAAAGTAATAACTCACATCCAACCGTCATTTAAAGTCAAAAGATTAAATGTTAAAATTTCATCAATATTGACCATTTTTTCAACGTTCGACTGGTCCGGGGTCATCGTTTCTCATCAGAAAATTGATTTTTTGGACTCTACCAAAAATGATTCAAAATGTCATTTTGATCAGGCCTCATGTTGAATAACCACTTTTTAAACCCTCACAGTGACCAAAACTGCCATTTTTACAGAGTTTTGCTTACTCAAAATCTTCAATTTTGACCAATTTCAGGCACAGAAATGACTTTAAACACACTTATTTTAGTTGAGAAAGTAATAACTCACATCCAACCGTCATTTAAAGTCAAAAGATTAAATGTTAAAATTTCATCAATATTGACCATTTTTTCAATGTTCGACTGGTCCGGGGTCATCGTTTTTCATCAGAAAATGGATTTTTTGGACTCTACCAAAAATGATTCAACATGTCATTTGGATCGGGCCTCATGTTGAATAACCACTTTTTAAACCCTCACAGTGACCAAAACTGCCATTTTTACAGAGTTTTGCTTACTCAAAATCTTCAATTTTGACCAATTTCAGGCACAGAAATGACTTTAAACACACTTATTTTAGTTGAAAAAGTAATAACTCACATCCAACCGTCATTTAAAGTCAAAAGATTAAATGTTAAAATTTCATCAATATTGACCATTTTTTCAACGTTCGACTGGTCCGGGGTCATCGTTTTTCATCAGAAAATTGATTTTTTGGACTCTACCAAAAATGATTCAAAATGTCATTTTGATCGGGCCTCATGTTGAATAACCACTTTTTAAACCCTCACAGTGACCAAAACTGCCATTTTTACAGAGTTTTGCTTACTCAAAATCTTCAATTTTGACCAATTTCAGGCACAGAAATGACTTTAAACACACTTATTTTAGTTGAGAAAGTAATAACTCACATCCAACCGTCATTTAAAGTCAAAAGATTAAATGTTAAAATTTCATCAATATTGACCATTTTTTCAACGTTCGACTGGTCCGGGGTCATCGTTTTTCATCAGAAAATGGATTTTTTGGACTCTACCAAAAATGATTCAACATGTCATTTGGATCGGGCCTCATGTTGAATAACCACTTTTTAAACCCTCACAGTGACCAAAACTGCCATTTTTACAGTTTTGCTTACTCAAAATCTTCAATTTTGACCAATTTCAGGCACAGAAATGACTTTAAACACACTTATTTTAGTTGAAAAAGTAATAACTCACATCCAACCGTCATTTAAAGTCAAAAGATTAAATGTTTAAATTTCATCAATATTGACCATTTTTTCAACGTTCGACTGGTCCGGGGTCATCGTTTTTCATCAGAAAATTGATTTTTTGGACTCTACCAAAAATGATTCAAAATGTCATTTGGATCGGGCCTCATGTTGAATAACCACTTTTTAAACCCTCACAGTGACCAAAATTGCCATTTTTACAGAGTTTTGCTTACTCAAAATCTTCAATTTTGACCAATTTCAGGCACAGAAATGACTTTAAACACACTTATTTTAGTTGAAAAAGTAATAACTCACATCCAACCGTCATTTAAAGTCAAAAGATTAAATGTTAAAATTTCATCAATATTGACCATTTTTTCAACGTTCGACTGGTCCGGGGTCATCGTTTTTCATCAGAAAATTGATTTTTTGGACTCTACCAAAAATTATTCAAAATGTCATTTTGATCGGGCCTCATGTTGAATAACCACTTTTTAAACCCTCACAGTGACCAAAACTGCCATTTTTACAGAGTTTTGCTTACTCAAAATCTTCAATTTTGACCAATTTCAGGCACAGAAATGACTTTAAACACACTTATTTTAGTTGAAAAAGTAATAACTCACATCCAACCGTCATTTAAAGTCAAAAGATTAAATGTTAAAATTTCATCAATATTGACCATTTTTTCAACGTTCGACTGGTCCGGGGTCATCGTTTTTCATCAGAAAATTGATTTTTTGGACTCTACCAAAAATGATTCAAAATGTCATTTTGATCGGGCCTCATGTTGAATAACCACTTTTTAAACCCTCACAGTGACCAAAACTGCCATTTTTACAGAGTTTTGCTTACTCAAAATCTTCAATTTTGACCAATTTCAGGCACAGAAATGACTTTAAACACACTTATTTTAGTTGAGAAAGTAATAACTCACATCCAACCGTCATTTAAAGTCAAAAGATTAAATGTTAAAATTTCATCAATATTGACCATTTTTTCAACGTTCGACTGGTCCGGGGTCATCGTTTTTCATCAGAAAATTGATTTTTTGGACTCTACCAAAAATGATTCAAAATGTCATTTTGATTGGGCCTCATGTTGAATAACCACTTTTTAAACACTCACAGTGACCAAAACTGCCATTTTTACAGAGTTTTGCTTACTCAAAATCTTCAATTTTGACCAATTTCAGGCACAGGAATGACTTTAAACACACTTATTTTAGTTGAAAAAGTAATAACTCACATCCAACCGTCATTTAAAGTCAAAAGATTAAATGTTAAAATTTCATCAATATTGACCATTTTTTCAACGTTCGACTGGTCCGGGGTCATCGTTTTTCATCAGAAAATGGATTTTTTGGACTCTACCAAAAATGATTCAACATGTCATTTGGATCGGGCCTCATGTTGAATAACCACTTTTTAAACCCTCACAGTGACCAAAACTGCCATTTTTACAGTTTTGCTTACTCAAAATCTTCAATTTTGACCAATTTCAGGCACAGAAATGACTTTAAACACACTTATTTTAGTTGAAAAAGTAATAACTCACATCCAACCGTCATTTAAAGTCAAAAGATTAAATGTTTAAATTTCATCAATATTGACCATTTTTTCAACGTTCGACTGGTCCGGGGTCATCGTTTTTCATCAGAAAATTGATTTTTTGGACTCTACCAAAAATGATTCAAAATGTCATTTGGAACGGGCCTCATGTTGAATAACCACTTTTTAATCCCTCACAGTGACCAAAACTGCCATTTTTACAGAGTTTTGCTTACTCAAAACCTTCAATTTTGACCAATTTCAGGCACAGAAATGACTTTAAACACACTTATTTTAGTTGAAAAAGTAATAACTCACATCCAACCGTCATTCAAAGTCAAAAGATTAAATGTTAAAATTTCATCAATATTGACCATTTTTTCAACGTTCGACTGGTCCGGGGTCATCGTTTTTCATCAGAAAATTGATTTTTTGGACTCTACCAAAAATGATTCAAAATGTCATTTTGATCGGGCCTCATGTTGAATAACCACTTTTTAAACCCTCACAGTGACCAAAACTGCCATTTTTACAGTTTTGCTTACTCAAAATCTTCAATTTTGACCAATTTCAGGCACAGAAATGACTTTAAACACACTTATTTTAGTTGAAAAAGTAATAACTCACATCCAACCGTCATTTAAAGTCAAAAGATTAAATGTTAAAATTTCATCAATATTGACCATTTTTTCAACGTTCGACTGGTCCGGGGTCATCGTTTCTCATCAGAAAATTGATTTTTTGGACTCTACCAAAAATGATTCAAAATGTCATTTTGATCAGGCCTCATGTTGAATAACCACTTTTTAAACCCTCACAGTGACCAAAACTGCCATTTTTACAGAGTTTTGCTTACTCAAAATCTTCAATTTTGACCAATTTCAGGCACAGAAATGACTTTAAACACACTTATTTTAGTTGAGAAAGTAATAACTCACATCCAACCGTCATTTAAAGTCAAAAGATTAAATGTTAAAATTTCATCAATATTGACCATTTTTTCAATGTTCGACTGGTCCGGGGTCATCGTTTTTCATCAGAAAATGGATTTTTTGGACTCTACCAAAAATGATTCAACATGTCATTTGGATCGGGCCTCATGTTGAATAACCACTTTTTAAACCCTCACAGTGACCAAAACTGCCATTTTTACAGTTTTGCTTACTCAAAATCTTCAATTTTGACCAATTTCAGGCACAGAAATGACTTTAAACACACTTATTTTAGTTGAAAAAGTAATAACTCACATCCAACCGTCATTTAAAGTCAAAAGATTAAATGTTTAAATTTCATCAATATTGACCATTTTTTCAACGTTCGACTGGTCCGGGGTCATCGTTTTTCATCAGAAAATTGATTTTTTGGACTCTACCAAAAATGATTCAACATGTCATTTGGATCAGGCCTCATGTTGAATAACCACTTTTTAAACCCTCACAGTGACCAAAACTGCCATTTTTACAGTTTTGCTCACTCAAAATCTTCAATTTTGACCAATTTCAGGCACAGAAATGACTTTAAACACACTTATTTTAGTTGAAAAAGTAATAACTCACATCCAACCGTCATTTAAAGTCAAAAGATTAAATGTTAAAATGTCATCAATATTGACCATTTTTTCAACGTTCGACTGGTCCGGGGTCATCGTTTTTCATCAGAAAATTGATTTTTTGGACTCTACCAAAAATGATTCAAAATGTCATTTGGATCGGGCCTCATGTTGAATAACCACTTTTTAATCCCTCACAGTGACCAAAACTGCCATTTTTACAGAGTTTTGCTTACTCAAAACCTTCAATTTTGACCAATTTCAGGCACAGAAATGACTTTAAACACACTTATTTTAGTTGAAAAAGTAATAACTCACATCCAACCGTCATTCAAAGTCAAAAGATTAAATGTTAAAATTTCATCAATATTGACCATTTTTTCAACGTTCGACTGGTCCGGGGTCATCGTTTTTCATCAGAAAATTGATTTTTTGGACTCTACCAAAAATGATTCAAAATGTCATTTGGATCGGGCCTCATGTTGAATAACCACTTTTTAAACCCTCACAGTGACCAAAACTGCCATTTTTACAGTTTTGCTTACTCAAAATCTTCAATTTTGACCAATTTCAGGCACAGAAATGACTTTAAACACACTTATTTTAGTTGAAAAAGTAATAACTCACATCCAACCGTCATTTAAAGTCAAAAGATTAAATGTTAAAATGTCATCAATATTGACCATTTTTTCAACGTTCGACTGGTCCGGGGTCATCGTTTTTCATCAGAAAATTGATTTTTTGGACTCTACCAAAAATGATTCAAAATGTCATTTGGATCGGGCCTCATGTTGAATAACCACTTTTTAATCCCTCACAGTGACCAAAACTGCCATTTTTACAGAGTTTTGCTTACTCAAAACCTTCAATTTTGACCAATTTCAGGCACAGAAATGACTTTAAACACACTTATTTTAGTTGAAAAAGTAATAACTCACATCCAACCGTCATTCAAAGTCAAAAGATTAAATGTTAAAATTTCATCAATATTGACCATTTTTTCAACGTTCGACTGGTCCGGGGTCATCGTTTTTCATCAGAAAATTGATTTTTTGGACTCTACCAAAAATGATTCAAAATGTCATTTGGATCGGGCCTCATGTTGAATAACCACTTTTTAAACCCTCACAGTGACCAAAACTGCCATTTTTACAGAGTTTTGCTTACTCAAAATCTTCAATTTTGACCAATTTCAGGCACAGAAATGACTTTAAACACACTTATTTTAGTTGAAAAAGTAATAACTCACATCCAACCGTCATTTAAAGTCAAAAGATTAAATGTTTAAATTTCATCAATATTGACCATTTTTTCAACGTTCGACTGGTCCGGGGTCATCGTTTTTCATCAGAAAATTGATTTTTTGGACTCTACCAAAAATGATTCAACATGTCATTTGGATCAGGCCTCATGTTGAATAACCACTTTTTAAACCCTCACAGTGACCAAAACTGCCATTTTTACAGTTTTGCTCACTCAAAATCTTCAATTTTGACCAATTTCAGGCACAGAAATGACTTTAAACACACTTATTTTAGTTGAAAAAGTAATAACTCACATCCAACCGTCATTTAAAGTCAAAAGATTAAATGTTAAAATGTCATCAATATTGACCATTTTTTCAACGTTCGACTGGTCCGGGGTCATCGTTTTTCATCAGAAAATTGATTTTTTGGACTCTACCAAAAATGATTCAAAATGTCATTTGGATCGGGCCTCATGTTGAATAACCACTTTTTAATCCCTCACAGTGACCAAAACTGCCATTTTTACAGAGTTTTGCTTACTCAAAACCTTCAATTTTGACCAATTTCAGGCACAGAAATGACTTTAAACACACTTATTTTAGTTGAAAAAGTAATAACTCACATCCAACCGTCATTCAAAGTCAAAAGATTAAATGTTAAAATTTCATCAATATTGACCATTTTTTCAACGTTCGACTGGTCCGGGGTCATCGTTTTTCATCAGAAAATTGATTTTTTGGACTCTACCAAAAATGATTCAAAATGTCATTTGGATCGGGCCTCATGTTGAATAACCACTTTTTAAACCCTCACAGTGACCAAAACTGCCATTTTTACAGTTTTGCTTACTCAAAATCTTCAATTTTGACCAATTTCAGGCACAGAAATGACTTTAAACACACTTATTTTAGTTGAAAAAGTAATAACTCACATCCAACCGTCATTTAAAGTCAAAAGATTAAATGTTAAAATGTCATCAATATTGACCATTTTTTCAACGTTCGACTGGTCCGGGGTCATCGTTTTTCATCAGAAAATTGATTTTTTGGACTCTACCAAAAATGATTCAAAATGTCATTTGGATCGGGCCTCATGTTGAATAACCACTTTTTAATCCCTCACAGTGACCAAAACTGCCATTTTTACAGAGTTTTGCTTACTCAAAACCTTCAATTTTGACCAATTTCAGGCACAGAAATGACTTTAAACACACTTATTTTAGTTGAAAAAGTAATAACTCACATCCAACCGTCATTCAAAGTCAAAAGATTAAATGTTAAAATTTCATCAATATTGACCATTTTTTCAACGTTCGACTGGTCCGGGGTCATCGTTTTTCATCAGAAAATTGATTTTTTGGACTCTACCAAAAATGATTCAAAATGTCATTTGGATCGGGCCTCATGTTGAATAACCACTTTTTAAACCCTCACAGTGACCAAAACTGCCATTTTTACAGAGTTTTGCTTACTCAAAATCTTCAATTTTGACCAATTTCAGGCACAGAAATGACTTTAAACACACTTATTTTAGTTGAAAAAGTAATAACTCGCATCCAACCGTCATTTAAAGTCAAAAGATTAAATGTTAAAATTTCATCAATATTGACCATTTTTTCAACGTTCGACTGGTCCGGGGTCATCGTTTTTCATCAGAAAATTGATTTTTTGGACTCTACCAAAAATGATTCAAAATGTCATTTGGATCGGGCCTCATGTTGAATAACCACTTTTTAAACCCTCACAGTGACCAAAATTGCCATTTTTACAGAGTTTTGCTTACTCAAAATCTTCAATTTTGACCAATTTCAGACACAGAAATGACTTTAAAAACACTTATTTTAGTTGAAAAAGTAATAACTCACATCCAACCGTCATTTAAAGTCAAAAGATTAAATGTTAAAATTTCATCAATATTGACCATTTTTTCAAGGTTCGACTGGTCCGGGGTCATCGTTTTTCATCAGAAAATTGATTTTTTGGACTCTACCAAAAATGATTCAAAATGTCATTTTGATCGGGCCTCATGTTGAATAACCACTTTTTAAACCCTCACAGTGACCAAAACTGCCATTTTTACAGAGTTTTGCTTACTCAAAATCTTCAATTTTGACCAATTTCAGGCACAGAAATGACTTTAAACACACTTATTTTAGTTGAAAAAGGAATAACTCACATCCAACCGTCATTTAAAGTCAAAAGATTAAATGTTAAAATTTCATCAATATTGACCATTTTTTCAACGTTTGACTGGTCCGGGATCATCGTTTTTCATCAGAAAATGGATTTTTTGGACTCTAACAAAAATGATTCAAAATGTCATTTGGATCGGGCCTCATGTTGAATAACCACTTTTTAAACCCTCACAGTGACCAAAACTGCCATTTTTACAGAGTTTTGCTTACTCAAAATCTTCAATTTTGACCAATTTCAGGCACAGAAATGACTTTAAACACACTTATTTTAGTTGAAAAAGTAATAACTCACATCCAACCGTCATTTAAAGTCAAAAGATTAAATGTTAAAATTTCATCAATATTGACCATTTTTTCAACGTTCGACTGGTCCGGGGTCATCGTTTTTCATCAGAAAATGGATTTTTTGGACTCTACCAAAAATGATTCAACATGTCATTTGGATCGGGCCTCATGTTGAATAACCACTTTTTAAACCCTCACAGTGACCAAAACTGCCATTTTTACAGTTTTGCTTACTCAAAATCTTCAATTTTGACCAATTTCAGGCACAGAAATGACTTTAAACACACTTATTTTAGTTGAAAAAGTAATAACTCACATCCAACCGTCATTTAAAGTCAAAAGATTAATTGTTAAAATTTCATCAATATTGACCATTTTTTCAACGTTCGACTGGTCCGGGGTCATCGTTTCTCATCAGAAAATTGATTTTTTGGACTCTACCAAAAATGATTCAAAATGTCATTTTGATCAGGCCTCATGTTGAATAACCACTTTTTAAACCCTCACAGTGACCAAAACTGCCATTTTTACAGAGTTTTGCTTACTCAAAATCTTCAATTTTGACCAATTTCAGGCACAGAAATGACTTTAAACACACTTATTTTAGTTGAGAAAGTAATAACTCACATCCAACCGTCATTTAAAGTCAAAAGATTAAATGTTAAAATTTCATCAATATTGACCATTTTTTCAATGTTCGACTGGTCCGGGGTCATCGTTTTTCATCAGAAAATGGATTTTTTGGACTCTACCAAAAATGATTCAACATGTCATTTGGATCGGGCCTCATGTTGAATAACCACTTTTTGAACCCTCACAGTGACCAAAACTGCCATTTTTACAGTTTTGCTTACTCAAAATCTTCAATTTTGACCAATTTCAGGCACAGAAATGACTTTAAACACACTTATTTTAGTTGAAAAAGTAATAACTCACATCCAACCGTCATTTAAAGTCAAAAGATTAAATGTTTAAATTTCATCAATATTGACCATTTTTTCAACGTTCGACTGGTCCGGGGTCATCGTTTTTCATCAGAAAATTGATTTTTTGGACTCTACCAAAAATGATTCAACATGTCATTTGGATCAGGCCTCATGTTGAATAACCACTTTTTAAACCCTCACAGTGACCAAAACTGCCATTTTTACAGTTTTGCTTACTCAAAATCTTCAATTTTGACCAATTTCAGGCACAGAAATGACTTTAAACACACTTATTTTAGTTGAAAAAGTAATAACTCACATCCAACCGTCATTTAAAGTCAAAAGATTAAATGTTAAAATGTCATCAATATTGACCATTTTTTCAACGTTCGACTGGTCCGGGGTCATCGTTTTTCATCAGAAAATTGATTTTTTGGACTCTACCAAAAATGATTCAAAATGTCATTTGGATCGGGCCTCATGTTGAATACCCCACTTTTTAATCCCTCACAGTGACCAAAACTGCCATTTTTACAGAGTTTTGCTTACTCAAAACCTTCAATTTTGACCAATTTCAGGCACAGAAATGACTTTAAACACACTTATTTTAGTTGAAAAAGTAATAACTCACATCCAACCGTCATTCAAAGTCAAAAGATTAAATGTTAAAATTTCATCAATATTGACCATTTTTTCAACGTTCGACTCGTCCGGGGTCATCGTTTTTCATCAGAAAATTGATTTTTTGGACTCTACCAAAAATGATTCAAAATGTCATTTGGATCGGGCCTCATGTTGAATAACCACTTTTTAAACCCTCACAGTGACCAAAACTGCCATTTTTACAGTTTTGCTTACTCAAAATCTTCAATTTTGACCAATTTCAGGCACAGAAATGACTTTAAACACACTTATTTTAGTTGAAAAAGTAATAACTCACATCCAACCATCATTTAAAGTCAAAAGATTAAATGTTAAAATGTCATCAATATTGACCATTTTTTCAACGTTCGACTGGTCCGGGGTCATCGTTTTTCATCAGAAAATTGATTTTTTGGACTCTACCAAAAATGATTCAAAATGTCATTTGGATCGGGCCTCATGTTGAATAACCACTTTTTAATCCCTCACAGTGACCAAAACTGCCATTTTTACAGAGTTTTGCTTACTCAAAACCTTCAATTTTGACCAATTTCAGGCACAGAAATGACTTTAAACACACTTATTTTAGTTGAAAAAGGAATAACTCACATCCAACCGTCATTTAAAGTCAAAAGATTAAATGTTAAAATTTCATCAATATTGACCATTTTTTCAACGTTCGACTGGTCCGGGGTCATCGTTTTTCATCAGAAAATGGATTTTTTGGACTCTACCAAAAATGATTCAAAATGTCATTTGGATCGGTCCTCATGTTGAATAACCACTTTTTAAACCCTCACAGTGACCAAAACTGCCATTTTTACAGAGTTTTGCTTACTCAAAATCTTCAATTTTGACCAATTTCAGGCACAGAAATGACTTTAAACACACTTATTTTAGTTGAAAAAGTAATAACTCACATCCAACCGTCATTTAAAGTCAAAAGATTAAATGTTAAAATTTCATCAATATTGACCATTTTTTCAACGTTCGACTGGTCCGGGGTCATCGTTTTTCATCAGAAAATTGATTTTTTGGACTCTACCAAAAATGATTCAAAATGTCATTTTGATCGGGCCTCATGTTGAATAACCACTTTTTAAACCCTCACAGTGACCAAAACTGCCATTTTTACAGAGTTTTGCTTACTCAAAATCTTCAATTTTGACCAATTTCAGGCACAGAAATGACTTTAAACACACTTATTTTAGTTGAAAAAGTAATAACTCACATCCAACCGTCATTTAAAGTCAAAAGATTAAATGTTAAAATTTCATCAATATTGACCATTTTTTCAACGTTCGACTGGTCCGGGGTCATCGTTTTTCATCAGAAAATTGATTTTTTGGACTCTACCAAAAATGATTCAAAATGTCATTTGGATCGGGCCTCATGTTGAATAACCACTTTTTAAACCCTCACAGTGACCAAAACTGCCATTTTTACAGAGTTTTGCTTACTCAAAATCTTCAATTTTGACCAATTTCAGGCACAGAAATGACTTTAAACACACTTATTTTAGTTGAAAAAGTAATAACTCACATCCAACCGTCATTTAAAGTCAAAAGATTAAATGTTAAAATTTCATCAATATTGACCATTTTTTCAACGTTCGACTGGTCCGGGGTCATCGTTTTTCATCAGAAAATTGATTTTTTGGACTCTACCAAAAATTATTCAAAATGTCATTTGGATCGGGCCTCATGTTGAATAACCACTTTTTAAAACCTCACAGTGACCAAAACTGCCATTTTTACAGAGTTTTGCTTACTCAAAATCTTCAATTTTGACCAATTTCAGGCACAGAAATGACTTTAAACACACTTATTTTAGTTGAAAAAGTAATAACTCACATCCAACCGTCATTTAAAGTCAAAAGATTAAATGTTAAAATTTCATCAATATTGACCATTTTTTCAACGTTCGACTGGTCCGGGGTCATCGTTTTTCATCAGAAAATTGATTTTTTGGACTCTACCAAAAATGATTCAAAATGTCATTTGGATCGGGCCTCATGTTGAATAACCACTTTTTAAACCCTCACAGTGACCAAAACTGCCATTTTTACAGAGTTTTGCTTACTCAAAATCTTCAATTTTGACCAATTTCAGGCACAGAAATGACTTTAAACACACTTATTTTAGTTGAAAAAGTAATAACTCACATCCAACCGTCATTTAAAGTCAAAAGATTAAATGTTAAAATTTCATCAATATTGACCATTTTTTCAACGTTCGACTGGTCCGGGGTCATCGTTTTTCATCAGAAAATTGATTTTTTGGACTCTACCAAAAATTATTCAAAGTGTCATTTGGATCGGGCCTCATGTTGAATAACCACTTTTTAAACCCTCACAGTGACCAAAACTGCCATTTTTACAGAGTTTTGCTTACTCAAAATCTTCAATTTTGACCAATTTCAGGCACAGAAATGACTTTAAACAAACTTATTTTAGTTGAAAAAGTAATAACTCACATCCAACCGTCATTTAAAGTCAAAAGATTAAATGTTAAAATTTCATCAATATTGACCATTTTTTCAACGTTCGACTGGTCCGGGGTCATCGTTTTTCATCAGAAAATTGATTTTTTGGACTCTACCAAAAATAATTCAAAATGTCATTTGGATCGGGCCTCATGTTGAATAACCACTTTTTAAACCCTCACAGTGACCAAAACTGCAATTTTTACAGAGTTTTGCTTACTCAAAATCTTCAATTTTGACCAATTTCAGGCACAGAAATGACTTTAAACACACTTATTTTAGTTGAAAAAGTAATAACTCACATCCAACCGTCATTTAAAGTCAAAAGATTAAATGTTAAAATGTCATCAATATTGACCATTTTTTCAACGTTCGACTGGTCCGGGGTCATCGTTTTTCATCAGAAAATTGATTTTTTGGACTCTACCAAAAATGATTCAAAATGTCATTTGGATCGGGCCTCATGTTGAATAACCACTTTTTAAACCCTCACAGTGACCAAAACTGCCATTTTTACAGTTTTGCTTACTCAAAATCTTCAATTTTGACCAATTTCAGGCACAGAAATGACTTTAAACACACTTATTTTAGTTGAAAAAGTAATAACTCACATCCAACCGTCATTTAAAGTCAAAAGATTAAATGTTTAAATTTCATCAATATTGACCATTTTTTCAACGTTCGACTGGTCCGGGGTCATCGTTTTTCATCAGAAAATTGATTTTTTGGACTCTACCAAAAATGATTCAACATGTCATTTGGATCAGGCCTCATGTTGAATAACCACTTTTTAAACCCTCACAGTGACCAAAACTGCCATTTTTACAGTTTTGCTTACTCAAAATCTTCAATTTTGACCAATTTCAGGCACAGAAATGACTTTAAACACACTTATTTTAGTTGAAAAAGTAATAACTCACATCCAACCGTCATTTAAAGTCAAAAGATTAATGTTAAAATTTCATCAATATTGACCATTTTTTCAACGTTCGACTGGTCCGGGGTCATCGTTTTTCATCAGAAAATGGATTTTTTGGACTCTACCAAAAATGATTCAAAATGTCATTTGGATCGGGCCTCATGTTGAATAACCACTTTTTAAACCCTCACAGTGACCAAAACTGCAATTTTTACAGAGTTTTGCTTACTCAAAATCTTCAATTTTGACCAATTTCAGGCACAGAAATGACTTTAAACACACTTATTTTAGTTGAAAAAGTAATAACTCACATCCAACCGTCATTTAAAGTCAAAAGATTAAATGTTAAAATGTCATCAATATTGACCATTTTTTCAACGTTCGACTGGTCCGGGGTCATCGTTTTTCATCAGAAAATTGATTTTTTGGACTCTACCAAAAATGATTCAAAATGTCATTTGGATCGGGCCTCATGTTGAATAACCACTTTTTAAACCCTCACAGTGACCAAAACTGCCATTTTTACAGTTTTGCTTACTCAAAATCTTCAATTTTGACCAATTTCAGGCACAGAAATGACTTTAAACACACTTATTTTAGTTGAAAAAGTAATAACTCACATCCAACCGTCATTTAAAGTCAAAAGATTAAATGTTTAAATTTCATCAATATTGACCATTTTTTCAACGTTCGACTGGTCCGGGGTCATCGTTTTTCATCAGAAAATTGATTTTTTGGACTCTACCAAAAATGATTCAACATGTCATTTGGATCAGGCCTCATGTTGAATAACCACTTTTTAAACCCTCACAGTGACCAAAACTGCCATTTTTACAGTTTTGCTTACTCAAAATCTTCAATTTTGACCAATTTCAGGCACAGAAATGACTTTAAACACACTTATTTTAGTTGAAAAAGTAATAACTCACATCCAACCGTCATTTAAAGTCAAAAGATTAATGTTAAAATTTCATCAATATTGACCATTTTTTCAACGTTCGACTGGTCCGGGGTCATCGTTTTTCATCAGAAAATGGATTTTTTGGACTCTACCAAAAATGATTCAAAATGTCATTTGGATCGGGCCTCATGTTGAATAACCACTTTTTAAACCCTCACAGTGACCAAAACTGCCATTTTTACAGTTTTGCTTACTCAAAATCTTCAATTTTGACCAATTTCAGGCACAGAAATGACTTTAAACACACTTATTTTAGTTGAAAAAGTAATAACTCACATCCAACCGTCATTTAAAGTCAAAAGATTAAATGTTTAAATTTCATCAATATTGACCATTTTTTCAACGTTCGACTGGTCCGGGGTCATCGTTTTTCATCAGAAAATTGATTTTTTGGACTCTACCAAAAATGATTCAAAATGTCATTTGGATCGGGCCTCATGTTGAATAACCACTTTTTAAACCCTCACAGTGACCAAAATTGCCATTTTTACAGAGTTTTGCTTACTCAAAATCTTACATTTTGACCAATTTCAGGCACAGAAATGACTTTAAACACACTTATTTTAGTTGAAAATGTAATAATTCACATCCAACCGTCATTTAAAGTCAAAAGATTAAATGTTAAAATTTCATCAATATTGACCATTTTGTCAATGTTCGACTGGTCCGGGGTCATCGTTTTTCATCAGAAAATTGATTTTTTGGACTCTACCAAAAATGATTTAAAATGTCATTTGGATCGGGCCTCATGTTGAATAACCACTTTTTAAACCCTCACAGTGACCAAAATTGACATTTTTACTGAGTTTTGCTTACTCAAAAGATTCAATTTTGACCAATTTCAGGCACAGAAATGACTTTAAACGCACTTATTTTAGTTGAAAAAGTAATAATTCACATCCAACAGTCATTTAAAGTCAAAAGTTTAAATGTTAAAATTTCATCAATATTGACCATTTTTTCAACGTTCGACTGGTCCGGGGTCATCGTTTTTCATCAGAAAATTGATTTTTTGGACTCTACCAAAAATTATTCAAAATGTCATTTGGATCGGGCCTCATGTTGAATAACCACTTTTTAAACCCTCACAGTGACCAAAATTGACATTTTGATTCAAAATGTCATTTGGATCGGGCCTCATGTTGAAAAATCACTTTTTAAACCCTCACAGTGACCAAAATTGCCATTTTTACAGAGCTTTGCTTACTCAAAATCTTCAATTTTGACCAATTTCAGGCACAGAAATGACTTTAAACACACTTATTTTAGTTGAAAAAGTAATAATTCACATCCAACCGTCATTTAAAGTCAAAAGATTAAATGTTAAAATTTCATCAATATTGACCATTTTTTCAACGTTCGACTGGTCCGGAGTCATCGTTTTTCATCAGAAAATTGATTTTTTGGACTCTACCAAAAATTATTCAAACTGTCTTTTGGATCGGATCTCATGTTGAATAACCACTTTTTAAACCCTCACAGTGACCAAAATTGCCATTTTTACAGAGTTTTGCTTACTCAAAATCTTCCATTTTGACCAATTTCAGGCACAGAAATGACTTTAAACACACTTATTTTAGTTGAAAAAGTAATAATTCACATCCAACCGTCAATTAAAGTCAAAAGATTAAATGGTAAAATGTCATCAATATTGACCATTTTTTCAACGTTCGACTGGTCTGGGGTCATCGTTTTTCATCAGAAAATGGATTTTTTTGACTCTACCAAAAATTATTCAAAATGTCATTTGGATCGGGCCTCATGTTGAATAACCACTTTTTAAACCCTCACAGTGACCAAAATTGCCATTTTTACAGAGTTTTGCTTACTCAAAAGCTTCAATTTTGACCAATTTCAGGCACAGAAATGACTTTAAACGCACTTATTTTAGTTGAAAAAGTAATAATTCACATCCAACCGTCAATTAAAGTCAAAAGATTAAATGGTAAAATGTCATCAATATTGACCATTTTTTCAATGTTCGACTGGTCTGGGGTCATCGTTTTTCATCAGAAAATGGATTTTTTTGACTCTACCAAAAATTATTCAAAATGTCATTTGGATCGGGCCTCATGTTGAATAACCACTTTTTAAACCCTCACAGTGACCAAAATTGCCATTTTTACAGAGTTTTGCTTACTTAAAATCTTCAATTTTGACCAATTTCAGGCACAGAAATGACTTTAAACGCACTTATTTTAGTTGAAAAAGTAATAATTCACATCCAACCGTCAATTAAAGTCAAAAGATTAAATGGTAAAATGTCATCAATATTGACCATTTTTTCAATGTTCGACTGGTCTGGGGTCATCGTTTTTCATCAGAAAATGGATTTTTTTGACTCTACCAAAAATTATTCAAAATGTCATTTGGATCGGGCCTCATGTTGAATAACCACTTTTTAAACCCTCACAATGACCAAAATTGCCATTTTTACAGAGTTTTGCTTACCCAAAATCTTCAATTTTGACCAATTTCAGGCACAGAAATGACTTTAAACACACTTATTTTAGTTGAAAAAGTAATAACTCACATCCAACCGTCATTTAAAGTCAAAAGATTAAATGTTAAAATTTCATCAATATTGACCATTTTTTCAACGTTCGACTGGTCCGGGGTCATCGTTTTTCATCAGAAAATGGATTTTTTGGACTCTACCAAAAATGATTCAAAATGTCATTTGGATCGGGCCTCATGTTGAATAACCACTTTTTAAACCCTCACAGTGACCAAAACTGCCATTTTTACAGAGTTTTGCTTACTCAAAATCTTCAATTTTGACCAATTTCAGGCACAGAAATGACTTTAAACACACTTATTTTAGTTGAAAAAGTAATAACTCACATCCAACCGTCATTTAAAGTCAAAAGATTAAATGTTAAAATTTCATCAATATTGACCATTTTTTCAACGTTCGACTGGTCCGGGGTCATCGTTTTTCATCAGAAAATTGATTTTTTGGACTCTCCCAAAAATGATTCAAAATGTCATTTTGATCGGGCCTCATGTTGAATAACCACTTTTTAAACCCTCACAGTGACCAAAACTGCCATTTTTACAGAGTTTTGCTTACTCAAAATCTTCAATTTTGACCAATTTCAGGCACAGAAATGACTTTAAACACACTTATTTTAGTTGAAAAAGTAATAACTCACATCCAACCGTCATTTAAAGTCAAAAGATTAAATGTTAAAATTTCATCAATATTGACCATTTTTTCAACGTTCGACTGGTCCGGGGTCATCGTTTTTCATCAGAAAATTGATTTTTTGGACTCTACCAAAAATGATTCAAAATGTCATTTGGATCGGGCCTCATGTTGAATAACCACTTTTTAAACCCTCACAGTGACCAAAACTGCCATTTTTACAGAGTTTTGCTTACTCAAAATCTTCAATTTTGACCAATTTCAGGCACAGAAATGACTTTAAACACACTTATTTTAGTTGAAAAAGTAATAACTCACATCCAACCGTCATTTAAAGTCAAAAGATTAAATGTTAAAATTTCATCAATATTGACCATTTTTTCAACGTTCGACTGGTCCGGGGTCATCGTTTTTCATCAGAAAATTGATTTTTTGGACTCTACCAAAAATTATTCAAAATGTCATTTGGATCGGGCCTCATGTTGAATAACCACTTTTTAAAACCTCACAGTGACCAAAACTGCCATTTTTACAGAGTTTTGCTTACTCAAAATCTTCAATTTTGACCAATTTCAGGCACAGAAATGACTTTAAACACACTTATTTTAGTTGAAAAAGTAATAACTCACATCCAACCGTCATTTAAAGTCAAAAGATTAAATGTTAAAATTTCATCAATATTGACCATTTTGTCAATGTTCGACTGGTCCGGGGTCATCGTTTTTCATCAGAAAATTGATTTTTTGGACTCTACCAAAAATGATTTAAAATGTCATTTGGATCGGGCCTCATGTTGAATAACCACTTTTTAAACCCTCACAGTGACCAAAATTGACATTTTTACTGAGTTTTGCTTACTCAAAAGATTCAATTTTGACCAATTTCAGGCACAGAAATGACTTTAAACGCACTTATTTTAGTTGAAAAAGTAATAATTCACATCCAACAGTCATTTAAAGTCAAAAGTTTAAATGTTAAAATTTCATCAATATTGACCATTTTTTCAACGTTCGACTGGTCCGGGGTCATCGTTTTTCATCAGAAAATTGATTTTTTGGACTCTACCAAAAATTATTCAAAATGTCATTTGGATCGGGCCTCATGTTGAATAACCACTTTTTAAACCCTCACAGTGACCAAAATTGACATTTTGATTCAAAATGTCATTTGGATCGGGCCTCATGTTGAAAAATCACTTTTTAAACCCTCACAGTGACCAAAATTGCCATTTTTACAGAGCTTTGCTTACTCAAAATCTTCAATTTTGACCAATTTCAGGCACAGAAATGACTTTAAACACACTTATTTTAGTTGAAAAAGTAATAATTCACATCCAACCGTCATTTAAAGTCAAAAGATTAAATGTTAAAATTTCATCAATATTGACCATTTTTTCAACGTTCGACTGGTCCGGAGTCATCGTTTTTCATCAGAAAATTGATTTTTTGGACTCTACCAAAAATTATTCAAACTGTCTTTTGGATCGGATCTCATGTTGAATAACCACTTTTTAAACCCTCACAGTGACCAAAATTGCCATTTTTACAGAGTTTTGCTTACTCAAAATCTTCCATTTTGACCAATTTCAGGCACAGAAATGACTTTAAACACACTTATTTTAGTTGAAAAAGTAATAATTCACATCCAACCGTCAATTAAAGTCAAAAGATTAAATGGTAAAATGTCATCAATATTGACCATTTTTTCAACGTTCGACTGGTCTGGGGTCATCGTTTTTCATCAGAAAATGGATTTTTTTGACTCTACCAAAAATTATTCAAAATGTCATTTGGATCGGGCCTCATGTTGAATAACCACTTTTTAAACCCTCACAGTGACCAAAATTGCCATTTTTACAGAGTTTTGCTTACTCAAAATCTTAAATTTTGACCAATTTCAGGCACAGAAATGACTTTAAACACACTTATTTTAGTTGAAAAAGTAATAATTCACATCCAACTGTCATTTAAAGTCAAACGTTTAAATGTTAAAATGTCATCAATATTGACCATTTTTTCAACGTTCGACTGGTCCGGGGTCATCGTTTTTCATCAGAAAATTGATTTTTTGGACTCTACCAAAAATGATTCAAAATGTCATTTGGATCGGGCCTCATGTTGAATAACCACTTTTTAAACCCTCACAGTGACCAAAATTGCCATTTTTACAGAGTTTTGCTTACTCAAAAGCTTCAATTTTGACCAATTTCAGGCACTGAAATGACTTTAAACACACTTATTTTAGTTAAAAGAGTAATAATTCACATCCAACCGTCATTTAAAGTCAAAAGATTAAATGTTAAAATTTCATCAATATTGACCATTTTTTCAACGTTCGACTGGTCCGGGGTCATCGTTTTTCATAAGAAAATTGATTTTTTGGAGTCTACCAAAAATTATTCAAACTGTCTTTTGGATCGGGTCTCATGTTGAATAACCACTTTTTAAACCCTCACAGTGACCAAAATTGCCATTTTTACAGAGTTTTGCTTACTCAAAAGCTTCAATTTTGACCAATTTCAGGCACAGAAATGACTTTAAACGCACTTATTTTAGTTGAAAAAGTAATAATTCACATCCAACCGTCAATTAAAGTCAAAAGATTAAATGGTAAAATGTCATCAATATTGACCATTTTTTCAACGTTCAACTGGTCTGGGGTCATCGTTTTTCATCAGAAAATGGATTTTTTTGACTCTTCCAAAAATTATTCAAAATGTCATTTGGATCGGGCCTCATGTTGAATAACCACTTTTTAAACCCTCACAGTGACCAAAATTGCCATTTTTACAGAGTTTTGCTTACTCAAAATCTTAAATTTTGACCAATTTCAGGCACAGAAATGACTTTAAACACACTTATTTTAGTTGAAAATGTAATAATTCACATCCAACCGTCATTTAAAGTCAAAAGATTAAATGTTAAAATTTCATCAATATTGACCATTTTTTCAATGTTCGACTGGTCCGGGGTCATCGTTTTTCATCAGAAAATTGATTTTTTGGACTCTACCAAAAATGATTCAAAATGTCATTTGGATCGGGCCTCATGTTGAATAACCACTTTTTAAACCCTAACAGTGACCAAAATTGACATTTTTACAGAGTTTTGCTTACTCAAAAGCTTCAATTTTGACCAATTTCAGGCACAGAAATGACTTTAAACACACTTATTTTAGTTGAAAAAGTAATAATTCACATCCAACCGTCATTTAAAGTCAAAAGATTAAATGTTAAAATTTCATCAATATTGACCATTTTTTCAACGTTCGACTGGTCCGGGGTCATCGTTTTTCATCAGAAAATGGATTTTTTTGACTCTACCAAAAATTATTCAAAATGTCATTTGGATCGGGCCTCATGTTGAATAACCACTTTTTAAACCCTCACAGTGACCAAAATTGCCATTTTTACAGAGTTTTGCTTACCCAAAATCTTCAATTTTGACCAATTTCAGGCACTGAAATGACTTTAAACACACTTATTTTAGTTGATAAAGTTATAATTCACATTCAACCGTCATTTAAAGTCAAAAGATTAAATGTTAAAATTTCATCAATATTGACCATTTTTTCAACGTTCGACTGGTCCGGGGTCATCGTTTTTCATCAGAAAATTGATTTTTTGGAGTCTACCAAAAATTATTCAAACTGTCTTTTGGATCGGGCCTCATGTTGAATAACCACTTTTTAAACCCTCACAGTGACCAAAATTGCCATTTTTACAGAGTTTTGCTTACTCAAAAGCTTCAATTTTGACCAATTTCAGGCACAGAAATGACTTTAAACGCACTTATTTTAGTTGAAAAAGTAATAATTCACATCCAACCGTCAATTAAAGTCAAAAGATTAAATGGTAAAATGTCATCAATATTGACCATTTTTTCAATGTTCGACTGGTCTGGGGTCATCGTTTTTCATCAGAAAATGGATTTTTTTGACTCTACCAAAAATTATTCAAAATGTCATTTGGATCGGGCCTCATGTTGAATAACCACTTTTTAAACCCTCACAGTGACCAAAATTGCCATTTTTACAGAGTTTTGCTTACTTAAAATCTTCAATTTTGACCAATTTCAGGCACAGAAATGACTTTAAACGCACTTATTTTAGTTGAAAAAGTAATAATTCACATCCAACCGTCAATTAAAGTCAAAAGATTAAATGGTAAAATGTCATCAATATTGACCATTTTTTCAATGTTCGACTGGTCTGGGGTCATCGTTTTTCATCAGAAAATGGATTTTTTTGACTCTACCAAAAATTATTCAAAATGTCATTTGGATCGGGCCTAATGTTGAATAACCACTTTTTAAACCCTCACAATGACCAAAATTGCCATTTTTACAGAGTTTTGCTTACCCAAAATCTTCAATTTTGACCAATTTCAGGCACAGAAATGACTTTAAACACACTTATTTTAGTTGAAAAAGTAATAACTCACATCCAACCGTCATTTAAAGTCAAAAGATTAAATGTTAAAATTTCATCAATATTGACCATTTTTTCAACGTTCGACTGGTCCGGGGTCATCGTTTTTCATCAGAAAATGGATTTTTTGGACTCTACCAAAAATGATTCAAAATGTCATTTGGATCGGGCCTCATGTTGAATAACCACTTTTTAAACCCTCACAGTGACCAAAACTGCCATTTTTACAGAGTTTTGCTTACTCAAAATCTTCAATTTTGACCAATTTCAGGCACAGAAATGACTTTAAACACACTTATTTTAGTTGAAAAAGTAATAACTCACATCCAACCGTCATTTAAAGTCAAAAGATTAAATGTTAAAATTTCATCAATATTGACCATTTTTTCAACGTTCGACTGGTCCAGGGTCATCGTTTTTCATCAGAAAATTGATTTTTTGGACTCTCCCAAAAATGATTCAAAATGTCATTTTGATCGGGCCTCATGTTGAATAACCACTTTTTAAACCCTCACAGTGACCAAAACTGCCATTTTTACAGAGTTTTGCTTACTCAAAATCTTCAATTTTGACCAATTTCAGGCACAGAAATGACTTTAAACACACTTATTTTAGTTGAAAAAGTAATAACTCACATCCAACCGTCATTTAAAGTCAAAAGATTAAATGTTAAAATTTCATCAATATTGACCATTTTTTCAACGTTCGACTGGTCCGGGGTCATCGTTTTTCATCAGAAAATTGATTTTTTGGACTCTACCAAAAATGATTCAAAATGTCATTTGGATCGGGCCTCATGTTGAATAACCACTTTTTAAACCCTCACAGTGACCAAAACTGCAATTTTTACAGAGTTTTGCTTACTCAAAATCTTCAATTTTGACCAATTTCAGGCACAGAAATGACTTTAAACACACTTATTTTAGTTGAAAAAGTAATAACTCACATCCAACCGTCATTTAAAGTCAAAAGATTAAATGTTAAAATTTCATCAATATTGACCATTTTTTCAACGTTCGACTGGTCCGGGGTCATCGTTTTTCATCAGAAAATTGATTTTTTGGACTCTACCAAAAATGATTCAAAATGTCATTTTGATCGGGCCTCATGTTGAATAACCACTTTTTAAACCCTCACAGTGACCAAAACTGCCATTTTTACAGTTTTGCTTACTCAAAATCTTCAATTTTGACCAATTTCAGGCACAGAAATGACTTTAAACACACTTATTTTAGTTGAAAAAGTAATAACTCACATCCAACCGTCATTTAAAGTCAAAAGATTAAATGTTAAAATTTCATCAATATTGACCATTTTTTCAACGTTCGACTGGTCCGGGGTCATCGTTTTTCATCAGAAAATTGATTTTTTGGACTCTACCAAAAATGATTCAAAATGTCATTTGGATCGGGCCTCATGTTGAATAACCACTTTTTAAACCCTCACAGTGACCAAAACTGCCATTTTTACAGAGTTTTGCTTACTCAAAATCTTCAATTTTGACCAATTTCAGGCACAGAAATGACTTTAAACACACTTATTTTAGTTGAAAAAGTAATAACTCACATCCAACCGTCATTTAAAGTCAAAAGATTAAATGTTAAAATTTCATCAATATTGACCATTTTTTCAACGTTCGACTGGTCCGGGGTCATCGTTTTTCATCAGAAAATTGATTTTTTGGACTCTACCAAAAATTATTCAAAGTGTCATTTGGATCGGGCCTCATGTTGAATAACCACTTTTTAAACCCTCACAGTGACCAAAACTGCCATTTTTACAGAGTTTTGCTTACTCAAAATCTTCAATTTTGACCAATTTCAGGCACAGAAATGACTTTAAACACACTTATTTTAGTTGAAAAAGTAATAACTCACATCCAACCGTCATTTAAAGTCAAAAGATTAATGTTAAAATTTCATCAATATTGACCATTTTTTCAACGTTCGACTGGTCCGGGGTCATCGTTTTTCATCAGAAAATGGATTTTTTGGACTCTACCAAAAATGATTCAAAATGTCATTTGGATCGGGCCTCATGTTGAATAACCACTTTTTAAACCCTCACAGTGACCAAAACTGCCATTTTTACAGTTTTGCTTACTCAAAATCTTCAATTTTGACCAATTTCAGGCACAGAAATGACTTTAAACACACTTATTTTAGTTGAAAAAGTAATAACTCACATCCAACCGTCATTTAAAGTCAAAAGATTAAATGTTTAAATTTCATCAATATTGACCATTTTTTCAACGTTCGACGGGTCCGGGGTCATCGTTTTTCATCAGAAAATAGATTTTTTGGACTCTACCAAAAATGATTCAAAATGTCATTTGGATCGGGCCTCATGTTGAATAACCACTTTTTAAACCCTCACAGTGACCAAAATTGCCATTTTTACAGAGTTTTGCTTACTCAAAATCTTAAATTTTGACCAATTTCAGGCACAGAAATGACTTTAAACACACTTATTTTAGTTGAAAATGTAATAATTCACATCCAACCGTCATTTAAAGTCAAAAGATTAAATGTTAAAATTTCATCAATATTGACCATTTTGTCAATGTTCGACTGGTCCGGGGTCATCGTTTTTCATCAGAAAATTGATTTTTTGGACTATACCAAAAATGATTTAAAATGTCATTTGGATCGGGCCTCATGTTGAATAACCACTTTTTAAACCCTCACAGTGACCAAAATTGACATTTTTACTGAGTTTTGCTTACTCAAAAGATTCAATTTTGACCAATTTCAGGCACAGAAATGACTTTAAACGCACTTATTTTAACATAACATGTGTATTTGTAAAGCGCACGTTCACCCAGCGGTTTCTTGGCGCTGAATAACAGATGTTTATTGTTACCCAACTCAATGGTACTCATTTTATCGACCTCAGATGGATGAAAGGCTGAGTGGACCCGCCGGGATTTGAACCTGTGACCATGAGGTCGAACACAGGCCCCTGCAGTGGACGCAGTGGACGCAGTGGACGCATTAGTCCACTGAGCCACCAGACCCGGCTAGGTTTAGTTGAAAAAGTAATAATTCACATCCAACAGTCATTTAAAGTAAAAAGTTTAAATGTTAAAATTTCATCAATATTGACCATTTTTTCAACGTTCGACTGGTCCGGGGTCATCGTTTTTCATCGGAAAATTGATTTTTTGGACTCTACCAAAAATTATTCAAAATGTCATTTGGATCGGGCCTCATGTTGAATAACCACTTTTTAAACCCTCACAGTGACCAAAATTGACATTTTGATTCAAAATGTCATTTGGATCGGGCCTCATGTTGAAAAATCACTTTTTAAACCCTCACAGTGACCAAAATTGCCATTTTTACAGAGCTTTGCTTACTCAAAATCTTCAATTTTGACCAATTTCAGGCACAGAAATGACTTTAAACACACTTATTTTAGTTGAAAAAGTAATAATTCACATCCAACCGTCATTTAAAGTCAAAAGATTAAATGTTAAAATTTCATCAATATTGACCATTTTTTCAACGTTCGACTGGTCCGGAGTCATCGTTTTTCATCAGAAAATTGATTTTTTGGACTCTACCAAAAATTATTCAAACTGTCTTTTGGATCGGATCTCATGTTGAATAACCACTTTTTAAACCCTCACAGTGACCAAAATTGCCATTTTTACAGAGTTTTGCTTACTCAAAATCTTCCATTTTGACCAATTTCAGGCACAGAAATGACTTTAAACACACTTATTTTAGTTGAAAAAGTAATAATTCACATCCAACCGTCAATTAAAGTCAAAAGATTAAATGGTAAAATGTCATCAATATTGACCATTTTTTCAACGTTCGACTGGTCTGGGGTCATCGTTTTTCATCAGAAAATGGATTTTTTTGACTCTACCAAAAATTATTCAAAATGTCATTTGGATCGGGCCTCATGTTGAATAACCACTTTTTAAACCCTCACAGTGACCAAAATTGCCATTTTTACAGAGTTTTGCTTACTCAAAATCTTAAATTTTGACCAATTTCAGGCACAGAAATGACTTTAAACACACTTATTTTAGTTGAAAAAGTAATAATTCACATCCAACTGTCATTTAAAGTCAAACGTTTAAATGTTAAAATTTCATCAATATTGACCATTTTTTCAACGTTCGACTGGTCCGGGGTCATCGTTTTTCATCAGAAAATTGATTTTTTGGACTCTACCAAAAATGATTCAAAATGTCATTTGGATCGGGCCTCATGTTGAATAACCACTTTTTAAACCCTCACAGTGACCAAAACTGCCATTTTTACAGTTTTGCTTACTCAAAATCTTCAATTTTGACCAATTTCAGGCACAGAAATGACTTTAAACACACTTATTTTAGTTGAAAAAGTAATAACTCACATCCAACCATCATTTAAAGTCAAAAGATTAAATGTTAAAATGTCATCAATATTGACCATTTTTTCAACGTTCGACTGGTCCGGGGTCATCGTTTTTCATCAGAAAATTGATTTTTTGGACTCTACCAAAAATGATTCAAAATGTCATTTGGATCGGGCCTCATGTTGAATAACCACTTTTTAATCCCTCACAGTGACCAAAACTGCCATTTTTACAGAGTTTTGCTTACTCAAAACCTTCAATTTTGACCAATTTCAGGCACAGAAATGACTTTAAACACACTTATTTTAGTTGAAAAAGGAATAACTCACATCCAACCGTCATTTAAAGTCAAAAGATTAAATGTTAAAATTTCATCAATATTGACCATTTTTTCAACGTTCGACTGGTCCGGGGTCATCGTTTTTCATCAGAAAATGGATTTTTTGGACTCTACCAAAAATGATTCAAAATGTCATTTGGATCGGTCCTCATGTTGAATAACCACTTTTTAAACCCTCACAGTGACCAAAACTGCCATTTTTACAGAGTTTTGCTTACTCAAAATCTTCAATTTTGACCAATTTCAGGCACAGAAATGACTTTAAACACACTTATTTTAGTTGAAAAAGTAATAACTCACATCCAACCGTCATTTAAAGTCAAAAGATTAAATGTTAAAATTTCATCAATATTGACCATTTTTTCAACGTTCGACTGGTCCGGGGTCATCGTTTTTCATCAGAAAATTGATTTTTTGGACTCTACCAAAAATGATTCAAAATGTCATTTTGATCGGGCCTCATGTTGAATAACCACTTTTTAAACCCTCACAGTGACCAAAACTGCCATTTTTACAGAGTTTTGCTTACTCAAAATCTTCAATTTTGACCAATTTCAGGCACAGAAATGACTTTAAACACACTTATTTTAGTTGAAAAAGTAATAACTCACATCCAACCGTCATTTAAAGTCAAAAGATTAAATGTTAAAATTTCATCAATATTGACCATTTTTTCAACGTTCGACTGGTCCGGGGTCATCGTTTTTCATCAGAAAATTGATTTTTTGGACTCTACCAAAAATGATTCAAAATGTCATTTGGATCGGGCCTCATGTTGAATAACCACTTTTTAAACCCTCACAGTGACCAAAACTGCCATTTTTACAGAGTTTTGCTTACTCAAAATCTTCAATTTTGACCAATTTCAGGCACAGAAATGACTTTAAACACACTTATTTTAGTTGAAAAAGTAATAACTCACATCCAACCGTCATTTAAAGTCAAAAGATTAAATGTTAAAATTTCATCAATATTGACCATTTTTTCAACGTTCGACTGGTCCGGGGTCATCGTTTTTCATCAGAAAATTGATTTTTTGGACTCTACCAAAAATTATTCAAAATGTCATTTGGATCGGGCCTCATGTTGAATAACCACTTTTTAAAACCTCACAGTGACCAAAACTGCCATTTTTACAGAGTTTTGCTTACTCAAAATCTTCAATTTTGACCAATTTCAGGCACAGAAATGACTTTAAACACACTTATTTTAGTTGAAAAAGTAATAACTCACATCCAACCGTCATTTAAAGTCAAAAGATTAAATGTTAAAATTTCATCAATATTGACCATTTTTTCAACGTTCGACTGGTCCGGGGTCATCGTTTTTCATCAGAAAATTGATTTTTTGGACTCTACCAAAAATGATTCAAAATGTCATTTGGATCGGGCCTCATGTTGAATAACCACTTTTTAAACCCTCACAGTGACCAAAACTGCCATTTTTACAGAGTTTTGCTTACTCAAAATCTTCAATTTTGACCAATTTCAGGCACAGAAATGACTTTAAACACACTTATTTTAGTTGAAAAAGTAATAACTCACATCCAACCGTCATTTAAAGTCAAAAGATTAAATGTTAAAATTTCATCAATATTGACCATTTTTTCAACGTTCGACTGGTCCGGGGTCATCGTTTTTCATCAGAAAATTGATTTTTTGGACTCTACCAAAAATTATTCAAAGTGTCATTTGGATCGGGCCTCATGTTGAATAACCACTTTTTAAACCCTCACAGTGACCAAAACTGCCATTTTTACAGAGTTTTGCTTACTCAAAATCTTCAATTTTGACCAATTTCAGGCACAGAAATGACTTTAAACAAACTTATTTTAGTTGAAAAAGTAATAACTCACATCCAACCGTCATTTAAAGTCAAAAGATTAAATGTTAAAATTTCATCAATATTGACCATTTTTTCAACGTTCGACTGGTCCGGGGTCATCGTTTTTCATCAGAAAATTGATTTTTTGGACTCTACCAAAAATAATTCAAAATGTCATTTGGATCGGGCCTCATGTTGAATAACCACTTTTTAAACCCTCACAGTGACCAAAACTGCAATTTTTACAGAGTTTTGCTTACTCAAAATCTTCAATTTTGACCAATTTCAGGCACAGAAATGACTTTAAACACACTTATTTTAGTTGAAAAAGTAATAACTCACATCCAACCGTCATTTAAAGTCAAAAGATTAAATGTTAAAATGTCATCAATATTGACCATTTTTTCAACGTTCGACTGGTCCGGGGTCATCGTTTTTCATCAGAAAATTGATTTTTTGGACTCTACCAAAAATGATTCAAAATGTCATTTGGATCGGG
Source organism: Lissotriton vulgaris (assembly GCF_964263255.1). Taxonomy (NCBI): domain Eukaryota; kingdom Metazoa; phylum Chordata; class Amphibia; order Caudata; family Salamandridae; genus Lissotriton; species Lissotriton vulgaris. The sequence continues at coordinate 139,767 of NW_028244431.1, read as the reverse complement.
CCTCATGTTGAATAACCACTTTTTAAACCCTCACAGTGACCAAAACTGCCATTTTTACAGTTTTGCTTACTCAAAATCTTCAATTTTGACCAATTTCAGGCACAGAAATGACTTTAAACACACTTATTTTAGTTGAAAAAGTAATAACTCACATCCAACCGTCATTTAAAGTCAAAAGATTAAATGTTTAAATTTCATCAATATTGACCATTTTTTCAACGTTCGACTGGTCCGGGGTCATCGTTTTTCATCAGAAAATTGATTTTTTGGACTCTACCAAAAATGATTCAACATGTCATTTGGATCAGGCCTCATGTTGAATAACCACTTTTTAAACCCTCACAGTGACCAAAACTGCCATTTTTACAGTTTTGCTTACTCAAAATCTTCAATTTTGACCAATTTCAGGCACAGAAATGACTTTAAACACACTTATTTTAGTTGAAAAAGTAATAACTCACATCCAACCGTCATTTAAAGTCAAAAGATTAATGTTAAAATTTCATCAATATTGACCATTTTTTCAACGTTCGACTGGTCCGGGGTCATCGTTTTTCATCAGAAAATGGATTTTTTGGACTCTACCAAAAATGATTCAAAATGTCATTTGGATCGGGCCTCATGTTGAATAACCACTTTTTAAACCCTCACAGTGACCAAAACTGCAATTTTTACAGAGTTTTGCTTACTCAAAATCTTCAATTTTGACCAATTTCAGGCACAGAAATGACTTTAAACACACTTATTTTAGTTGAAAAAGTAATAACTCACATCCAACCGTCATTTAAAGTCAAAAGATTAAATGTTAAAATGTCATCAATATTGACCATTTTTTCAACGTTCGACTGGTCCGGGGTCATCGTTTTTCATCAGAAAATTGATTTTTTGGACTCTACCAAAAATGATTCAAAATGTCATTTGGATCGGGCCTCATGTTGAATAACCACTTTTTAAACCCTCACAGTGACCAAAACTGCCATTTTTACAGTTTTGCTTACTCAAAATCTTCAATTTTGACCAATTTCAGGCACAGAAATGACTTTAAACACACTTATTTTAGTTGAAAAAGTAATAACTCACATCCAACCGTCATTTAAAGTCAAAAGATTAAATGTTTAAATTTCATCAATATTGACCATTTTTTCAACGTTCGACTGGTCCGGGGTCATCGTTTTTCATCAGAAAATTGATTTTTTGGACTCTACCAAAAATGATTCAACATGTCATTTGGATCAGGCCTCATGTTGAATAACCACTTTTTAAACCCTCACAGTGACCAAAACTGCCATTTTTACAGTTTTGCTTACTCAAAATCTTCAATTTTGACCAATTTCAGGCACAGAAATGACTTTAAACACACTTATTTTAGTTGAAAAAGTAATAACTCACATCCAACCGTCATTTAAAGTCAAAAGATTAATGTTAAAATTTCATCAATATTGACCATTTTTTCAACGTTCGACTGGTCCGGGGTCATCGTTTTTCATCAGAAAATGGATTTTTTGGACTCTACCAAAAATGATTCAAAATGTCATTTGGATCGGGCCTCATGTTGAATAACCACTTTTTAAACCCTCACAGTGACCAAAACTGCCATTTTTACAGTTTTGCTTACTCAAAATCTTCAATTTTGACCAATTTCAGGCACAGAAATGACTTTAAACACACTTATTTTAGTTGAAAAAGTAATAACTCACATCCAACCGTCATTTAAAGTCAAAAGATTAAATGTTTAAATTTCATCAATATTGACCATTTTTTCAACGTTCGACTGGTCCGGGGTCATCGTTTTTCATCAGAAAATTGATTTTTTGGACTCTACCAAAAATGATTCAAAATGTCATTTGGATCGGGCCTCATGTTGAATAACCACTTTTTAAACCCTCACAGTGACCAAAATTGCCATTTTTACAGAGTTTTGCTTACTCAAAATCTTACATTTTGACCAATTTCAGGCACAGAAATGACTTTAAACACACTTATTTTAGTTGAAAATGTAATAATTCACATCCAACCGTCATTTAAAGTCAAAAGATTAAATGTTAAAATTTCATCAATATTGACCATTTTGTCAATGTTCGACTGGTCCGGGGTCATCGTTTTTCATCAGAAAATTGATTTTTTGGACTCTACCAAAAATGATTTAAAATGTCATTTGGATCGGGCCTCATGTTGAATAACCACTTTTTAAACCCTCACAGTGACCAAAATTGACATTTTTACTGAGTTTTGCTTACTCAAAAGATTCAATTTTGACCAATTTCAGGCACAGAAATGACTTTAAACGCACTTATTTTAGTTGAAAAAGTAATAATTCACATCCAACAGTCATTTAAAGTCAAAAGTTTAAATGTTAAAATTTCATCAATATTGACCATTTTTTCAACGTTCGACTGGTCCGGGGTCATCGTTTTTCATCAGAAAATTGATTTTTTGGACTCTACCAAAAATTATTCAAAATGTCATTTGGATCGGGCCTCATGTTGAATAACCACTTTTTAAACCCTCACAGTGACCAAAATTGACATTTTGATTCAAAATGTCATTTGGATCGGGCCTCATGTTGAAAAATCACTTTTTAAACCCTCACAGTGACCAAAATTGCCATTTTTACAGAGCTTTGCTTACTCAAAATCTTCAATTTTGACCAATTTCAGGCACAGAAATGACTTTAAACACACTTATTTTAGTTGAAAAAGTAATAATTCACATCCAACCGTCATTTAAAGTCAAAAGATTAAATGTTAAAATTTCATCAATATTGACCATTTTTTCAACGTTCGACTGGTCCGGAGTCATCGTTTTTCATCAGAAAATTGATTTTTTGGACTCTACCAAAAATTATTCAAACTGTCTTTTGGATCGGATCTCATGTTGAATAACCACTTTTTAAACCCTCACAGTGACCAAAATTGCCATTTTTACAGAGTTTTGCTTACTCAAAATCTTCCATTTTGACCAATTTCAGGCACAGAAATGACTTTAAACACACTTATTTTAGTTGAAAAAGTAATAATTCACATCCAACCGTCAATTAAAGTCAAAAGATTAAATGGTAAAATGTCATCAATATTGACCATTTTTTCAACGTTCGACTGGTCTGGGGTCATCGTTTTTCATCAGAAAATGGATTTTTTTGACTCTACCAAAAATTATTCAAAATGTCATTTGGATCGGGCCTCATGTTGAATAACCACTTTTTAAACCCTCACAGTGACCAAAATTGCCATTTTTACAGAGTTTTGCTTACTCAAAAGCTTCAATTTTGACCAATTTCAGGCACAGAAATGACTTTAAACGCACTTATTTTAGTTGAAAAAGTAATAATTCACATCCAACCGTCAATTAAAGTCAAAAGATTAAATGGTAAAATGTCATCAATATTGACCATTTTTTCAATGTTCGACTGGTCTGGGGTCATCGTTTTTCATCAGAAAATGGATTTTTTTGACTCTACCAAAAATTATTCAAAATGTCATTTGGATCGGGCCTCATGTTGAATAACCACTTTTTAAACCCTCACAGTGACCAAAATTGCCATTTTTACAGAGTTTTGCTTACTTAAAATCTTCAATTTTGACCAATTTCAGGCACAGAAATGACTTTAAACGCACTTATTTTAGTTGAAAAAGTAATAATTCACATCCAACCGTCAATTAAAGTCAAAAGATTAAATGGTAAAATGTCATCAATATTGACCATTTTTTCAATGTTCGACTGGTCTGGGGTCATCGTTTTTCATCAGAAAATGGATTTTTTTGACTCTACCAAAAATTATTCAAAATGTCATTTGGATCGGGCCTCATGTTGAATAACCACTTTTTAAACCCTCACAATGACCAAAATTGCCATTTTTACAGAGTTTTGCTTACCCAAAATCTTCAATTTTGACCAATTTCAGGCACAGAAATGACTTTAAACACACTTATTTTAGTTGAAAAAGTAATAACTCACATCCAACCGTCATTTAAAGTCAAAAGATTAAATGTTAAAATTTCATCAATATTGACCATTTTTTCAACGTTCGACTGGTCCGGGGTCATCGTTTTTCATCAGAAAATGGATTTTTTGGACTCTACCAAAAATGATTCAAAATGTCATTTGGATCGGGCCTCATGTTGAATAACCACTTTTTAAACCCTCACAGTGACCAAAACTGCCATTTTTACAGAGTTTTGCTTACTCAAAATCTTCAATTTTGACCAATTTCAGGCACAGAAATGACTTTAAACACACTTATTTTAGTTGAAAAAGTAATAACTCACATCCAACCGTCATTTAAAGTCAAAAGATTAAATGTTAAAATTTCATCAATATTGACCATTTTTTCAACGTTCGACTGGTCCGGGGTCATCGTTTTTCATCAGAAAATTGATTTTTTGGACTCTCCCAAAAATGATTCAAAATGTCATTTTGATCGGGCCTCATGTTGAATAACCACTTTTTAAACCCTCACAGTGACCAAAACTGCCATTTTTACAGAGTTTTGCTTACTCAAAATCTTCAATTTTGACCAATTTCAGGCACAGAAATGACTTTAAACACACTTATTTTAGTTGAAAAAGTAATAACTCACATCCAACCGTCATTTAAAGTCAAAAGATTAAATGTTAAAATTTCATCAATATTGACCATTTTTTCAACGTTCGACTGGTCCGGGGTCATCGTTTTTCATCAGAAAATTGATTTTTTGGACTCTACCAAAAATGATTCAAAATGTCATTTGGATCGGGCCTCATGTTGAATAACCACTTTTTAAACCCTCACAGTGACCAAAACTGCCATTTTTACAGAGTTTTGCTTACTCAAAATCTTCAATTTTGACCAATTTCAGGCACAGAAATGACTTTAAACACACTTATTTTAGTTGAAAAAGTAATAACTCACATCCAACCGTCATTTAAAGTCAAAAGATTAAATGTTAAAATTTCATCAATATTGACCATTTTTTCAACGTTCGACTGGTCCGGGGTCATCGTTTTTCATCAGAAAATTGATTTTTTGGACTCTACCAAAAATTATTCAAAATGTCATTTGGATCGGGCCTCATGTTGAATAACCACTTTTTAAAACCTCACAGTGACCAAAACTGCCATTTTTACAGAGTTTTGCTTACTCAAAATCTTCAATTTTGACCAATTTCAGGCACAGAAATGACTTTAAACACACTTATTTTAGTTGAAAAAGTAATAACTCACATCCAACCGTCATTTAAAGTCAAAAGATTAAATGTTAAAATTTCATCAATATTGACCATTTTGTCAATGTTCGACTGGTCCGGGGTCATCGTTTTTCATCAGAAAATTGATTTTTTGGACTCTACCAAAAATGATTTAAAATGTCATTTGGATCGGGCCTCATGTTGAATAACCACTTTTTAAACCCTCACAGTGACCAAAATTGACATTTTTACTGAGTTTTGCTTACTCAAAAGATTCAATTTTGACCAATTTCAGGCACAGAAATGACTTTAAACGCACTTATTTTAGTTGAAAAAGTAATAATTCACATCCAACAGTCATTTAAAGTCAAAAGTTTAAATGTTAAAATTTCATCAATATTGACCATTTTTTCAACGTTCGACTGGTCCGGGGTCATCGTTTTTCATCAGAAAATTGATTTTTTGGACTCTACCAAAAATTATTCAAAATGTCATTTGGATCGGGCCTCATGTTGAATAACCACTTTTTAAACCCTCACAGTGACCAAAATTGACATTTTGATTCAAAATGTCATTTGGATCGGGCCTCATGTTGAAAAATCACTTTTTAAACCCTCACAGTGACCAAAATTGCCATTTTTACAGAGCTTTGCTTACTCAAAATCTTCAATTTTGACCAATTTCAGGCACAGAAATGACTTTAAACACACTTATTTTAGTTGAAAAAGTAATAATTCACATCCAACCGTCATTTAAAGTCAAAAGATTAAATGTTAAAATTTCATCAATATTGACCATTTTTTCAACGTTCGACTGGTCCGGAGTCATCGTTTTTCATCAGAAAATTGATTTTTTGGACTCTACCAAAAATTATTCAAACTGTCTTTTGGATCGGATCTCATGTTGAATAACCACTTTTTAAACCCTCACAGTGACCAAAATTGCCATTTTTACAGAGTTTTGCTTACTCAAAATCTTCCATTTTGACCAATTTCAGGCACAGAAATGACTTTAAACACACTTATTTTAGTTGAAAAAGTAATAATTCACATCCAACCGTCAATTAAAGTCAAAAGATTAAATGGTAAAATGTCATCAATATTGACCATTTTTTCAACGTTCGACTGGTCTGGGGTCATCGTTTTTCATCAGAAAATGGATTTTTTTGACTCTACCAAAAATTATTCAAAATGTCATTTGGATCGGGCCTCATGTTGAATAACCACTTTTTAAACCCTCACAGTGACCAAAATTGCCATTTTTACAGAGTTTTGCTTACTCAAAATCTTAAATTTTGACCAATTTCAGGCACAGAAATGACTTTAAACACACTTATTTTAGTTGAAAAAGTAATAATTCACATCCAACTGTCATTTAAAGTCAAACGTTTAAATGTTAAAATGTCATCAATATTGACCATTTTTTCAACGTTCGACTGGTCCGGGGTCATCGTTTTTCATCAGAAAATTGATTTTTTGGACTCTACCAAAAATGATTCAAAATGTCATTTGGATCGGGCCTCATGTTGAATAACCACTTTTTAAACCCTCACAGTGACCAAAATTGCCATTTTTACAGAGTTTTGCTTACTCAAAAGCTTCAATTTTGACCAATTTCAGGCACAGAAATGACTTTAAACGCACTTATTTTAGTTGAAAAAGTAATAATTCACATCCAACCGTCAATTAAAGTCAAAAGATTAAATGGTAAAATGTCATCAATATTGACCATTTTTTCAACGTTCAACTGGTCTGGGGTCATCGTTTTTCATCAGAAAATGGATTTTTTTGACTCTTCCAAAAATTATTCAAAATGTCATTTGGATCGGGCCTCATGTTGAATAACCACTTTTTAAACCCTCACAGTGACCAAAATTGCCATTTTTACAGAGTTTTGCTTACTCAAAATCTTAAATTTTGACCAATTTCAGGCACAGAAATGACTTTAAACACACTTATTTTAGTTGAAAATGTAATAATTCACATCCAACCGTCATTTAAAGTCAAAAGATTAAATGTTAAAATTTCATCAATATTGACCATTTTTTCAATGTTCGACTGGTCCGGGGTCATCGTTTTTCATCAGAAAATTGATTTTTTGGACTCTACCAAAAATGATTCAAAATGTCATTTGGATCGGGCCTCATGTTGAATAACCACTTTTTAAACCCTAACAGTGACCAAAATTGACATTTTTACAGAGTTTTGCTTACTCAAAAGCTTCAATTTTGACCAATTTCAGGCACAGAAATGACTTTAAACACACTTATTTTAGTTGAAAAAGTAATAATTCACATCCAACCGTCATTTAAAGTCAAAAGATTAAATGTTAAAATTTCATCAATATTGACCATTTTTTCAACGTTCGACTGGTCCGGGGTCATCGTTTTTCATCAGAAAATGGATTTTTTTGACTCTACCAAAAATTATTCAAAATGTCATTTGGATCGGGCCTCATGTTGAATAACCACTTTTTAAACCCTCACAGTGACCAAAATTGCCATTTTTACAGAGTTTTGCTTACCCAAAATCTTCAATTTTGACCAATTTCAGGCACTGAAATGACTTTAAACACACTTATTTTAGTTGATAAAGTTATAATTCACATTCAACCGTCATTTAAAGTCAAAAGATTAAATGTTAAAATTTCATCAATATTGACCATTTTTTCAACGTTCGACTGGTCCGGGGTCATCGTTTTTCATCAGAAAATTGATTTTTTGGAGTCTACCAAAAATTATTCAAACTGTCTTTTGGATCGGGCCTCATGTTGAATAACCACTTTTTAAACCCTCACAGTGACCAAAATTGCCATTTTTACAGAGTTTTGCTTACTCAAAAGCTTCAATTTTGACCAATTTCAGGCACAGAAATGACTTTAAACGCACTTATTTTAGTTGAAAAAGTAATAATTCACATCCAACCGTCAATTAAAGTCAAAAGATTAAATGGTAAAATGTCATCAATATTGACCATTTTTTCAATGTTCGACTGGTCTGGGGTCATCGTTTTTCATCAGAAAATGGATTTTTTTGACTCTACCAAAAATTATTCAAAATGTCATTTGGATCGGGCCTCATGTTGAATAACCACTTTTTAAACCCTCACAGTGACCAAAATTGCCATTTTTACAGAGTTTTGCTTACTTAAAATCTTCAATTTTGACCAATTTCAGGCACAGAAATGACTTTAAACGCACTTATTTTAGTTGAAAAAGTAATAATTCACATCCAACCGTCAATTAAAGTCAAAAGATTAAATGGTAAAATGTCATCAATATTGACCATTTTTTCAATGTTCGACTGGTCTGGGGTCATCGTTTTTCATCAGAAAATGGATTTTTTTGACTCTACCAAAAATTATTCAAAATGTCATTTGGATCGGGCCTAATGTTGAATAACCACTTTTTAAACCCTCACAATGACCAAAATTGCCATTTTTACAGAGTTTTGCTTACCCAAAATCTTCAATTTTGACCAATTTCAGGCACAGAAATGACTTTAAACACACTTATTTTAGTTGAAAAAGTAATAACTCACATCCAACCGTCATTTAAAGTCAAAAGATTAAATGTTAAAATTTCATCAATATTGACCATTTTTTCAACGTTCGACTGGTCCGGGGTCATCGTTTTTCATCAGAAAATGGATTTTTTGGACTCTACCAAAAATGATTCAAAATGTCATTTGGATCGGGCCTCATGTTGAATAACCACTTTTTAAACCCTCACAGTGACCAAAACTGCCATTTTTACAGAGTTTTGCTTACTCAAAATCTTCAATTTTGACCAATTTCAGGCACAGAAATGACTTTAAACACACTTATTTTAGTTGAAAAAGTAATAACTCACATCCAACCGTCATTTAAAGTCAAAAGATTAAATGTTAAAATTTCATCAATATTGACCATTTTTTCAACGTTCGACTGGTCCAGGGTCATCGTTTTTCATCAGAAAATTGATTTTTTGGACTCTCCCAAAAATGATTCAAAATGTCATTTTGATCGGGCCTCATGTTGAATAACCACTTTTTAAACCCTCACAGTGACCAAAACTGCCATTTTTACAGAGTTTTGCTTACTCAAAATCTTCAATTTTGACCAATTTCAGGCACAGAAATGACTTTAAACACACTTATTTTAGTTGAAAAAGTAATAACTCACATCCAACCGTCATTTAAAGTCAAAAGATTAAATGTTAAAATTTCATCAATATTGACCATTTTTTCAACGTTCGACTGGTCCGGGGTCATCGTTTTTCATCAGAAAATTGATTTTTTGGACTCTACCAAAAATGATTCAAAATGTCATTTGGATCGGGCCTCATGTTGAATAACCACTTTTTAAACCCTCACAGTGACCAAAACTGCCATTTTTACAGAGTTTTGCTTACTCAAAATCTTCAATTTTGACCAATTTCAGGCACAGAAATGACTTTAAACACACTTATTTTAGTTGAAAAAGTAATAACTCACATCCAACCGTCATTTAAAGTCAAAAGATTAAATGTTAAAATTTCATCAATATTGACCATTTTTTCAACGTTCGACTGGTCCGGGGTCATCGTTTTTCATCAGAAAATTGATTTTTTGGACTCTACCAAAAATTATTCAAAATGTCATTTGGATCGGGCCTCATGTTGAATAACCACTTTTTAAAACCTCACAGTGACCAAAACTGCCATTTTTACAGAGTTTTGCTTACTCAAAATCTTCAATTTTGACCAATTTCAGGCACAGAAATGACTTTAAACACACTTATTTTAGTTGAAAAAGTAATAACTCACATCCAACCGTCATTTAAAGTCAAAAGATTAAATGTTAAAATTTCATCAATATTGACCATTTTTTCAACGTTCGACTGGTCCGGGGTCATCGTTTTTCATCAGAAAATTGATTTTTTGGACTCTACCAAAAATGATTCAAAATGTCATTTGGATCGGGCCTCATGTTGAATAACCACTTTTTAAACCCTCACAGTGACCAAAACTGCCATTTTTACAGAGTTTTGCTTACTCAAAATCTTCAATTTTGACCAATTTCAGGCACAGAAATGACTTTAAACACACTTATTTTAGTTGAAAAAGTAATAACTCACATCCAACCGTCATTTAAAGTCAAAAGATTAAATGTTAAAATTTCATCAATATTGACCATTTTTTCAACGTTCGACTGGTCCGGGGTCATCGTTTTTCATCAGAAAATTGATTTTTTGGACTCTACCAAAAATTATTCAAAGTGTCATTTGGATCGGGCCTCATGTTGAATAACCACTTTTTAAACCCTCACAGTGACCAAAACTGCCATTTTTACAGAGTTTTGCTTACTCAAAATCTTCAATTTTGACCAATTTCAGGCACAGAAATGACTTTAAACAAACTTATTTTAGTTGAAAAAGTAATAACTCACATCCAACCGTCATTTAAAGTCAAAAGATTAAATGTTAAAATTTCATCAATATTGACCATTTTTTCAACGTTCGACTGGTCCGGGGTCATCGTTTTTCATCAGAAAATTGATTTTTTGGACTCTACCAAAAATTATTCAAAATGTCATTTGGATCGGGCCTCATGTTGAATAACCACTTTTTAAAACCTCACAGTGACCAAAACTGCCATTTTTACAGAGTTTTGCTTACTCAAAATCTTCAATTTTGACCAATTTCAGGCACAGAAATGACTTTAAACACACTTATTTTAGTTGAAAAAGTAATAACTCACATCCAACCGTCATTTAAAGTCAAAAGATTAAATGTTAAAATTTCATCAATATTGACCATTTTTTCAACGTTCGACTGGTCCGGGGTCATCGTTTTTCATCAGAAAATGGATTGTTTGGACTCTACCAAAAATGATTCAAAATGTCATTTGGATCGGGCCTCATGTTGAATAACCACTTTTTAAACCCTCACAGTGACCAAAACTGCAATTTTTACAGAGTTTTGCTTACTCAAAATCTTCAATTTTGACCAATTTCAGGCACAGAAATGACTTTAAACACACTTATTTTAGTTGAAAAAGTAATAACTCACATCCAACCGTCATTTAAAGTCAAAAGATTAAATGTTAAAATGTCATCAATATTGACCATTTTTTCAACGTTCGACTGGTCCGGGGTCATCGTTTTTCATCAGAAAATTGATTTTTTGGACTCTACCAAAAATGATTCAAAATGTCATTTTGATCGGGCCTCATGTTGAATAACCACTTTTTAAACCCTCACAGTGACCAAAACTGCCATTTTTACAGTTTTGCTTACTCAAAATCTTCAATTTTGACCAATTTCAGGCACAGAAATGACTTTAAACACACTTATTTTAGTTGAAAAAGTAATAACTCACATCCAACCGTAATTTAAAGTCAAAAGATTAAATGTTAAAATTTCATCAATATTGACCATTTTTTCAACGTTCGACTGGTCCGGGGTCATCGTTTTTCATCAGAAAATGGATTTTTTGGACTCTACCAAAAATGATTCAAAATGTCATTTGGATCGGGCCTCATGTTGAATAACCACTTTTTAAACCCTCACAGTGACCAAAACTGCCATTTTTACAGTTTTGCTTACTCAAAATCTTCAATTTTGACCAATTTCAGGCACAGAAATGACTTTAAACACACTTATTTTAGTTGAAAAAGTAATAACTCACATCCAACCGTCATTTAAAGTCAAAAGATTAAATGTTTAAATTTCATCAATATTGACCATTTTTTCAACGTTCGACTGGTCCGGGGTCATCGTTTTTCATCAGAAAATTGATTTTTTGGACTCTACCAAAAATGATTCAACATGTCATTTGGATCAGGCCTCATGTTGAATAACCACTTTTTAAACCCTCACAGTGACCAAAACTGCCATTTTTACAGTTTTGCTTACTCAAAATCTTCAATTTTGACCAATTTCAGGCACAGAAATGACTTTAAACACACTTATTTTAGTTGAAAAAGTAATAACTCACATCCAACCGTCATTTAAAGTCAAAAGATTAATGTTAAAATTTCATCAATATTGACCATTTTTTCAACGTTCGACTGGTCCGGGGTCATCGTTTTTCATCAGAAAATGGATTTTTTGGACTCTACCAAAAATGATTCAAAATGTCATTTGGATCGGGCCTCATGTTGAATAACCACTTTTTAAACCCTCACAGTGACCAAAACTGCCATTTTTACAGTTTTGCTTACTCAAAATCTTCAATTTTGACCAATTTCAGGCACAGAAATGACTTTAAACACACTTATTTTAGTTGAAAAAGTAATAACTCACATCCAACCGTCATTTAAAGTCAAAAGATTAAATGTTTAAATTTCATCAATATTGACCATTTTTTCAACGTTCGACGGGTCCGGGGTCATCGTTTTTCATCAGAAAATAGATTTTTTGGACTCTACCAAAAATGATTCAAAATGTCATTTGGATCGGGCCTCATGTTGAATAACCACTTTTTAAACCCTCACAGTGACCAAAATTGCCATTTTTACAGAGTTTTGCTTACTCAAAATCTTAAATTTTGACCAATTTCAGGCACAGAAATGACTTTAAACACACTTATTTTAGTTGAAAATGTAATAATTCACATCCAACCGTCATTTAAAGTCAAAAGATTAAATGTTAAAATTTCATCAATATTGACCATTTTGTCAATGTTCGACTGGTCCGGGGTCATCGTTTTTCATCAGAAAATTGATTTTTTGGACTATACCAAAAATGATTTAAAATGTCATTTGGATCGGGCCTCATGTTGAATAACCACTTTTTAAACCCTCACAGTGACCAAAATTGACATTTTTACTGAGTTTTGCTTACTCAAAAGATTCAATTTTGACCAATTTCAGGCACAGAAATGACTTTAAACGCACTTATTTTAACATAACATGTGTATTTGTAAAGCGCACGTTCACCCAGCGGTTTCTTGGCGCTGAATAACAGATGTTTATTGTTACCCAACTCAATGGTACTCATTTTATCGACCTCAGATGGATGAAAGGCTGAGTGGACCCGCCGGGATTTGAACCTGTGACCATGAGGTCGAACACAGGCCCCTGCAGTGGACGCAGTGGACGCAGTGGACGCATTAGTCCACTGAGCCACCAGACCCGGCTAGGTTTAGTTGAAAAAGTAATAATTCACATCCAACAGTCATTTAAAGTAAAAAGTTTAAATGTTAAAATTTCATCAATATTGACCATTTTTTCAACGTTCGACTGGTCCGGGGTCATCGTTTTTCATCGGAAAATTGATTTTTTGGACTCTACCAAAAATTATTCAAAATGTCATTTGGATCGGGCCTCATGTTGAATAACCACTTTTTAAACCCTCACAGTGACCAAAATTGACATTTTGATTCAAAATGTCATTTGGATCGGGCCTCATGTTGAAAAATCACTTTTTAAACCCTCACAGTGACCAAAATTGCCATTTTTACAGAGCTTTGCTTACTCAAAATCTTCAATTTTGACCAATTTCAGGCACAGAAATGACTTTAAACACACTTATTTTAGTTGAAAAAGTAATAATTCACATCCAACCGTCATTTAAAGTCAAAAGATTAAATGTTAAAATTTCATCAATATTGACCATTTTTTCAACGTTCGACTGGTCCGGAGTCATCGTTTTTCATCAGAAAATTGATTTTTTGGACTCTACCAAAAATTATTCAAACTGTCTTTTGGATCGGATCTCATGTTGAATAACCACTTTTTAAACCCTCACAGTGACCAAAATTGCCATTTTTACAGAGTTTTGCTTACTCAAAATCTTCCATTTTGACCAATTTCAGGCACAGAAATGACTTTAAACACACTTATTTTAGTTGAAAAAGTAATAATTCACATCCAACCGTCAATTAAAGTCAAAAGATTAAATGGTAAAATGTCATCAATATTGACCATTTTTTCAACGTTCGACTGGTCTGGGGTCATCGTTTTTCATCAGAAAATGGATTTTTTTGACTCTACCAAAAATTATTCAAAATGTCCTTTGGATCGGGCCTCATGTTGAATAACCACTTTTTAAACCCTCACAGTGACCAAAATTGCCATTTTTACAGAGTTTTGCTTACTCAAAATCTTAAATTTTGACCAATTTCAGGCACAGAAATGACTTTAAACACACTTATTTTAGTTGAAAAAGTAATAATTCACATCCAACTGTCATTTAAAGTCAAACGTTTAAATGTTAAAATTTCATCAATATTGACCATTTTTTCAACGTTCGACTGGTCCGGGGTCATCGTTTTTCATCAGAAAATTGATTTTTTGGACTCTACCAAAAATGATTCAAAATGTCATTTGGATCGGGCCTCATGTTGAATAACCACTTTTTAAACCCTCACAGTGACCAAAATTGCCATTTTTACAGAGTTTTGCTTACTCAAAAGCTTCAATTTTGACCAATTTCAGGCACTGAAATGACTTTAAACACACTTATTTTAGTTAAAAGAGTAATAATTCACATCCAACCGTCATTTAAAGTCAAAAGATTAAATGTTAAAATTTCATCAATATTGACCATTTTTTCAACGTTCGACTGGTCCGGGGTCATCGTTTTTCATCAGAAAATTGATTTTTTGGAGTCTACCAAAAATTATTCAAACTGTCTTTTGGATCGGGTCTCATGTTGAATAACCACTTTTTAAACCCTCACAGTGACCAAAATTGCCATTTTTACAGAGTTTTGCTTACTCAAAAGCTTCAATTTTGACCAATTTCAGGCACAGAAATGACTTTAAACGCACTTATTTTAGTTGAAAAAGTAATAATTCACATCCAACCGTCAATTAAAGTCAAAAGATTAAATGGTAAAATGTCATCAATATTGACCATTTTTTCAACGTTCAACTGGTCTGGGGTCATCGTTTTTCATCAGAAAATGGATTTTTTTGACTCTACCAAAAATTATTCAAAATGTCATTTGGATCGGGCCTCATGTTGAATAACCACTTTTTAAACCCTCACAGTGACCAAAATTGCCATTTTTACAGAGTTTTGCTTACTCAAAATCTTAAATTTTGACCAATTTCAGGCACAGAAATGACTTTAAACACACTTATTTTAGTTGAAAATGTAATAATTCACATCCAACCGTCTTTTAAAGTCAAAAGATTAAATGTTAAAATTTCATCAATATTGACCATTTTTTCAATGTTCGACTGGTCCGGGGTCATCGTTTTTCATCAGAAAATTGATTTTTTGGACTCTACCAAAAATGATTCAAAATGTCATTTGGATCGGGCCTCATGTTGAATAACCACTTTTTAAACCCTAACAGTGACCAAAATTGACATTTTTACAGAGTTTTGCTTACTCAAAAGCTTTAATTTTGACCAATTTCAGGCACAGAAATGACTTTAAACACACTTATTTTAGTTGAAAAAGTAATAATTCACATCCAACCGTCATTTAAAGTCAAAAGATTAAATGTTAAAATTTCATCAATATTGACCATTTTTTCAACGTTCGACTGGTCCGGGGTCATCGTTTTTCATCAGAAAATGGATTTTTTTGACTCTACCAAAAATTATTCAAAATGTCATTTGGATCGGGCCTCATGTTGAATAACCACTTTTTAAACCCTCACAGTGACCAAAATTGCCATTTTTACAGAGTTTTGCTTACCCAAAATCTTCAATTTTGACCAATTTCAGGCACTGAAATGACTTTAAACACACTTATTTTAGTTGATAAAGTTATAATTCACATTCAACCGTCATTTAAAGTCAAAAGATTAAATGTTAAAATTTCATCAATATTGACCATTTTTTCAACGTTCGACTGGTCCGGGGTCATCGTTTTTCATCAGAAAATTGATTTTTTGGAGTCTACCAAAAATTATTCAAACTGTCTTTTGGATCGGGCCTCATGTTGAATAACCACTTTTTAAACCCTCACAGTGACCAAAATTGCCATTTTTACAGAGTTTTGCTTACTCAAAAGCTTCAATTTTGACCAATTTCAGGCACAGAAATGACTTTAAACGCACTTATTTTAGTTGAAAAAGTAATAATTCACATCCAACCGTCAATTAAAGTCAAAAGATTAAATGGTAAAATGTCATCAATATTGACCATTTTTTCAATGTTCGACTGGTCTGGGGTCATCGTTTTTCATCAGAAAATGGATTTTTTTGACTCTACCAAAAATTATTCAAAATGTCATTTGGATCGGGCCTCATGTTGAATAACCACTTTTTAAACCCTCACAGTGACCAAAATTGCCATTTTTACAGAGTTTTGCTTACTTAAAATCTTCAATTTTGACCAATTTCAGGCACAGAAATGACTTTAAACGCACTTATTTTAGTTGAAAAAGTAATAATTCACATCCAACCGTCAATTAAAGTCAAAAGATTAAATGGTAAAATGTCATCAATATTGACCATTTTTTCAATGTTCGACTGGTCTGGGGTCATCGTTATTCATCAGAAAATGGATTTTTTTGACTCTACCAAAAATTATTCAAAATGTCATTTGGATCGGGCCTCATGTTGAATAACCACTTTTTAAACCCTCACAATGACCAAAATTGCCATTTTTACAGAGTTTTGCTTACCCAAAATCTTCAATTTTGACCAATTTCAGGCACAGAAATGACTTTAAACACACTTATTTTAGTTGAAAAAGTAATAACTCACATCCAACCGTCATTTAAAGTCAAAAGATTAAATGTTAAAATTTCATCAATATTGACCATTTTTTCAACGTTCGACTGGTCCGGGGTCATCGTTTTTCATCAGAAAATGGATTTTTTGGACTCTACCAAAAATGATTCAAAATGTCATTTGGATCGGGCCTCATGTTGAATAACCACTTTTTAAACCCTCACAGTGACCAAAACTGCCATTTTTACAGAGTTTTGCTTACTCAAAATCTTCAATTTTGACCAATTTCAGGCACAGAAATGACTTTAAACACACTTATTTTAGTTGAAAAAGTAATAACTCACATCCAACCGTCATTTAAAGTCAAAAGATTAAATGTTAAAATTTCATCAATATTGACCATTTTTTCAACGTTCGACTGGTCCGGGGTCATCGTTTTTCATCAGAAAATTGATTTTTTGGACTCTACCAAAAATGATTCAAAATGTCATTTGGATCGGGCCTCATGTTGAATAACCACTTTTTAAACCCTCACAGTGACCAAAACTGCCATTTTTACAGAGTTTTGCTTACTCAAAATCTTCAATTTTGACCAATTTCAGGCACAGAAATGACTTTAAACACACTTATTTTAGTTGAAAAAGTAATAACTCACATCCAACCGTCATTTAAAGTCAAAAGATTAAATGTTAAAATTTCATCAATATTGACCATTTTTTCAACGTTCGACTGGTCCGGGGTCATCGTTTTTCATCAGAAAATTGATTTTTTGGACTCTACCAAAAATTATTCAAAATGTCATTTGGATCGGGCCTCATGTTGAATAACCACTTTTTAAAACCTCACAGTGACCAAAACTGCCATTTTTACAGAGTTTTGCTTACTCAAAATCTTCAATTTTGACCAATTTCAGGCACAGAAATGACTTTAAACACACTTATTTTAGTTGAAAAAGTAATAACTCACATCCAACCGTCATTTAAAGTCAAAAGATTAAATGTTAAAATTTCATCAATATTGACCATTTTTTCAACGTTCGACTGGTCCGGGGTCATCGTTTTTCATCAGAAAATTGATTTTTTGGACTCTACCAAAAATGATTCAAAATGTCATTTGGATCGGGCCTCATGTTGAATAACCACTTTTTAAACCCTCACAGTGACCAAAACTGCCATTTTTACAGAGTTTTGCTTACTCAAAATCTTCAATTTTGACCAATTTCAGGCACAGAAATGACTTTAAACACACTTATTTTAGTTGAAAAAGTAATAACTCACATCCAACCGTCATTTAAAGTCAAAAGATTAAATGTTAAAATTTCATCAATATTGACCATTTTTTCAACGTTCGACTGGTCCGGGGTCATCGTTTTTCATCAGAAAATTGATTTTTTGGACTCTACCAAAAATTATTCAAAGTGTCATTTGGATCGGGCCTCATGTTGAATAACCACTTTTTAAACCCTCACAGTGACCAAAACTGCCATTTTTACAGAGTTTTGCTTACTCAAAATCTTCAATTTTGACCAATTTCAGGCACAGAAATGACTTTAAACAAACTTATTTTAGTTGAAAAAGTAATACCTCACATCCAACCGTCATTTAAAGTCAAAAGATTAAATGTTAAAATTTCATCAATATTGACCATTTTTTCAACGTTCGACTGGTCCGGGGTCATCGTTTTTCATCAGAAAATTGATTTTTTGGACTCTACCAAAAACAATTCAAAATGTCATTTGGATCGGGCCTCATGTTGAATAACCACTTTTTAAACCCTCACAGTGACCAAAACTGCAATTTTTACAGAGTTTTGCTTACTCAAAATCTTCAATTTTGACCAATTTCAGGCACAGAAATGACTTTAAACACACTTATTTTAGTTGAAAAAGTAATAACTCACATCCAACCGTCATTTAAAGTCAAAAGATTAAATGTTAAAATGTCATCAATATTGACCATTTTTTCAACGTTCGACTGGTCCGGGGTCATCGTTTTTCATCAGAAAATTGATTTTTTGGACTCTACCAAAAATGATTCAAAATGTCATTTTGATCGGGCCTCATGTTGAATAACCACTTTTTAAACCCTCACAGTGACCAAAACTGCCATTTTTACAGTTTTGCTTACTCAAAATCTTCAATTTTGACCAATTTCAGGCACAGAAATGACTTTAAACACACTTATTTTAGTTGAAAAAGTAATAACTCACATCCAACCGTAATTTAAAGTCAAAAGATTAAATGTTAAAATTTCATCAATATTGACCATTTTTTCAACGTTCGACTGGTCCGGGGTCATCGTTTTTCATCAGAAAATGAATTTTTTGGACTCTACCAAAAATGATTCAAAATGTCATTTGGATCGGGCCTCATGTTGAATAACCACTTTTTAAACCCTCACAGTGACCAAAACTGCCATTTTTACAGTTTTGCTTACTCAAAATCTTCAATTTTGACCAATTTCAGGCACAGAAATGACTTTAAACACACTTATTTTAGTTGAAATAGTAATAACTCACATCCAACCGTCATTTAAAGTCAAAAGATTAAATGTTTAAATTTCATCAATATTGACCATTTTTTCAACGTTCGACTGGTCCGGGGTCATCGTTTTTCATCAGAAAATTGATTTTTTGGACTCTACCAAAAATGATTCAACATGTCATTTGGATCAGGCCTCATGTTGAATAACCACTTTTTAAACCCTCACAGTGACCAAAACTGCCATTTTTACAGTTTTGCTTACTCAAAATCTTCAATTTTGACCAATTTCAGGCACAGAAATGACTTTAAACACACTTATTTTAGTTGAAAAAGTAATAACTCACATCCAACCGTCATTTAAAGTCAAAAGATTAAATGTTAAAATTTCATCAATATTGACCATTTTTTCAACGTTCGACTGGTCCGGGGTCATCGTTTTTCATCAGAAAATGGATTTTTTGGACTCTACCAAAAATGATTCAAAATGTCATTTGGATCGGGCCTCATGTTGAATAACCACTTTTTAAACCCTCACAGTGACCAAAACTGCCATTTTTACAGTTTTGCTTACTCAAAATCTTCAATTTTGACCAATTTCAGGCACAGAAATGACTTTAAACACACTTATTTTAGTTGAAAAAGTAATAACTCACATCCAACCGTCATTTAAAGTCAAAAGATTAAATGTTTAAATTTCATCAATATTGACCATTTTTTCAACGTTCGACTGGTCCGGGGTCATCGTTTTTCATCAGAAAATTGATTTTTTGGACTCTACCAAAAATGATTCAAAATGTCATTTGGATCGGGCCTCATGTTGAATAACCACTTTTTAAACCCTCACAGTGACCAAAATTGCCATTTTTACAGAGTTTTGCTTACTCAAAATCTTAAATTTTGACCAATTTCAGGCACAGAAATGACTTTAAACACACTTATTTTAGTTGAAAATGTAATAATTCACATCCAACCGTCATTTAAAGTCAAAAGATTAAATGTTAAAATTTCATCAATATTGACCATTTTGTCAATGTTTGACTGGTCCGGGGTCATCGTTTTTCATCAGAAAATTGATTTTTTGGACTCTACCAAAAATGATTCAAAATGTCATTTGGATCGGGCCTCATGTTGAATAACCACTTTTTAAACCCTCACAGTGACCAAAATTGACATTTTGACAGAGTTTTGCTTACTCAAAAGATTCAATTTTGACCAATTTCAGGCACAGAAATGACTTTAAACGCACTTATTTTAGTTGAAAAAGTAATAATTCACATCCAACAGTCATTTAAAGTCAAAAGTTTAAATGTTAAAATTTCATCAATATTGACCATTTTTTCAACGTTCGACTGGTCCGGGGTCATCGTTTTTCATCAGAAAATTGATTTTTTGGACTCTACCAAAAATTATTCAAAATGTCATTTGGATCGGGCCTCATGTTGAATAACCACTTTTTAAACCCTCACAGTGACCAAAATTGACATTTTGATTCAAAATGTCATTTGGATCGGGCCTCATGTTAAAAAATCACTTTTTAAACCCTCACAGTGACCAAAATTGCCATTTTTACAGAGCTTTGCTTACTCAAAATCTTCAATTTTGACCAATTTCAGGCACAGAAATGACTTTAAACACACTTATTTTAGTTGAAAAAGTAATAATTCACATCCAACCGTCATTTAAAGTCAAAAGATTAAATGTTAAAATTTCATCAATATTGACCATTTTTTCAACGTTCGACTGGTCCGGAGTCATCGTTTTTCATCAGAAAATTGATTTTTTGG
This sequence comes from Lissotriton vulgaris, assembly GCF_964263255.1. NCBI lineage: Eukaryota > Metazoa > Chordata > Amphibia > Caudata > Salamandridae > Lissotriton > Lissotriton vulgaris. The sequence goes on along the minus strand of NW_028244431.1, from coordinate 118,747 downwards.
ACTCTACCAAAAATTATTCAAACTGTCTTTTTGATCGGATCTCATGTTGAATAACCACTTTTTAAACCCTCACAGTGACCAAAATTGCCATTTTTACAGAGTTTTGCTTACTCAAAATCTTCCATTTTGACCAATTTCAGGCACAGAAATGACTTTAAACACACTTATTTTAGTTGAAAAAGTAATAATTCACATCCAACCGTCAATTAAAGTCAAAAGATTAAATGGTAAAATGTCATCAATATTGACCATTTTTTCAACGTTCGACTGGTCTGGGGTCATCGTTTTTCATCAGAAAATGGATTTTTTTGACTCTACCAAAAATTATTCAAAATGTCATTTGGATCGGGCCTCATGTTGAATAACCACTTTTTAAACCCTCACAGTGACCAAAATTGCCATTTTTACAGAGTTTTGCTTACTCAAAATCTTAAATTTTGACCAATTTCAGGCACAGAAATGACTTTAAACACACTTATTTTAGTTGAAAAAGTAATAATTCACATCCAACTGTCATTTAAAGTCAAACGTTTAAATGTTAAAATTTCATCAATATTGACCATTTTTTCAACGTTCGACTGGTCCGGGGTCATCGTTTTTCATCAGAAAATTGATTTTTTGGACTCTACCAAAAATGATTCAAAATGTCATTTGGATCGGGCCTCATGTTGAATAACCACTTTTTAAACCCTCACAAAGACCAAAATTGCCATTTTTACAGAGTTTTGCTTACTCAAAAGCTTCAATTTTGACCAATTTCAGGCACTGAAATGACTTTAAACACACTTATTTTAGTTAAAAGAGTAATAATTCACATCCAACCGTCATTTAAAGTCAAAAGATTAAATGTTAAAATTTCATCAATATTGACCATTTTTTCAACGTTCGACTGGTCCGGGGTCATCGTTTTTCATCAGAAAATTGATTTTTTGGAGTCTACCAAAAATTATTCAAACTGTCTTTTGGATCGGGTCTCATGTTGAATAACCACTTTTTAAACCCTCACAGTGACCAAAATTGCCATTTTTACAGAGTTTTGCTTACTCAAAAGCTTCAATTTTGACCAATTTCAGGCACAGAAATGACTTTAAACGCACTTATTTTAGTTGAAAAAGTAATAATTCACATCCAACCGTCAATTAAAGTCAAAAGATTAAATGGTAAAATGTCATCAATATTGACCATTTTTTCAACGTTCAACTGGTCTGGGGTCATCGTTTTTCATCAGAAAATGGATTTTTTTGACTCTACCAAAAATTATTCAAAATGTCATTTGGATCAGGCCTCATGTTGAATAACCACTTTTTAAACCCTCATAGTGACCAAAATTGCCATTTTTACAGAGTTTTGCTTACTCAAAATCTTAAATTTTGACCAATTTCAGGCACAGAAATGACTTTAAACACACTTATTTTAGTTGAAAATGTAATAATTCACATCCAACCGTCATTTAAAGTCAAAAGATTAAATGTTAAAATTTCATCAATATTGACCATTTTTTCAATGTTCGACTGGTCCGGGGTCATCGTTTTTCATCAGAAAATTGATTTTTTGGACTCTACCAAAAATGATTCAAAATGTCATTTGGATCGGGCCTCATGTTGAATAACCACTTTTTAAACCCTCACAGTGACCAAAATTGACATTTTTACAGAGTTTTGCTTACTCAAAAGCTTCAATTTTGACCAATTTCAGGCACAGAAATGACTTTAAACACACTTATTTTAGTTGAAAAAGTAATAATTCACATCCAACCGTCATTTAAAGTCAAAAGATTAAATGTTAAAATTTCATCAATATTGACCATTTTTTCAACGTTCGACTGGTCCGGGGTCATCGTTTTTCATCAGAAAATGGATTTTTTTGACTCTACCAAAAATTATTCAAAATGTCATTTGGATCGGGCCTCATGTTGAATAACCACTTTTTAAACCCTCACAGTGACCAAAATTGCCATTTTTACAGAGTTTTGCTTACCCAAAATCTTCAATTTTGACCAATTTCAGGCACTGAAATGACTTTAAACACACTTATTTTAGTTGATAAAGTTATAATTCACATTCAACCGTCATTTAAAGTCAAAAGATTAAATGTTAAAATTTCATCAATATTGACCATTTTTTCAACGTTCGACTGGTCCGGGGTCATCGTTTTTCATCAGAAAATTGATTTTTTGGAGTCTACCAAAAATTATTCAAACTGTCTTTTGGATCGGGCCTCATGTTGAATAACCACTTTTTAAACCCTCACAGTGACCAAAATTGCCATTTTTACAGAGTTTTGCTTACTCAAAAGCTTCAATTTTGACCAATTTCAGGCACAGAAATGACTTTAAACGCACTTATTTTAGTTGAAAAAGTAATAATTGACATCCAACCGTCAATTAAAGTCAAAAGATTAAATGGTAAAATGTCATCAATATTGACCATTTTTTCAATGTTCGACTGGTCTGGGGTCATCGTTTTTCATCAGAAAATGGATTTTTTTGACTCTACCAAAAATTATTCAAAATGTCATTTGGATCGGGCCTCATGTTGAATAACCACTTTTTAAACCCTCACAGTGACCAAAATTGCCATTTTTACAGAGTTTTGCTTACTTAAAATCTTCAATTTTGACCAATTTCAGGCACAGAAATGACTTTAAACGCACTTATTTTAGTTGAAAAAGTAATAATTCACATCCAACCGTCAATTAAAGTCAAAAGATTAAATGGTAAAATGTCATCAATATTGACCATTTTTTCAATGTTCGACTGGTCTGGGGTCATCGTTTTTCATCAGAAAATGGATTTTTTTGACTCTACCAAAAATTATTCAAAATGTCATTTGGATCGGGCCTCATGTTGAATAACCACTTTTTAAACCCTCACAGTGACCAAAATTGCCATTTTTACAGAGTTTTGCTTACTTAAAATCTTCAATTTTGACCAATTTCAGGCACAGAAATGACTTTAAACACACTTATTTTAGTTGAAAAAGTAATAATTCACATCCAACCGTCAATTAAAGTCAAAAGATTAAATGGTAAAATGTCATCAATATTGACCATTTTTTCAATGTTCGACTGGTCTGGGGTCATCGTTTTTCATCAGAAAATGGATTTTTTTGACTCTACCAAAAATTATTCAAAATGTCATTTGGATCGGGCCTCATGTTGAATAACCACTTTTTAAACCCTCACAATGACCAAAATTGCCATTTTTACAGAGTTTTGCTTACCCAAAATCTTCAATTTTGACCAATTTCAGACACTGAAATGACTTTAAACACACTTATTTTAGTTGATAATGTTATAATTCACATCCAACCGTCATTTAAAGTCAAAAGATTAAATGTTAAAATTTCATCAATATTGACCATTTTTGGAACGTTCGACTGGTCCGGAGTCATCGTTTTTCATCAGAAAATTGTCTTTTGGATCGGGTCTCATGTTGAATAACCACTTTTTAAACCCTCACGGTGACCAAAATTGCCATTTTTACAGAGTTTTGCTTACTCAAAAGCTTCAATTTTGACCAATTTCAGGCACTGAAATGACTTTAAACACACTTATTTTAGTTGAAAGAGTAATAATTCACATCCAACCGTCATTTAAAGTCAAAAGATTAAATGTTAAAATTTCATCAATATTGACCATTTTTTCAACGTTCGACTGGTCCGGGGTCATCGTTTTTCATCAGAAAATTGATTTTTTGGACTCTACCAAAAATTATTCAAACTGTCTTTTGGATCGGGTCTCATGTTGAATAACCACTTTTTAAACCCTCACAGTGACCAAAATTGCCATTTTTACAGAGTTTTGCTTACTCAAAAGCTTCAATTTTGACCAATTTCAACCACAGAAATGACTTTAAACACACTTATTTTAGTTGAAAAAGTAATAATTCACATCCAACCGTCATTTAAAGTCAAAAGAATAAATGTTAAAATGTCATCAATATTGACCATTTTTTCAACGTCTGACTGGTCCGGGGTCATCGTTTTTCATCAGAAAATTGATTTTTTGGACTCTACCAAAAATGATTCAAAATGTCATTTGGATCGGGCCTCATGTTGAATAACCACTTTTTAAACCCTCACAGTGACCAAAATTGCCATTTTTACAGAGTTTTGCTTACCCAAAATCTTCAATTTTGACCAATTTCAGGCACTGAAATGACTTTAAACACACTTATTTTAGTTGATAAAGTTATAATTCACATCCAACCGTCATTTAAAGTCAAAAGATTAAATGTTAAAATTTCATCAATATTGACCATTTTTTCAACGTTCGACTGGTCCGGGGTCATCGTTTTTCATCAGAAAATTGATTTTTTGGACTCTACCAAAAATGATTCAAAATGTCATTTGGATCGGGCCTCATGTTGAATAACCACTTTTTAAACCCTCACAGTGACCAAAATTGACATTTTTACAGAGTTTTGCTTACTCAAAAGATTCAATTTTGACCAATTTCAGGCACAGAAATGACTTTAAACGCACTTATTTTAGTTGAAAAAGTAATAATTCACATCCAACAGTCATTTAAAGTCAAAAGTTTAAATGTTAAAATTTCATCAATATTGACCATTTTTTCAACGTCTGACTGGTCCGGGGTCATCGTTTTTCATCAGAAAATTGATTTTTTGGACTCTACCAAAAATGATTCAAAATGTCATTTGGATCGGGACTCATGTTGAATAACCACTTTTTAAACCCTCACAGTGACCAAAATTGCCATTTTTACAGAGTTTTGCTTACTCAAAATCTTCAATTTTGACCAATTTCAGGCACTGAAATGACTTTAAACGCACTTATTTTAGTTGATAAAGTTATAATTCACATCCAACCGTCATTTAAAGTCAAAAGATTAAATGTTAAAATTTCATCAATATTGACCATTTTTTCAACGTTCTACTGGTCCGGAGTCATCGTTTTTCATCAGAAAATTGATTTTTTGGACTCTACCAAAAATTATTCAAACTGTCTTTTGGATCGGGTCTCATGTTGAATAACCACTTTTTAAACCCTCACGGTGAACAAAATTGCCATTTTTACAGAGTTTTGCTTACTCAAAAGCTTCAATTTTGACCAATTTCAGGCACTGAAATGACTTTAAACACACTTATTTTAGTTGAAAGAGTAATAATTCACATCCAACCGTCATTCAAAGTCAAAAGATTAAATGTTAAAATTTCATCAATATTGACCATTTTTTCAACGTTCGACTGGTCCGGGGTCATCGTTTTTCATCAGAAAATTGATTTTTTGGACTCTACCAAAAATTATTCAAACTGTCTTTTGGATCGGGTCTCATGTTGAATAACCACTTTTTAAACCCTCACAGTGACCAAAATTGCCATTTTTACAGAGTTTTGCTTACTCAAAATCTTAAATTTTGACCAATTTCAGGCACAGAAATGACTTTAAACACACTTATTTTAGTTGAAAATGTAATAATTCACATCCAACCGTCATTTAAAGTCAAAAGATTAAATGTTAAAATTTCATCAATATTGACCATTTTTTCAATGTTCGACTGGTCCGGGGTCATCGTTTTTCATCAGAAAATTGATTTTTTGGACTCTACCAAAAATGATTCAAAATGTCATTTGGATCGGGCCTCATGTTGAATAACCACTTTTTAAACCCTCACAGTGACCAAAATTGACATTTTTACAGAGTTTTGCTTACTCAAAAGCTTCAATTTTGACCAATTTCAGGCACAGAAATGACTTTAAACACACTTATTTTAGTTGAAAAAGTAATAATTCACATCCAACCGTCATTTAAAGTCAAAAGATTAAATGTTAAAATTTCATCAATATTGACCATTTTTTCAACGTTCGACTGGTCCGGGGTCATCGTTTTTCATCAGAAAATGGATTTTTTTGACTCTACCAAAAATTATTCAAAATGTCATTTGGATCGGGCCTCATGTTGAATAACCACTTTTTAAACCCTCACAGTGACCAAAATTGCCATTTTTACAGAGTTTTGCTTACCCAAAATCTTCAATTGTGACCAATTTCAGGCACTGAAATGACTTTAAACACACTTATTTTAGTTGATAAAGTTATAATTCACATTCAACCGTCATTTAAAGTCAAAAGATTAAATGTTAAAATTTCATCAATATTGACCATTTTTTCAACGTTCGACTGGTCCGGGGTCATCGTTTTTCATCAGAAAATTGATTTTTTGGACTCTACCAAAAATTATTCAAAGTGTCATTTGGATCGGGCCTCATGTTGAATAACCACTTTTTAAACCCTCACAGTGACCAAAACTGCCATTTTTACAGAGTTTTGCTTACTCAAAATCTTCAATTTTGACCAATTTCAGGCACAGAAATGACTTTAAACAAACTTATTTTAGTTGAAAAAGTAATACCTCACATCCAACCGTCATTTAAAGTCAAAAGATTAAATGTTAAAATTTCATCAATATTGACCATTTTTTCAACGTTCGACTGGTCCGGGGTCATCGTTTTTCATCAGAAAATTGATTTTTTGGACTCTACCAAAAACAATTCAAAATGTCATTTGGATCGGGCCTCATGTTGAATAACCACTTTTTAAACCCTCACAGTGACCAAAACTGCAATTTTTACAGAGTTTTGCTTACTCAAAATCTTCAATTTTGACCAATTTCAGGCACAGAAATGACTTTAAACACACTTATTTTAGTTGAAAAAGTAATAACTCACATCCAACCGTCATTTAAAGTCAAAAGATTAAATGTTAAAATGTCATCAATATTGACCATTTTTTCAACGTTCGACTGGTCCGGGGTCATCGTTTTTCATCAGAAAATTGATTTTTTGGACTCTACCAAAAATGATTCAAAATGTCATTTTGATCGGGCCTCATGTTGAATAACCACTTTTTTAAACCCTCACAGTGACCAAAACTGCCATTTTTACAGTTTTGCTTACTCAAAATCTTCAATTTTGACCAATTTCAGGCACAGAAATGACTTTAAACACACTTATTTTAGTTGAAAAAGTAATAACTCACATCCAACCGTAATTTAAAGTCAAAAGATTAAATGTTAAAATTTCATCAATATTGACCATTTTTTCAACGTTCGACTGGTCCGGGGTCATCGTTTTTCATCAGAAAATGAATTTTTTGGACTCTACCAAAAATGATTCAAAATGTCATTTGGATCGGGCCTCATGTTGAATAACCACTTTTTAAACCCTCACAGTGACCAAAACTGCCATTTTTACAGTTTTGCTTACTCAAAATCTTCAATTTTGACCAATTTCAGGCACAGAAATGACTTTAAACACACTTATTTTAGTTGAAATAGTAATAACTCACATCCAACCGTCATTTAAAGTCAAAAGATTAAATGTTTAAATTTCATCAATATTGACCATTTTTTCAACGTTCGACTGGTCCGGGGTCATCGTTTTTCATCAGAAAATTGATTTTTTGGACTCTACCAAAAATGATTCAACATGTCATTTGGATCAGGCCTCATGTTGAATAACCACTTTTTAAACCCTCACAGTGACCAAAACTGCCATTTTTACAGTTTTGCTTACTCAAAATCTTCAATTTTGACCAATTTCAGGCACAGAAATGACTTTAAACACACTTATTTTAGTTGAAAAAGTAATAACTCACATCCAACCGTCATTTAAAGTCAAAAGATTAAATGTTAAAATTTCATCAATATTGACCATTTTTTCAACGTTCGACTGGTCCGGGGTCATCGTTTTTCATCAGAAAATGGATTTTTTGGACTCTACCAAAAATGATTCAAAATGTCATTTGGATCGGGCCTCATGTTGAATAACCACTTTTTAAACCCTCACAGTGACCAAAACTGCCATTTTTACAGTTTGCTTACTCAAAATCTTCAATTTTGACCAATTTCAGGCACAGAAATGACTTTAAACACACTTATTTTAGTTGAAAAAGTAATAACTCACATCCAACCGTCATTTAAAGTCAAAAGATTAAATGTTTAAATTTCATCAATATTGACCATTTTTTCAACGTTCGACTGGTCCGGGGTCATCGTTTTTCATCAGAAAATTGATTTTTTGGACTCTACCAAAAATGATTCAAAATGTCATTTGGATCGGGCCTCATGTTGAATAACCACTTTTTAAACCCTCACAGTGACCAAAATTGCCATTTTTACAGAGTTTTGCTTACTCAAAATCTTAAATTTTGACCAATTTCAGGCACAGAAATGACTTTAAACACACTTATTTTAGTTGAAAATGTAATAATTCACATCCAACCGTCATTTAAAGTCAAAAGATTAAATGTTAAAATTTCATCAATATTGACCATTTTGTCAATGTTTGACTGGTCCGGGGTCATCGTTTTTCATCAGAAAATTGATTTTTTGGACTCTACCAAAAATGATTCAAATGTCATTTGGATCGGGCCTCATGTTGAATAACCACTTTTTAAACCCTCACAGTGACCAAAATTGACATTTTGACAGAGTTTTGCTTACTCAAAAGATTCAATTTTGACCAATTTCAGGCACAGAAATGACTTTAAACGCACTTATTTTAGTTGAAAAAGTAATAATTCACATCCAACAGTCATTTAAAGTCAAAAGTTTAAATGTTTAAAATTTCATCAATATTGCCATTTTTTCAACGTTCGACTGGTCCGGGGTCATCGTTTTTCATCAGAAAATTGATTTTTTGGACTCTACCAAAAATTATTCAAAATGTCATTTGGATCGGGCCTCATGTTGAATAACCACTTTTTAAACCCTCACAGTGACCAAAATTGACATTTTGATTCAAAATGTCTTTTGGATCGGGCCTCATGTTAAAAAATCACTTTTTAACCCTCACAGTGACCAAAATTGCCATTTTTACAGAGCTTTGCTTACTCAAAATCTTCAATTTTGACCAATTTCAGGCACAGAAATGACTTTAAACACACTTATTTTAGTTGAAAAAGTAATAATTCACATCCAACCGTCATTTAAAGTCAAAAGATTAAATGTTTAAAATTTCATCAATATTGACCATTTTTTCAACGTTCGACTGGTCCGGAGTCATCGTTTTTCATCAGAAAATTGATTTTTTGGACTCTACCAAAAATTATTCAAACTGTCTTTTTGATCGGATCTCATGTTGAATAACCACTTTTTAAACCCTCACAGTGACCAAAATTGCCATTTTTACAGAGTTTTGCTTACTCAAAATCTTCCATTTTGACCAATTTCAGGCACAGAAATGACTTTAAACACACTTATTTTAGTTGAAAAAGTAATAATTCACATCCAACCGTCAATTAAAGTCAAAAGATTAAATGGTAAAATGTCATCAATATTGACCATTTTTTCAACGTTCGACTGGTCTGGGGTCATCGTTTTTCATCAGAAAATGGATTTTTTTGACTCTACCAAAAATTATTCAAAATGTCATTTGGATCGGGCCTCATGTTGAATAACCACTTTTTAAACCCTCACAGTGACCAAAATTGCCATTTTTACAGAGTTTTGCTTACTCAAAATCTTAAATTTTGACCAATTTCAGGCACAGAAATGACTTTAAACACACTTATTTTAGTTGAAAAAGTAATAATTCACATCCAACTGTCATTTAAAGTCAAACGTTTAAATGTTAAAATTTCATCAATATTGACCATTTTTTCAACGTTCGACTGGTCCGGGGTCATCGTTTTTCATCAGAAAATTGATTTTTTGGACTCTACCAAAAATGATTCAAAATGTCATTTGGATCGGGCCTCATGTTGAATAACCACTTTTTAAACCCTCACAAAGACCAAAATTGCCATTTTTACAGAGTTTTGCTTACTCAAAAGCTTCAATTTTGACCAATTTCAGGCACTGAAATGACTTTAAACACACTTATTTTAGTTAAAAGAGTAATAATTCACATCCAACCGTCATTTAAAGTCAAAAGATTAAATGTTAAAATTTCATCAATATTGACCATTTTTTCAACGTTCGACTGGTCCGGGGTCATCGTTTTTCATCAGAAAATTGATTTTTTGGAGTCTACCAAAAATTATTCAAACTGTCTTTTGGATCGGGTCTCATGTTGAATAACCACTTTTTAAACCCTCACAGTGACCAAAATTGCCATTTTTACAGAGTTTTGCTTACTCAAAAGCTTCAATTTTGACCAATTTCAGGCACAGAAATGACTTTAAACGCACTTATTTTAGTTGAAAAAGTAATAATTCACATCCAACCGTCAATTAAAGTCAAAAGATTAAATGGTAAAATGTCATCAATATTGACCATTTTTTCAACGTTCAACTGGTCTGGGGTCATCGTTTTTCATCAGAAAATGGATTTTTTTGACTCTACCAAAAATTATTCAAAATGTCATTTGGATCAGGCCTCATGTTGAATAACCACTTTTTAAACCCTCATAGTGACCAAAATTGCCATTTTTACAGAGTTTTGCTTACTCAAAATCTTAAATTTTGACCAATTTCAGGCACAGAAATGACTTTAAACACACTTATTTTAGTTGAAAATGTAATAATTCACATCCAACCGTCATTTAAAGTCAAAAGATTAAATGTTAAAATTTCATCAATATTGACCATTTTTTCAATGTTCGACTGGTCCGGGGTCATCGTTTTTCATCAGAAAATTGATTTTTTGGACTCTACCAAAAATGATTCAAAATGTCATTTGGATCGGGCCTCATGTTGAATAACCACTTTTTAAACCCTCACAGTGACCAAAATTGACATTTTTACAGAGTTTTGCTTACTCAAAAGCTTCAATTTTGACCAATTTCAGGCACAGAAATGACTTTAAACACACTTATTTTAGTTGAAAAAGTAATAATTCACATCCAACCGTCATTTAAAGTCAAAAGATTAAATGTTAAAATTTCATCAATATTGACCATTTTTTCAACGTTCGACTGGTCCGGGGTCATCGTTTTTCATCAGAAAATGGATTTTTTTGACTCTACCAAAAATTATTCAAAATGTCATTTGGATCGGGCCTCATGTTGAATAACCACTTTTTAAACCCTCACAGTGACCAAAATTGCCATTTTTACAGAGTTTTGCTTACCCAAAATCTTCAATTTTGACCAATTTCAGGCACTGAAATGACTTTAAACACACTTATTTTAGTTGATAAAGTTATAATTCACATTCAACCGTCATTTAAAGTCAAAAGATTAAATGTTAAAATTTCATCAATATTGACCATTTTTTCAACGTTCGACTGGTCCGGGGTCATCGTTTTTCATCAGAAAATTGATTTTTTGGAGTCTACCAAAAATTATTCAAACTGTCTTTTGGATCGGGCCTCATGTTGAATAACCACTTTTTAAACCCTCACAGTGACCAAAATTGCCATTTTTACAGAGTTTTGCTTACTCAAAAGCTTCAATTTTGACCAATTTCAGGCACAGAAATGACTTTAAACGCACTTATTTTAGTTGAAAAAGTAATAATTGACATCCAACCGTCAATTAAAGTCAAAAGATTAAATGGTAAAATGTCATCAATATTGACCATTTTTTCAATGTTCGACTGGTCTGGGGTCATCGTTTTTCATCAGAAAATGGATTTTTTTGACTCTACCAAAAATTATTCAAAATGTCATTTGGATCGGGCCTCATGTTGAATAACCACTTTTTAAACCCTCACAGTGACCAAAATTGCCATTTTTACAGAGTTTTGCTTACTTAAAATCTTCAATTTTGACCAATTTCAGGCACAGAAATGACTTTAAACGCACTTATTTTAGTTGAAAAAGTAATAATTCACATCCAACCGTCAATTAAAGTCAAAAGATTAAATGGTAAAATGTCATCAATATTGACCATTTTTTCAATGTTCGACTGGTCTGGGGTCATCGTTTTTCATCAGAAAATGGATTTTTTTGACTCTACCAAAAATTATTCAAAATGTCATTTGGATCGGGCCTCATGTTGAATAACCACTTTTTAAACCCTCACAGTGACCAAAATTGCCATTTTTACAGAGTTTTGCTTACTTAAAATCTTCAATTTTGACCAATTTCAGGCACAGAAATGACTTTAAACACACTTATTTTAGTTGAAAAAGTAATAATTCACATCCAACCGTCAATTAAAGTCAAAAGATTAAATGGTAAAATGTCATCAATATTGACCATTTTTTCAATGTTCGACTGGTCTGGGGTCATCGTTTTTCATCAGAAAATGGATTTTTTTGACTCTACCAAAAATTATTCAAAATGTCATTTGGATCGGGCCTCATGTTGAATAACCACTTTTTAAACCCTCACAATGACCAAAATTGCCATTTTTACAGAGTTTTGCTTACCCAAAATCTTCAATTTTGACCAATTTCAGACACTGAAATGACTTTAAACACACTTATTTTAGTTGATAATGTTATAATTCACATCCAACCGTCATTTAAAGTCAAAAGATTAAATGTTAAAATTTCATCAATATTGACCATTTTTGGAACGTTCGACTGGTCCGGAGTCATCGTTTTTCATCAGAAAATTGTCTTTTGGATCGGGTCTCATGTTGAATAACCACTTTTTAAACCCTCACGGTGACCAAAATTGCCATTTTTACAGAGTTTTGCTTACTCAAAAGCTTCAATTTTGACCAATTTCAGGCACTGAAATGACTTTAAACACACTTATTTTAGTTGAAAGAGTAATAATTCACATCCAACCGTCATTTAAAGTCAAAAGATTAAATGTTAAAATTTCATCAATATTGACCATTTTTTCAACGTTCGACTGGTCCGGGGTCATCGTTTTTCATCAGAAAATTGATTTTTTGGACTCTACCAAAAATTATTCAAACTGTCTTTTGGATCGGGTCTCATGTTGAATAACCACTTTTTAAACCCTCACAGTGACCAAAATTGCCATTTTTACAGAGTTTTGCTTACTCAAAAGCTTCAATTTTGACCAATTTCAACCACAGAAATGACTTTAAACACACTTATTTTAGTTGAAAAAGTAATAATTCACATCCAACCGTCATTTAAAGTCAAAAGAATAAATGTTAAAATGTCATCAATATTGACCATTTTTTCAACGTCTGACTGGTCCGGGGTCATCGTTTTTCATCAGAAAATTGATTTTTTGGACTCTACCAAAAATGATTCAAAATGTCATTTGGATCGGGCCTCATGTTGAATAACCACTTTTTAAACCCTCACAGTGACCAAAATTGCCATTTTTACAGAGTTTTGCTTACCCAAAATCTTCAATTTTGACCAATTTCAGGCACTGAAATGACTTTAAACACACTTATTTTAGTTGATAAAGTTATAATTCACATCCAACCGTCATTTAAAGTCAAAAGATTAAATGTTAAAATTTCATCAATATTGACCATTTTTTCAACGTTCGACTGGTCCGGGGTCATCGTTTTTCATCAGAAAATTGATTTTTTGGACTCTACCAAAAATGATTCAAAATGTCATTTGGATCGGGCCTCATGTTGAATAACCACTTTTTAAACCCTCACAGTGACCAAAATTGACATTTTTACAGAGTTTTGCTTACTCAAAAGATTCAATTTTGACCAATTTCAGGCACAGAAATGACTTTAAACGCACTTATTTTAGTTGAAAAAGTAATAATTCACATCCAACAGTCATTTAAAGTCAAAAGTTTAAATGTTAAAATTTCATCAATATTGACCATTTTTTCAACGTCTGACTGGTCCGGGGTCATCGTTTTTCATCAGAAAATTGATTTTTTGGACTCTACCAAAAATGATTCAAAATGTCATTTGGATCGGGACTCATGTTGAATAACCACTTTTTAAACCCTCACAGTGACCAAAATTGCCATTTTTACAGAGTTTTGCTTACTCAAAATCTTCAATTTTGACCAATTTCAGGCACTGAAATGACTTTAAACGCACTTATTTTAGTTGATAAAGTTATAATTCACATCCAACCGTCATTTAAAGTCAAAAGATTAAATGTTAAAATTTCATCAATATTGACCATTTTTTCAACGTTCGACTGGTCCGGGGTCATCGTTTTTCATCAGAAAATGGATTTTTTGGACTCTACCAAAAATTATTCAAACTGTCTTTTGGATCGGGTCTCATGTTGAATAACCACTTTTTAAACCCTCACGGTGACCAAAATTGCCATTTTTACAGAGTTTTGCTTACTCAAAAGCTTCAATTTTGACCAATTTCAGGCACAGAAATGACTTTAAACACACTTATTTTAGTTGAAAAAGTAATAATTCACATCCAACCGTCATTTAAAGTCAAAAGATTAAATGTTAAAATTTCATCAATATTGACCATTTTTTCAACGTTCTACTGGTCCGGAGTCATCGTTTTTCATCAGAAAATTGATTTTTTGGACTCTACCAAAAATTATTCAAACTGTCTTTTGGATCGGGTCTCATGTTGAATAACCACTTTTTAAACCCTCACGGTGAACAAAATTGCCATTTTTACAGAGTTTTGCTTACTCAAAAGCTTCAATTTTGACCAATTTCAGGCACTGAAATGACTTTAAACACACTTATTTTAGTTGAAAGAGTAATAATTCACATCCAACCGTCATTCAAAGTCAAAAGATTAAATGTTAAAATTTCATCAATATTGACCATTTTTTCAACGTTCGACTGGTCCGGGGTCATCGTTTTTCATCAGAAAATTGATTTTTTGGACTCTACCAAAAATTATTCAAACTGTCTTTTGGATCGGGTCTCATGTTGAATAACCACTTTTTAAACCCTCACAGTGACCAAAATTGCCATTTTTACAGAGTTTTGCTTACTCAAAATCTTAAATTTTGACCAATTTCAGGCACAGAAATGACTTTAAACACACTTATTTTAGTTGAAAATGTAATAATTCACATCCAACCGTCATTTAAAGTCAAAAGATTAAATGTTAAAATTTCATCAATATTGACCATTTTTTCAATGTTCGACTGGTCCGGGGTCATCGTTTTTCATCAGAAAATTGATTTTTTGGACTCTACCAAAAATGATTCAAAATGTCATTTGGATCGGGCCTCATGTTGAATAACCACTTTTTAAACCCTCACAGTGACCAAAATTGACATTTTTACAGAGTTTTGCTTACTCAAAAGCTTCAATTTTGACCAATTTCAGGCACAGAAATGACTTTAAACACACTTATTTTAGTTGAAAAAGTAATAATTCACATCCAACCGTCATTTAAAGTCAAAAGATTAAATGTTAAAATTTCATCAATATTGACCATTTTTTCAACGTTCGACTGGTCCGGGGTCATCGTTTTTCATCAGAAAATGGATTTTTTTGACTCTACCAAAAATTATTCAAAATGTCATTTGGATCGGGCCTCATGTTGAATAACCACTTTTTAAACCCTCACAGTGACCAAAATTGCCATTTTTACAGAGTTTTGCTTACCCAAAATCTTCAATTGTGACCAATTTCAGGCACTGAAATGACTTTAAACACACTTATTTTAGTTGATAAAGTTATAATTCACATTCAACCGTCATTTAAAGTCAAAAGATTAAATGTTAAAATTTCATCAATATTGACCATTTTTTCAACGTTCGACTGGTCCGGGGTCATCGTTTTTCATCAGAAAATTGATTTTTTGGAGTCTACCAAAAATTATTCAAACTGTCATTTGGATCGGGCCTCATGTTGAATAACCACTTTTTAAACCCTCACAGTGACCAAAATTGCCATTTTTACAGAGTTTTGCTTACTCAAAAGCTTCAATTTTGACCAATTTCAGGCACAGAAATGACTTTAAACGCACTTATTTTAGTTGAAAAAGTAATAATTCACATCCAACCGTCAATTAAAGTCAAAAGATTAAATGGTAAAATGTCATCAATATTGACCATTTTTTCAATGTTCGACTGGTCTGGGGTCATCGTTTTTCATCAGAAAATGGATTTTTTTGACTCTACCAAAAATTATTCAAAATGTCATTTGGATCGGGCCTCATGTTGAATAACCACTTTTTAAACCCTCACAGTGACCAAAATTGCCATTTTTACAGAGTTTTGCTTACTTAAAATCTTCAATTTTGACCAATTTCAGGCACAGAAATGACTTTAAACGCACTTATTTTAGTTGAAAAAGTAATAATTCACATCCAACCGTCAATTAAAGTCAAAAGATTAAATGGTAAAATGTCATCAATATTGACCATTTTTTCAATGTTCGACTGGTCTGGGGTCATCGTTTTTCATCAGAAAATGGATTTTTTTGACTCTACCAAAAATTATTCAAAATGTCATTTGGATCGGGCCTCATGTTGAATAACCACTTTTTAAACCCTCACAGTGACCAAAATTGCCATTTTTACAGAGTTTTGCTTACTTAAAATCTTCAATTTTGACCAATTTCAGGCACAGAAATGACTTTAAACACACTTATTTTAGTTGAAAAAGTAATAATTCACATCCAACCGTCAATTAAAGTCAAAAGATTAAATGGTAAAATGTCATCAATATTGACCATTTTTTCAATGTTCGACTGGTCTGGGGTCATCGTTTTTCATCAGAAAATGGATTTTTTTGACTCTACCAAAAATTATTCAAAATGTCATTTGGATCGGGCCTCATGTTGAATAACCACTTTTTAAACCCTCACAATGACCAAAATTGCCATTTTTACAGAGTTTTGCTTACCCAAAATCTTCAATTTTGACCAATTTCAGACACTGAAATGACTTTAAACACACTTATTTTAGTTGATAATGTTATAATTCACATCCAACCGTCATTTAAAGTCAAAAGATTAAATGTTAAAATTTCATCAATATTGACCATTTTTGGAACGTTCGACTGGTCCGGAGTCATCGTTTTTCATCAGAAAATTGTCTTTTGGATCGGGTCTCATGTTGAATAACCACTTTTTAAACCCTCACGGTGACCAAAATTGCCATTTTTACAGAGTTTTGCTTACTCAAAAGCTTCAATTTTGACCAATTTCAGGCACTGAAATGACTTTAAACACACTTATTTTAGTTGAAAGAGTAATAATTCACATCCAACCGTCATTTAAAGTCAAAAGATTAAATGTTAAAATTTCATCAATATTGACCATTTTTTCAACGTTCGACTGGTCCGGGGTCATCGTTTTTCATCAGAAAATTGATTTTTTGGACTCTACCAAAAATTATTCAAACTGTCTTTTGGATCGGGTCTCATGTTGAATAACCACTTTTTAAACCCTCACAGTGACCAAAATTGCCATTTTTACAGAGTTTTGCTTACTCAAAAGCTTCAATTTTGACCAATTTCAACCACAGAAATGACTTTAAACACACTTATTTTAGTTGAAAAAGTAATAATTCACATCCAACCGTCATTTAAAGTCAAAAGAATAAATGTTAAAATGTCATCAATATTGACCATTTTTTCAACGTCTGACTGGTCCGGGGTCATCGTTTTTCATCAGAAAATTGATTTTTTGGACTCTACCAAAAATGATTCAAAATGTCATTTGGATCGGGCCTCATGTTGAATAACCACTTTTTAAACCCTCACAGTGACCAAAATTGCCATTTTTACAGAGTTTTGCTTACCCAAAATCTTCAATTTTGACCAATTTCAGGCACTGAAATGACTTTAAACACACTTATTTTAGTTGATAAAGTTATAATTCACATCCAACCGTCATTTAAAGTCAAAAGATTAAATGTTAAAATTTCATCAATATTGACCATTTTTTCAACGTTCGACTGGTCCGGGGTCATCGTTTTTCATCAGAAAATTGATTTTTTGGACTCTACCAAAAATTATTCAAAATGTCATTTGGATCGGGCCTCATGTTGAATAACCACTTTTTAAACCCTCACAGTGACCAAAATTGACATTTTTACAGAGTTTTGCTTACTCAAAAGATTCAATTTTGACCAATTTCAGGCACAGAAATGACTTTAAACGCACTTATTTTAGTTGAAAAAGTAATAATTCACATCCAACAGTCATTTAAAGTCAAAAGTTTAAATGTTAAAATTTCATCAATATTGACCATTTTTTCAACGTCTGACTGGTCCGGGGTCATCGTTTTTCATCAGAAAATTGATTTTTTGGACTCTACCAAAAATGATTCAAAATGTCATTTGGATCGGGCCTCATGTTGAATAACCACTTTTTAAACCCTCACAGTGACCAAAATTGCCATTTTTACAGAGTTTTGCTTACTCAAAATCTTCAATTTTGACCAATTTCAGGCACTGAAATGACTTTAAACGCACTTATTTTAGTTGATAAAGTTATAATTCACATCCAACCGTCATTTAAAGTCAAAAGATTAAATGTTAAAATTTCATCAATATTGACCATTTTTTCAACGTTCGACTGGTCCGGGGTCATCGTTTTTCATCAGAAAATGGATTTTTTGGACTCTACCAAAAATTATTCAAACTGTCTTTTGGATCGGGTCTCATGTTGAATAACCACTTTTTAAACCCTCACGGTGACCAAAATTGCCATTTTTACAGAGTTTTGCTTACTCAAAAGCTTCAATTTTGACCAATTTCAGGCACAGAAATGACTTTAAACACACTTATTTTAGTTGAAAAAGTAATAATTCACATCCAACCGTCATTTAAAGTCAAAAGATTAAATGTTAAAATTTCATCAATATTGACCATTTTTTCAACGTTCTACTGGTCCGGAGTCATCGTTTTTCATCAGAAAATTGATTTTTTGGACTCTACCAAAAATTATTCAAACTGTCTTTTGGATCGGGTCTCATGTTGAATAACCACTTTTTAAACCCTCACGGTGAACAAAATTGCCATTTTTACAGAGTTTTGCTTACTCAAAAGCTTCAATTTTGACCAATTTCAGGCACTGAAATGACTTTAAACACACTTATTTTAGTTGAAAGAGTAATAATTCACATCCAACCGTCATTCAAAGTCAAAAGATTAAATGTTAAAATTTCATCAATATTGACCATTTTTTCAACGTTCGACTGGTCCGGGGTCATCGTTTTTCATCAGAAAATTGATTTTTTGGACTCTACCAAAAATGATTCAAAATGTCATTTGGATCGGGCCTCATGTTGAATAACCACTTTTTAAACCCTCACAGTGACCAAAATTGACATTTTTACAGAGTTTTGCTTACTCAAAAGCTTCAATTTTGACCAATTTCAGGCACAGAAATGACTTTAAACACACTTATTTTAGTTGAAAAAGTAATAATTCACATCCAACCGTCATTTAAAGTCAAAAGATTAAATGTTAAAATTTCATCAATATTGACCATTTTTTCAACGTTCGACTGGTCCGGGGTCATCGTTTTTCATCAGAAAATGGATTTTTTTGACTCTACCAAAAATTATTCAAAATGTCATTTGGATCGGGCCTCATGTTGAATAACCACTTTTTAAACCCTCACAGTGACCAAAATTGCCATTTTTACAGAGTTTTGCTTACCCAAAATCTTCAATTGTGACCAATTTCAGGCACTGAAATGACTTTAAACACACTTATTTTAGTTGATAAAGTTATAATTCACATTCAACCGTCATTTAAAGTCAAAAGATTAAATGTTAAAATTTCATCAATATTGACCATTTTTTCAACGTTCGACTGGTCCGGGGTCATCGTTTTTCATCAGAAAATTGATTTTTTGGAGTCTACCAAAAATTATTCAAACTGTCATTTGGATCGGGCCTCATGTTGAATAACCACTTTTTAAACCCTCACAGTGACCAAAATTGCCATTTTTACAGAGTTTTGCTTACTCAAAAGCTTCAATTTTGACCAATTTCAGGCACAGAAATGACTTTAAACGCACTTATTTTAGTTGAAAAAGTAATAATTCACATCCAACCGTCAATTAAAGTCAAAAGATTAAATGGTAAAATGTCATCAATATTGACCATTTTTTCAATGTTCGACTGGTCTGGGGTCATCGTTTTTCATCAGAAAATGGATTTTTTTGACTCTACCAAAAATTATTCAAAATGTCATTTGGATCGGGCCTCATGTTGAATAACCACTTTTTAAACCCTCACAGTGACCAAAATTGCCATTTTTACAGAGTTTTGCTTACTTAAAATCTTCAATTTTGACCAATTTCAGGCACAGAAATGACTTTAAACGCACTTATTTTAGTTGAAAAAGTAATAATTCACATCCAACCGTCAATTAAAGTCAAAAGATTAAATGGTAAAATGTCATCAATATTGACCATTTTTTCAATGTTCGACTGGTCTGGGGTCATCGTTTTTCATCAGAAAATGGATTTTTTTGACTCTACCAAAAATTATTCAAAATGTCATTTGGATCGGGCCTCATGTTGAATAACCACTTTTTAAACCCTCACAGTGACCAAAATTGCCATTTTTACAGAGTTTTGCTTACTTAAAATCTTCAATTTTGACCAATTTCAGGCACAGAAATGACTTTAAACACACTTATTTTAGTTGAAAAAGTAATAATTCACATCCAACCGTCAATTAAAGTCAAAAGATTAAATGGTAAAATGTCATCAATATTGACCATTTTTTCAATGTTCGACTGGTCTGGGGTCATCGTTTTTCATCAGAAAATGGATTTTTTTGACTCTACCAAAAATTATTCAAAATGTCATTTGGATCGGGCCTCATGTTGAATAACCACTTTTTAAACCCTCACAATGACCAAAATTGCCATTTTTACAGAGTTTTGCTTACCCAAAATCTTCAATTTTGACCAATTTCAGACACTGAAATGACTTTAAACACACTTATTTTAGTTGATAATGTTATAATTCACATCCAACCGTCATTTAAAGTCAAAAGATTAAATGTTAAAATTTCATCAATATTGACCATTTTTGGAACGTTCGACTGGTCCGGAGTCATCGTTTTTCATCAGAAAATTGTCTTTTGGATCGGGTCTCATGTTGAATAACCACTTTTTAAACCCTCACGGTGACCAAAATTGCCATTTTTACAGAGTTTTGCTTACTCAAAAGCTTCAATTTTGACCAATTTCAGGCACTGAAATGACTTTAAACACACTTATTTTAGTTGAAAGAGTAATAATTCACATCCAACCGTCATTTAAAGTCAAAAGATTAAATGTTAAAATTTCATCAATATTGACCATTTTTTCAACGTTCGACTGGTCCGGGGTCATCGTTTTTCATCAGAAAATTGATTTTTTGGACTCTACCAAAAATTATTCAAACTGTCTTTTGGATCGGGTCTCATGTTGAATAACCACTTTTTAAACCCTCACAGTGACCAAAATTGCCATTTTTACAGAGTTTTGCTTACTCAAAAGCTTCAATTTTGACCAATTTCAACCACAGAAATGACTTTAAACACACTTATTTTAGTTGAAAAAGTAATAATTCACATCCAACCGTCATTTAAAGTCAAAAGAATAAATGTTAAAATGTCATCAATATTGACCATTTTTTCAACGTCTGACTGGTCCGGGGTCATCGTTTTTCATCAGAAAATTGATTTTTTGGACTCTACCAAAAATGATTCAAAATGTCATTTGGATCGGGCCTCATGTTGAATAACCACTTTTTAAACCCTCACAGTGACCAAAATTGCCATTTTTACAGAGTTTTGCTTACCCAAAATCTTCAATTTTGACCAATTTCAGGCACTGAAATGACTTTAAACACACTTATTTTAGTTGATAAAGTTATAATTCACATCCAACCGTCATTTAAAGTCAAAAGATTAAATGTTAAAATTTCATCAATATTGACCATTTTTTCAACGTTCGACTGGTCCGGGGTCATCGTTTTTCATCAGAAAATTGATTTTTTGGACTCTACCAAAAATTATTCAAAATGTCATTTGGATCGGGCCTCATGTTGAATAACCACTTTTTAAACCCTCACAGTGACCAAAATTGACATTTTTACAGAGTTTTGCTTACTCAAAAGATTCAATTTTGACCAATTTCAGGCACAGAAATGACTTTAAACGCACTTATTTTAGTTGAAAAAGTAATAATTCACATCCAACAGTCATTTAAAGTCAAAAGTTTAAATGTTAAAATTTCATCAATATTGACCATTTTTTCAACGTCTGACTGGTCCGGGGTCATCGTTTTTCATCAGAAAATTGATTTTTTGGACTCTACCAAAAATGATTCAAAATGTCATTTGGATCGGGCCTCATGTTGAATAACCACTTTTTAAACCCTCACAGTGACCAAAATTGCCATTTTTACAGAGTTTTGCTTACTCAAAATCTTCAATTTTGACCAATTTCAGGCACTGAAATGACTTTAAACGCACTTATTTTAGTTGATAAAGTTATAATTCACATCCAACCGTCATTTAAAGTCAAAAGATTAAATGTTAAAATTTCATCAATATTGACCATTTTTTCAACGTTCGACTGGTCCGGGGTCATCGTTTTTCATCAGAAAATGGATTTTTTGGACTCTACCAAAAATTATTCAAACTGTCTTTTGGATCGGGTCTCATGTTGAATAACCACTTTTTAAACCCTCACGGTGACCAAAATTGCCATTTTTACAGAGTTTTGCTTACTCAAAAGCTTCAATTTTGACCAATTTCAGGCACAGAAATGACTTTAAACACACTTATTTTAGTTGAAAAAGTAATAATTCACATCCAACCGTCATTTAAAGTCAAAAGATTAAATGTTAAAATTTCATCAATATTGACCATTTTTTCAACGTTCTACTGGTCCGGAGTCATCGTTTTTCATCAGAAAATTGATTTTTTGGACTCTACCAAAAATTATTCAAACTGTCTTTTGGATCGGGTCTCATGTTGAATAACCACTTTTTAAACCCTCACGGTGAACAAAATTGCCATTTTTACAGAGTTTTGCTTACTCAAAAGCTTCAATTTTGACCAATTTCAGGCACTGAAATGACTTTAAACACACTTATTTTAGTTGAAAGAGTAATAATTCACATCCAACCGTCATTCAAAGTCAAAAGATTAAATGTTAAAATTTCATCAATATTGACCATTTTTTCAACGTTCGACTGGTCCGGGGTCATCGTTTTTCATCAGAAAATTGATTTTTTGGACTCTACCAAAAATTATTCAAACTGTCTTTTGGATCGGGTCTCATGTTGAATAACCACTTTTTAAACCCTCACAGTGACCAAAATTGCCATTTTTACAGAGTTTTGCTTACTCAAAAGCTTCCATTTTGACCAATTTCAGGCACAGAAATGACTTTAAACACACTTATTTTAGTTGAAAAAGTAATAATTCACATCCAACCGTCATTTAAAGTCAAAAGATTAAATGTTAAAATTTCATCAATATTAACCATTTTTTCAACGTCTGACTGGTCCGGGGTCATCGTTTTTCATCAGAAAATTGATTTTTTGGACTCTACCAAAAATGATTCAAAATGTCATTTGGATCGGGCCTCATGTTGAATAACCACTTTTTAAACCCTCACAGTGACCAAAATTGCCATTTTTACAGAGTTTTGCTTACCCAAAATCTTCAATTTTGACCAATTTCAGGCACTGAAATGACTTTAAACACACTTATTTTAGTTGATAAAGTTATAATTCACATCCAACCGTCATTTAAAGTCAAAAGATTAAATGTTAAAATTTCATCAATATTGACCATTTTTTCAACGTTCGACTGGTCCGGGGTCATCGTTTTTCATCAGAAAATTGATTTTTTGGACTCTACCAAA
Source organism: Lissotriton vulgaris (assembly GCF_964263255.1). Taxonomy (NCBI): domain Eukaryota; kingdom Metazoa; phylum Chordata; class Amphibia; order Caudata; family Salamandridae; genus Lissotriton; species Lissotriton vulgaris. The sequence continues at coordinate 95,165 of NW_028244431.1, read as the reverse complement.
AATGATTCAAAATGTCATTTGGATCGGCCCTCATGTTGAATAACCACTTTTTAAACCCTCACAGTGACCAAAATTGCCATTTTTACAGAGTTTTGCTTACCCAAAATCTTCAATGTTGACCAATTTCAGGCACTGAAATGACTTTAAACACACTTATTTCAGTTGATAAAGTTATAATTCACATCCAACCGTCATTTAAAGTCAAAAGATTAAATGTTAAAATTTCATCAATATTGACCATTTTTGGAACGTTCGACTGGTCCGGGGTCATCGTTTTTCATCAGAAAATTGATTTTTTGGACTCTACCAAAAATGATTCAAAATGTCATTTGGATCGGGCCTCATGTTGAAAAATCACTTTTTAAACCCTCACAGTGACCAAAATTGCCATTTTTACAGAGCTTTGCTTACTCAAAATCTTCAATTTTGACCAATTTCAGGCACAGAAATGACTTTAAACACACTTATTTTAGTTGAAAAAGTAATAAGTCACATCCAACCGTCATTTAAAGTCAAAAGATTAAATGTTAAAATTTCATCAATATTGACCATTTTTTCAACGTTCGACTGGTCCGGGGTCATCGTTTTTCATCAGAAAATTGATTTTTTGGACTCTACCAAAAATTATTCAAACTGTCTTTTGGATCGGGTCTCATGTTGAATAACCACTTTTTAAACCCTCACAGTGACCAAAATTGCCATTTTTACAGAGTTTTGCTTACTCAAAAGCTTCAATTTTGACCAATTTCAACCACAGAAATGACTTTAAACACACTTATTTTAGTTGAAAAAGTAATAATTCACATCCAACCGTCATTTAAAGTCAAAAGAATAAATGTTAAAATGTCATCAATATTGACCATTTTTTCAACGTCTGACTGGTCCGGGGTCATCGTTTTTCATCAGAAAATTGATTTTTTGGACTCTACCAAAAATGATTCAAAATGTCATTTGGATCGGGCCTCATGTTGAATAACCACTTTTTAAACCCTCACAGTGACCAAAATTGCCATTTTTACAGAGTTTTGCTTACCCAAAATCTTCAATTTTGACCAATTTCAGGCACTGAAATGACTTTAAACACACTTATTTTAGTTGATAAAGTTATAATTCACATCCAACCGTCATTTAAAGTCAAAAGATTAAATGTTAAAATTTCATCAATATTGACCATTTTTTCAACGTTCGACTGGTCCGGGGTCATCGTTTTTCATCAGAAAATTGATTTTTTGGACTCTACCAAAAATGATTCAAAATGTCATTTGGATCGGGCCTCATGTTGAATAACCACTTTTTAAACCCTCACAGTGACCAAAATTGACATTTTTACAGAGTTTTGCTTACTCAAAAGATTCAATTTTGACCAATTTCAGGCACAGAAATGACTTTAAACGCACTTATTTTAGTTGAAAAAGTAATAATTCACATCCAACAGTCATTTAAAGTCAAAAGTTTAAATGTTAAAATTTCATCAATATTGACCATTTTTTCAACGTTCGACTGGTCCGGGGTCATCGTTTTTCATCAGAAAATTGATTTTTTGGACTCTACCAAAAATGATTCAAAATGTCATTTGGATCGGGCCTCATGTTGAATAACCACTTTTTAAACCCTCACAGTGACCAAAATTGCCATTTTTACAGAGTTTTGCTTACTCAAAATCTTCAATTTTGACCAATTTCAGGCACTGAAATGACTTTAAACGCACTTATTTTAGTTGATAAAGTTATAATTCACATCCAACCGTCATTTAAAGTCAAAAGATTAAATGTTAAAATTTCATCAATATTGACCATTTTTTCAACGTTCGACTGGTCCGGGGTCATCGTTTTTCATCAGAAAATGGATTTTTTGGACTCTACCAAAAATTATTCAAACTGTCTTTTGGATCGGGTCTCATGTTGAATAACCACTTTTTAAACCCTCACGGTGACCAAAATTGCCATTTTTACAGAGTTTTGCTTACTCAAAAGCTTCAATTTTGACCAATTTCAGGCACAGAAATGACTTTAAACACACTTATTTTAGTTGAAAAAGTAATAATTCACATCCAACCGTCATTTAAAGTCAAAAGATTAAATGTTAAAATTTCATCAATATTGACCATTTTTTCAACGTTCGACTGGTCCGGGGTCATCGTTTTTCATCAGAAAATGGATTTTTTGGACTCTACCAAAAATTATTCAAACTGTCTTTTGGATCGGGTCTCATGTTGAATAACCACTTTTTAAACCCTCACGGTGACCAAAATTGCCATTTTTACAGAGTTTTGCTTACTCAAAAGCTTCAATTTTGACCAATTTCAGGCACAGAAATGACTTTAAACACACTTATTTTAGTTGAAAAAGTAATAATTCACATCCAACCGTCATTTAAAGTCAAAAGATTAAATGTTAAAATTTCATCAATATTGACCATTTTTTCAACGTTCTACTGGTCCGGAGTCATCGTTTTTCATCAGAAAATTGATTTTTTAGACTCTACCAAAAATTATTCAAACTGTCTTTTGGATCGGGTCTCATGTTGAATAACCACTTTTTAAACCCTCACAGTGACCAAAATTGCCATTTTTACAGAGTTTTGCTTACTCAAAATCTTAAATTTTGACCAATTTCAGGCACAGAAATGACTTTAAACACACTTATTTTAGTTGAAAATGTAATAATTCACATCCAACCGTCATTTAAAGTCAAAAGATTAAATGTTAAAATTTCATCAATATTGACCATTTTTTCAATGTTCGACTGGTCCGGGGTCATCGTTTTTCATCAGAAAATTGATTTTTTGGACTCTACCAAAAATGATTCAAAATGTCATTTGGATCGGGCCTCATGTTGAATAACCACTTTTTAAACCCTCACAGTGACCAAAATTGACATTTTTACAGAGTTTTGCTTACTCAAAAGCTTCAATTTTGACCAATTTCAGGCACAGAAATGACTTTAAACACACTTATTTTAGTTGAAAAAGTAATAATTCACATCCAACCGTCATTTAAAGTCAAAAGATTAAATGTTAAAATTTCATCAATATTGACCATTTTTTCAACGTTCGACTGGTCCGGGGTCATCGTTTTTCATCAGAAAATGGATTTTTTTGACTCTACCAAAAATTTTTCAAAATGTCATTTGGATCGGGCCTCATGTTGAATAACCACTTTTTAAACCCTCACAGTGACCAAAATTGCCATTTTTACAGAGTTTTGCTTACCCAAAATCTTCAATTTTGACCAATTTCAGGCACTGAAATGACTTTAAACACACTTATTTTAGTTGATAAAGTTATAATTCACATCCAACCGTCATTTAAAGTCAAAAGATTAAATGTTAAAATGTCATCAATATTGACCATTTTTTCAACGTTCGACTGGTCCGGGGTCATCGTTTTTCATCAGAAAATTGATTTTTTGGACTCTACCAAAAATGATTCAAAATGTCATTTGGATCGGCCCTCATGTTGAATAACCACTTTTTAAACCCTCACAGTGACCAAAATTGCCATTTTTACAGAGTTTTGCTTACCCAAAATCTTCAATGTTGACCAATTTCAGGCACTGAAATGACTTTAAACACACTTATTTCAGTTGATAAAGTTATAATTCACATCCAACCGTCATTTAAAGTCAAAAGATTAAATGTTAAAATTTCATCAATATTGACCATTTTTGGAACGTTCGACTGGTCCGGGGTCATCGTTTTTCATCAGAAAATTGATTTTTTGGACTCTACCAAAAATGATTCAAAATGTCATTTGGATCGGGCCTCATGTTGAAAAATCACTTTTTAAACCCTCACAGTGACCAAAATTGCCATTTTTACAGAGCTTTGCTTACTCAAAATCTTCAATTTTGACCAATTTCAGGCACAGAAATGACTTTAAACACACTTATTTTAGTTGAAAAAGTAATAATTCACATCCAACAGTCATTTAAAGTCAAAAGTTTAAATGTTAAAATTTCATCAATATTGACCATTTTTTCAACGTCTGACTGGTCCGGGGTCATCGTTTTTCATCAGAAAATTGATTTTTTGGACTCTACCAAAAATGATTCAAAATGTCATTTGGATCGGGCCTCATGTTGAATAACCACTTTTTAAACCCTCACAGTGACCAAAATTGCCATTTTTACAGAGTTTTGCTTACTCAAAATCTTCAATTTTGACCAATTTCAGGCACTGAAATGACTTTAAACGCACTTATTTTAGTTGATAAAGTTATAATTCACATCCAACCGTCATTTAAAGTCAAAAGATTAAATGTTAAAATTTCATCAATATTGACCATTTTTTCAACGTTCGACTGGTCCGGGGTCATCGTTTTTCATCAGAAAATGGATTTTTTGGACTCTACCAAAAATTATTCAAACTGTCTTTTGGATCGGGTCTCATGTTGAATAACCACTTTTTAAACCCTCACAGTGACCAAAATTGCCATTTTTACAGAGTTTTGCTTACTCAAAAGCTTCCATTTTGACCAATTTCAGGCACAGAAATGACTTTAAACACACTTATTTTAGTTGAAAAAGTAATAATTCACATCCAACCGTCATTTAAAGTCAAAAGATTAAATGTTAAAATTTCATCAATATTGACCATTTTTTCAACGTCTGACTGGTCCGGGGTCATCGTTTTTCATCAGAAAATTGATTTTTTGGACTCTACCAAAAATGATTCAAAATGTCATTTGGATCGGGCCTCATGTTGAATAACCACTTTTTAAACCCTCACAGTGACCAAAATTGCCATTTTTACAGAGTTTTGCTTACCCAAAATCTTCAATTTTGACCAATTTCAGGCACTGAAATGACTTTAAACACACTTATTTTAGTTGATAAAGTTATAATTCACATCCAACCGTCATTTAAAGTCAAAAGATTAAATGTTAAAATTTCATCAATATTGACCATTTTTTCAACGTTCGACTGGTCCGGGGTCATCGTTTTTCATCAGAAAATTGATTTTTTGGACTCTACCAAAAATGATTCAAAATGTCATTTGGATCGGCCCTCATGTTGAATAACCACTTTTTAAACCCTCACAGTGACCAAAATTGCCATTTTTACAGAGTTTTGCTTACCCAAAATCTTCAATGTTGACCAATTTCAGGCACTGAAATGACTTTAAACACACTTATTTCAGTTGATAAAGTTATAATTCACATCCAACCGTCATTTAAAGTCAAAAGATTAAATGTTAAAATTTCATCAATATTGACCATTTTTGGAACGTTCGACTGGTCCGGGGTCATCGTTTTTCATCAGAAAATTGATTTTTTGGACTCTACCAAAAATGATTCAAAATGTCATTTGGATCGGGCCTCATGTTGAAAAATCACTTTTTAAACCCTCACAGTGACCAAAATTGCCATTTTTACAGAGCTTTGCTTACTCAAAATCTTCAATTTTGACCAATTTCAGGCACAGAAATGACTTTAAACACACTTATTTTAGTTGAAAAAGTAATAAGTCACATCCAACCGTCATTTAAAGTCAAAAGATTAAATGTTAAAATTTCATCAATATTGACCATTTTTTCAACGTTCGACTGGTCCGGGGTCATCGTTTTTCATCAGAAAATTGATTTTTTGGACTCTACCAAAAATTATTCAAACTGTCTTTTGGATCGGGTCTCATGTTGAATAACCACTTTTTAAACCCTCACAGTGACCAAAATTGCCATTTTTACAGAGTTTTGCTTACTCAAAAGCTTCAATTTTGACCAATTTCAACCACAGAAATGACTTTAAACACACTTATTTTAGTTGAAAAAGTAATAATTCACATCCAACCGTCATTTAAAGTCAAAAGAATAAATGTTAAAATGTCATCAATATTGACCATTTTTTCAACGTCTGACTGGTCCGGGGTCATCGTTTTTCATCAGAAAATTGATTTTTTGGACTCTACCAAAAATTATTCAAAATGTCATTTGGATCGGGCCTCATGTTGAATAACCACTTTTTAAACCCTCACAGTGACCAAAATTGCCATTTTTACAGAGTTTTGCTTACCCAAAATCTTCAATTTTGACCAATTTCAGGCACTGAAATGACTTTAAACACACTTATTTTAGTTGATAAAGTTATAATTCACATCCAACCGTCATTTAAAGTCAAAAGATTAAATGTTAAAATTTCATCAATATTGACCATTTTTTCAACGTTCGACTGGTCCGGGGTCATCGTTTTTCATCAGAAAATTGATTTTTTGGACTCTACCAAAAATGATTCAAAATGTCATTTGGATCGGGCCTCATGTTGAATAACCACTTTTTAAACCCTCACAGTGACCAAAATTGACATTTTTACAGAGTTTTGCTTACTCAAAAGATTCAATTTTGACCAATTTCAGGCACAGAAATGACTTTAAACGCACTTATTTTAGTTGAAAAAGTAATAATTCACATCCAACAGTCATTTAAAGTCAAAAGTTTAAATGTTAAAATTTCATCAATATTGACCATTTTTTCAACGTTCGACTGGTCCGGGGTCATCGTTTTTCATCAGAAAATTGATTTTTTGGACTCTACCAAAAATGATTCAAAATGTCATTTGGATCGGGCCTCATGTTGAATAACCACTTTTTAAACCCTCACAGTGACCAAAATTGCCATTTTTACAGAGTTTTGCTTACTCAAAATCTTCAATTTTGACCAATTTCAGGCACTGAAATGACTTTAAACGCACTTATTTTAGTTGATAAAGTTATAATTCACATCCAACCGTCATTTAAAGTCAAAAGATTAAATGTTAAAATTTCATCAATATTGACCATTTTTTCAACGTTCTACTGGTCCGGAGTCATCGTTTTTCATCAGAAAATTGATTTTTTGGACTCTACCAAAAATTATTCAAACTGTCTTTTGGATCGGGTCTCATGTTGAATAACCACTTTTTAAACCCTCACGGTGAACAAAATTGCCATTTTTACAGAGTTTTGCTTACTCAAAAGCTTCAATTTTGACCAATTTCAGGCACTGAAATGACTTTAAACACACTTATTTTAGTTGAAAGAGTAATAATTCACATCCAACCGTCATTCAAAGTCAAAAGATTAAATGTTAAAATTTCATCAATATTGACCATTTTTTCAACGTTCGACTGGTCCGGGGTCATCGTTTTTCATCAGAAAATTGATTTTTTAGACTCTACCAAAAATTATTCAAACTGTCTTTTGGATCGGGTCTCATGTTGAATAACCACTTTTTAAACCCTCACAGTGACCAAAATTGCCATTTTTACAGAGTTTTGCTTACTCAAAATCTTAAATTTTGACCAATTTCAGGCACAGAAATGACTTTAAACACACTTATTTTAGTTGAAAATGTAATAATTCACATCCAACCGTCATTTAAAGTCAAAAGATTAAATGTTAAAATTTCATCAATATTGACCATTTTTTCAATGTTCGACTGGTCCGGGGTCATCGTTTTTCATCAGAAAATTGATTTTTTGGACTCTACCAAAAATGATTCAAAATGTCATTTGGATCGGGCCTCATGTTGAATAACCACTTTTTAAACCCTCACAGTGACCAAAATTGACATTTTTACAGAGTTTTGCTTACTCAAAAGCTTCAATTTTGACCAATTTCAGGCACAGAAATGACTTTAAACACACTTATTTTAGTTGAAAAAGTAATAATTCACATCCAACCGTCATTTAAAGTCAAAAGATTAAATGTTAAAATTTCATCAATATTGACCATTTTTTCAACGTTCGACTGGTCCGGGGTCATCGTTTTTCATCAGAAAATGGATTTTTTTGACTCTACCAAAAATTATTCAAAATGTCATTTGGATCGGGCCTCATGTTGAATAACCACTTTTTAAACCCTCACAGTGACCAAAATTGCCATTTTTACAGAGTTTTGCTTACCCAAAATCTTCAATTTTGACCAATTTCAGGCACTGAAATGACTTTAAACACACTTATTTTAGTTGATAAAGTTATAATTCACATTCAACCGTCATTTAAAGTCAAAAGATTAAATGTTAAAATTTCATCAATATTGACCATTTTTTCAACGTTCGACTGGTCCGGGGTCATCGTTTTTCATCAGAAAATTGATTTTTTGGAGTCTACCAAAAATTATTCAAACTGTCTTTTGGATCGGGCCTCATGTTGAATAACCACTTTTTAAACCCTCACAGTGACCAAAATTGCCATTTTTACAGAGTTTTGCTTACTCAAAAGCTTCAATTTTGACCAATTTCAGGCACAGAAATGACTTTAAACGCACTTATTTTAGTTGAAAAAGTAATAATTCACATCCAACCGTCAATTAAAGTCAAAAGATTAAATGGTAAAATGTCATCAATATTGACCATTTTTTCAATGTTCGACTGGTCTGGGGTCATCGTTTTTCATCAGAAAATGGATTTTTTTGACTCTACCAAAAATGATTCAAAATGTCATTTGGATCGGGCCTCATGTTGAAAAATCACTTTTTAAACCCTCACAGTGACCAAAATTGCCATTTTTACAGAGCTTTGCTTACTCAAAATCTTCAATTTTGACCAATTTCAGGCACAGAAATGACTTTAAACACACTTATTTTAGTTGAAAAAGTAATAATTCACATCCAACCGTCATTTAAAGTCAAAAGATTAAATGTTAAAATTTCATCAATATTGACCATTTTTTCAACGTTCGACTGGTCCGGAGTCATCGTTTTTCATCAGAAAATTGATTTTTTGGACTTTACCAAAAATGATTCAAAATGTCATTTGGATCGGGCCTCATGTTGAATAACCACTTTTTAAACCCTCACAATGACCAAAATTGCCATTTTTACAGAGTTTTGCTTACCCAAAATCTTCAATTTTGACCAATTTCAGGCACTGAAATGACTTTAAACACACTTATTTTAGTTGATAATGTTATAATTCACATCCAACCGTCATTTAAAGTCAAAAGATTAAATGTTAAAATTTCATCAATATTGACCATTTTTGGAACGTTCGACTGGTCCGGAGTCATCGTTTTTCATCAGAAAATTGATTTTTTGGACTCTACCAAAAATTATTCAAACTGTCTTTTGGATCGGGTCTCATGTTGAATAACCACTTTTTAAACCCTCACGGTGACCAAAATTGCCATTTTTACAGAGTTTTGCTTACTCAAAAGCTTCAATTTTGACCAATTTCAGGTGCGGAAATGACTTTAAACACACTTATTTTAGTTGAAAGAGTAATAATTCACATCCAACCGTCATTTAAAGTCAAAAGATTAAATGTTAAAATTTCATCAATATTGACCATTTTTTCAACGTTCGACTGGTCCGGGGTCATCGTTTTTCATCAGAAAATTGATTTTTTGGACTCTACCAAAAATTATTCAAACTGTCTTTTGGATCGGGTCTCATGTTGAATAACCACTTTTTAAACCCTCACAGTGACCAAAATTGCCATTTTTACAGAGTTTTGCTTACTCAAAATCTTAAATTTTGACCAATTTCAGGCACAGAAATGACTTTAAACACACTTATTTTAGTTGAAAATGTAATAATTCACATCCAACCGTCATTTAAAGTCAAAAGATTAAATGTTAAAATTTCATCAATATTGACCATTTTTTCAATGTTCGACTGGTCCGGGGTCATCGTTTTTCATCAGAAAATTGATTTTTTGGACTCTACCAAAAATGATTCAAAATGTCATTTGGATCGGGCCTCATGTTGAATAACCACTTTTTAAACCCTCACAGTGACCAAAATTGACATTTTTACAGAGTTTTGCTTACTCAAAAGCTTCAATTTTGACCAATTTCAGGCACAGAAATGACTTTAAACACACTTATTTTAGTTGAAAAAGTAATAATTCACATCCAACCGTCATTTAAAGTCAAAAGATTAAATGTTAAAATTTCATCAATATTGACCATTTTTTCAACGTTCGACTGGTCCGGGGTCATCGTTTTTCATCAGAAAATGGATTTTTTTGACTCTACCAAAAATTTTTCAAAATGTCATTTGGATCGGGCCTCATGTTGAATAACCACTTTTTAAACCCTCACAGTGACCAAAATTGCCATTTTTACAGAGTTTTGCTTACCCAAAATCTTCAATTTTGACCAATTTCAGGCACTGAAATGACTTTAAACACACTTATTTTAGTTGATAAAGTTATAATTCACATCCAACCGTCATTTAAAGTCAAAAGATTAAATGTTAAAATGTCATCAATATTGACCATTTTTTCAACGTTCGACTGGTCCGGGGTCATCGTTTTTCATCAGAAAATTGATTTTTTGGACTCTACCAAAAATGATTCAAAATGTCATTTGGATCGGCCCTCATGTTGAATAACCACTTTTTAAACCCTCACAGTGACCAAAATTGCCATTTTTACAGAGTTTTGCTTACCCAAAATCTTCAATGTTGACCAATTTCAGGCACTGAAATGACTTTAAACACACTTATTTCAGTTGATAAAGTTATAATTCACATCCAACCGTCATTTAAAGTCAAAAGATTAAATGTTAAAATTTCATCAATATTGACCATTTTTGGAACGTTCGACTGGTCCGGGGTCATCGTTTTTCATCAGAAAATTGATTTTTTGGACTCTACCAAAAATGATTCAAAATGTCATTTGGATCGGGCCTCATGTTGAAAAATCACTTTTTAAACCCTCACAGTGACCAAAATTGCCATTTTTACAGAGCTTTGCTTACTCAAAATCTTCAATTTTGACCAATTTCAGGCACAGAAATGACTTTAAACACACTTATTTTAGTTGAAAAAGTAATAATTCACATCCAACAGTCATTTAAAGTCAAAAGTTTAAATGTTAAAATTTCATCAATATTGACCATTTTTTCAACGTCCGACTGGTCCGGGGTCATCGTTTTTCATCAGAAAATTGATTTTTTGGACTCTACCAAAAATGATTCAAAATGTCATTTGGATCGGGCCTCATGTTGAATAACCACTTTTTAAACCCTCACAGTGACCAAAATTGCCATTTTTACAGAGTTTTGCTTACTCAAAATCTTCAATTTTGACCAATTTCAGGCACTGAAATGACTTTAAACGCACTTATTTTAGTTGATAAAGTTATAATTCACATCCAACCGTCATTTAAAGTCAAAAGATTAAATGTTAAAATTTCATCAATATTGACCATTTTTTCAACGTTCGACTGGTCCGGGGTCATCGTTTTTCATCAGAAAATGGATTTTTTGGACTCTACCAAAAATTATTCAAACTGTCTTTTGGATCGGGTCTCATGTTGAATAACCACTTTTTAAACCCTCACAGTGACCAAAATTGCCATTTTTACAGAGTTTTGCTTACTCAAAAGCTTCCATTTTGACCAATTTCAGGCACAGAAATGACTTTAAACACACTTATTTTAGTTGAAAAAGTAATAATTCACATCCAACCGTCATTTAAAGTCAAAAGATTAAATGTTAAAATTTCATCAATATTGACCATTTTTTCAACGTCTGACTGGTCCGGGGTCATCGTTTTTCATCAGAAAATTGATTTTTTGGACTCTACCAAAAATGATTCAAAATGTCATTTGGATCGGGCCTCATGTTGAATAACCACTTTTTAAACCCTCACAGTGACCAAAATTGCCATTTTTACAGAGTTTTGCTTACCCAAAATCTTCAATTTTGACCAATTTCAGGCACTGAAATGACTTTAAACACACTTATTTTAGTTGATAAAGTTATAATTCACATCCAACCGTCATTTAAAGTCAAAAGATTAAATGTTAAAATTTCATCAATATTGACCATTTTTTCAACGTTCGACTGGTCCGGGGTCATCGTTTTTCATCAGAAAATTGATTTTTTGGACTCTACCAAAAATGATTCAAAATGTCATTTGGATCGGCCCTCATGTTGAATAACCACTTTTTAAACCCTCACAGTGACCAAAATTGCCATTTTTACAGAGTTTTGCTTACCCAAAATCTTCAATGTTGACCAATTTCAGGCACTGAAATGACTTTAAACACACTTATTTCAGTTGATAAAGTTATAATTCACATCCAACCGTCATTTAAAGTCAAAAGATTAAATGTTAAAATTTCATCAATATTGACCATTTTTGGAACGTTCGACTGGTCCGGGGTCATCGTTTTTCATCAGAAAATTGATTTTTTGGACTCTACCAAAAATGATTCAAAATGTCATTTGGATCGGGCCTCATGTTGAAAAATCACTTTTTAAACCCTCACAGTGACCAAAATTGCCATTTTTACAGAGCTTTGCTTACTCAAAATCTTCAATTTTGACCAATTTCAGGCACAGAAATGACTTTAAACACACTTATTTTAGTTGAAAAAGTAATAAGTCACATCCAACCGTCATTTAAAGTCAAAAGATTAAATGTTAAAATTTCATCAATATTGACCATTTTTTCAACGTTCGACTGGTCCGGGGTCATCGTTTTTCATCAGAAAATTGATTTTTTGGACTCTACCAAAAATTATTCAAACTGTCTTTTGGATCGGGTCTCATGTTGAATAACCACTTTTTAAACCCTCACAGTGACCAAAATTGCCATTTTTACAGAGTTTTGCTTACTCAAAAGCTTCAATTTTGACCAATTTCAACCACAGAAATGACTTTAAACACACTTATTTTAGTTGAAAAAGTAATAATTCACATCCAACCGTCATTTAAAGTCAAAAGAATAAATGTTAAAATGTCATCAATATTGACCATTTTTTCAACGTCTGACTGGTCCGGGGTCATCGTTTTTCATCAGAAAATTGATTTTTTGGACTCTACCAAAAATTATTCAAAATGTCATTTGGATCGGGCCTCATGTTGAATAACCACTTTTTAAACCCTCACAGTGACCAAAATTGCCATTTTTACAGAGTTTTGCTTACCCAAAATCTTCAATTTTGACCAATTTCAGGCACTGAAATGACTTTAAACACACTTATTTTAGTTGATAAAGTTATAATTCACATCCAACCGTCATTTAAAGTCAAAAGATTAAATGTTAAAATTTCATCAATATTGACCATTTTTTCAACGTTCGACTGGTCCGGGGTCATCGTTTTTCATCAGAAAATTGATTTTTTGGACTCTACCAAAAATGATTCAAAATGTCATTTGGATCGGGCCTCATGTTGAATAACCACTTTTTAAACCCTCACAGTGACCAAAATTGACATTTTTACAGAGTTTTGCTTACTCAAAAGATTCAATTTTGACCAATTTCAGGCACAGAAATGACTTTAAACGCACTTATTTTAGTTGAAAAAGTAATAATTCACATCCAACAGTCATTTAAAGTCAAAAGTTTAAATGTTAAAATTTCATCAATATTGACCATTTTTTCAACGTTCGACTGGTCCGGGGTCATCGTTTTTCATCAGAAAATTGATTTTTTGGACTCTACCAAAAATGATTCAAAATGTCATTTGGATCGGGCCTCATGTTGAATAACCACTTTTTAAACCCTCACAGTGACCAAAATTGCCATTTTTACAGAGTTTTGCTTACTCAAAATCTTCAATTTTGACCAATTTCAGGCACTGAAATGACTTTAAACGCACTTATTTTAGTTGATAAAGTTATAATTCACATCCAACCGTCATTTAAAGTCAAAAGATTAAATGTTAAAATTTCATCAATATTGACCATTTTTTCAACGTTCTACTGGTCCGGAGTCATCGTTTTTCATCAGAAAATTGATTTTTTGGACTCTACCAAAAATTATTCAAACTGTCTTTTGGATCGGGTCTCATGTTGAATAACCACTTTTTAAACCCTCACGGTGAACAAAATTGCCATTTTTACAGAGTTTTGCTTACTCAAAAGCTTCAATTTTGACCAATTTCAGGCACTGAAATGACTTTAAACACACTTATTTTAGTTGAAAGAGTAATAATTCACATCCAACCGTCATTCAAAGTCAAAAGATTAAATGTTAAAATTTCATCAATATTGACCATTTTTTCAACGTTCGACTGGTCCGGGGTCATCGTTTTTCATCAGAAAATTGATTTTTTAGACTCTACCAAAAATTATTCAAACTGTCTTTTGGATCGGGTCTCATGTTGAATAACCACTTTTTAAACCCTCACAGTGACCAAAATTGCCATTTTTACAGAGTTTTGCTTACTCAAAATCTTAAATTTTGACCAATTTCAGGCACAGAAATGACTTTAAACACACTTATTTTAGTTGAAAATGTAATAATTCACATCCAACCGTCATTTAAAGTCAAAAGATTAAATGTTAAAATTTCATCAATATTGACCATTTTTTCAATGTTCGACTGGTCCGGGGTCATCGTTTTTCATCAGAAAATTGATTTTTTGGACTCTACCAAAAATGATTCAAAATGTCATTTGGATCGGGCCTCATGTTGAATAACCACTTTTTAAACCCTCACAGTGACCAAAATTGACATTTTTACAGAGTTTTGCTTACTCAAAAGCTTCAATTTTGACCAATTTCAGGCACAGAAATGACTTTAAACACACTTATTTTAGTTGAAAAAGTAATAATTCACATCCAACCGTCATTTAAAGTCAAAAGATTAAATGTTAAAATTTCATCAATATTGACCATTTTTTCAACGTTCGACTGGTCCGGGGTCATCGTTTTTCATCAGAAAATGGATTTTTTTGACTCTACCAAAAATTATTCAAAATGTCATTTGGATCGGGCCTCATGTTGAATAACCACTTTTTAAACCCTCACAGTGACCAAAATTGCCATTTTTACAGAGTTTTGCTTACCCAAAATCTTCAATTTTGACCAATTTCAGGCACTGAAATGACTTTAAACACACTTATTTTAGTTGATAAAGTTATAATTCACATTCAACCGTCATTTAAAGTCAAAAGATTAAATGTTAAAATTTCATCAATATTGACCATTTTTTCAACGTTCGACTGGTCCGGGGTCATCGTTTTTCATCAGAAAATTGATTTTTTGGAGTCTACCAAAAATTATTCAAACTGTCTTTTGGATCGGGCCTCATGTTGAATAACCACTTTTTAAACCCTCACAGTGACCAAAATTGCCATTTTTACAGAGTTTTGCTTACTCAAAAGCTTCAATTTTGACCAATTTCAGGCACAGAAATGACTTTAAACGCACTTATTTTAGTTGAAAAAGTAATAATTCACATCCAACCGTCAATTAAAGTCAAAAGATTAAATGGTAAAATGTCATCAATATTGACCATTTTTTCAATGTTCGACTGGTCTGGGGTCATCGTTTTTCATCAGAAAATGGATTTTTTTGACTCTACCAAAAATGATTCAAAATGTCATTTGGATCGGGCCTCATGTTGAAAAATCACTTTTTAAACCCTCACAGTGACCAAAATTGCCATTTTTACAGAGCTTTGCTTACTCAAAATCTTCAATTTTGACCAATTTCAGGCACAGAAATGACTTTAAACACACTTATTTTAGTTGAAAAAGTAATAATTCACATCCAACCGTCATTTAAAGTCAAAAGATTAAATGTTAAAATTTCATCAATATTGACCATTTTTTCAACGTTCGACTGGTCCGGAGTCATCGTTTTTCATCAGAAAATTGATTTTTTGGACTTTACCAAAAATGATTCAAAATGTCATTTGGATCGGGCCTCATGTTGAATAACCACTTTTTAAACCCTCACAATGACCAAAATTGCCATTTTTACAGAGTTTTGCTTACCCAAAATCTTCAATTTTGACCAATTTCAGGCACTGAAATGACTTTAAACACACTTATTTTAGTTGATAATGTTATAATTCACATCCAACCGTCATTTAAAGTCAAAAGATTAAATGTTAAAATTTCATCAATATTGACCATTTTTGGAACGTTCGACTGGTCCGGAGTCATCGTTTTTCATCAGAAAATTGATTTTTTGGACTCTACCAAAAATTATTCAAACTGTCTTTTGGATCGGGTCTCATGTTGAATAACCACTTTTTAAACCCTCACGGTGACCAAAATTGCCATTTTTACAGAGTTTTGCTTACTCAAAAGCTTCAATTTTGACCAATTTCAGGTGCGGAAATGACTTTAAACACACTTATTTTAGTTGAAAGAGTAATAATTCACATCCAACCGTCATTTAAAGTCAAAAGATTAAATGTTAAAATTTCATCAATATTGACCATTTTTTCAACGTTCGACTGGTCCGGGGTCATCGTTTTTCATCAGAAAATTGATTTTTTGGACTCTACCAAAAATTATTCAAACTGTCTTTTGGATCGGGTCTCATGTTGAATAACCACTTTTTAAACCCTCACGGTGACCAAAATTGCCATTTTTACAGAGTTTTGCTTACTCAAAAGCTTCAATTTTGACCAATTTCAGGCACAGAAATGACTTTAAACACACTTATTTTAGTTGAAAAAGTAATAATTCACATCCAACCGTCATTTAAAGTCAAAAGATTAAATGTTAAAATTTCATCAATATTGACCATTTTTTCAACGTTCGACTGGTCCGGGGTCATTGTTTTTCATCAGAAAATTGATTTTTTGGACTCTACCAAAAATGATTCAAAATGTCATTTGGATCGGGCCTCATGTTGAATAACCACTTTTTAAACCCTCACAGTGACCAAAATTGCCATTTTTACAGAGTTTTGCTTACCCAAAATCTTCAATTTTGACCAATTTCAGGCACTGAAATGACTTTAAACACACTTATTTTAGTTGATAAAGTTATAATTCACATCCAACCGTCATTTAAAGTCAAAAGATTAAATGTTAAAATGTCATCAATATTGACCATTTTTTCAACGTTCGACTGGTCCGGGGTCATCGTTTTTCATCAGAAAATTGATTTTTTGGACTCTACCAAAAATGATTCAAAATGTCATTTGGATCGGCCCTCATGTTGAATAACCACTTTTTAAACCCTCACAGTGACCAAAATTGCCATTTTTACAGAGTTTTGCTTACCCAAAATCTTCAATGTTGACCAATTTCAGGCACTGAAATGACTTTAAACACACTTATTTCAGTTGATAAAGTTATAATTCACATCCAACCGTCATTTAAAGTCAAAAGATTAAATGTTAAAATTTCATCAATATTGACCATTTTTGGAACGTTCGACTGGTCCGGGGTCATCGTTTTTCATCAGAAAATTGATTTTTTGGACTCTACCAAAAATGATTCAAAATGTCATTTGGATCGGGCCTCATGTTGAAAAATCACTTTTTAAACCCTCACAGTGACCAAAATTGCCATTTTTACAGAGCTTTGCTTACTCAAAATCTTCAATTTTGACCAATTTCAGGCACAGAAATGACTTTAAACACACTTATTTTGGTTGAAAAAGTAATAATTCACATCCAACCGTCATTTAAAGTCAAAAGATTAAATGTTAAAATTTCATCAATATTGACCATTTTTTCAACGTTCGACTGGTCCGGAGTCATCGTTTTTCATCAGAAAATTGATTTTTTGGACTTTACCAAAAATGATTCAAAATGTCATTTGGATCGGGCCTCATGTTGAATAACCACTTTTTAAACCCTCACAATGACCAAAATTGCCATTTTTACAGAGTTTTGCTTACCCAAAATCTTCAATTTTGACCAATTTCAGGCACTGAAATGACTTTAAACACACTTATTTTAGTTGATAATGTTATAATTCACATCCAACCGTCATTTAAAGTCAAAAGATTAAATGTTAAAATTTCATCAATATTGACCATTTTTGGAACGTTCGACTGGTCCGGAGTCATCGTTTTTCATCAGAAAATTGATTTTTTTGGACTCTACCAAAAATTATTCAAACTGTCTTTTGGATCGGGTCTCATGTTGAATAACCACTTTTTAAACCCTCACAGTGACCAAAATTGCCATTTTTACAGAGTTTTCCTTACTCAAAAGCTTCAATTTTGACCAATTTCAACCACAGAAATGACTTTAAACACACTTATTTTAGTTGAAAAAGTAATAATTCACATCCAACCGTCATTTAAAGTCAAAAGAATAAATGTTAAAATGTCATCAATATTGACCATTTTTTCAACGTCTGACTGGTCCGGGGTCATCGTTTTTCATCAGAAAATTGACTTTTTGGACTCTACCAAAAATGATTCAAAATGTCATTTGGATCGGGCCTCATGTTGAATAACCACTTTTTAAACCCTCACAGTGACCAAAATTGCCATTTTTACAGAGTTTTGCTTACCCAAAATCTTCAATTTTGACCAATTTCAGGCACTGAAATGACTTTAAACACACTTATTTTAGTTGAAAAAGTAATAAGTCACATCCAACCGTCATTTAAAGTCAAAAGAATAAATGTTAAAATGTCATCAATATTGACCATTTTTTCAACGTCTGACTGGTCCGGGGTCATCGTTTTTCATCAGAAAATTGATTTTTTGGACTCTACCAAAAATGATTCAAAATGTCATTTGGATCGGGCCTCATGTTGAATAACCACTTTTTAAACCCTCACAGTGACCAAAATTGCCATTTTTACAGAGTTTTGCTTACCCAAAATCTTCAATTTTGACCAATTTCAGGCACTGAAATGACTTTAAACACACTTATTTTAGTTGAAAAAGTAATAAGTCACATCCAACCGTCATTTAAAGTCAAAAGATTAAATGTTAAAATTTCATCAATATTGACCATTTTTTCAACGTTCGACTGGTCCGGGGTCATCGTTTTTCATCAGAAAATTGATTTTTTGGACTCTACCAAAAATTATTCAAACTGTCTTTTGGATCGGGTCTCATGTTGAATAACCACTTTTTAAACCCTCACAGTGACCAAAATTGCCATTTTTACAGAGTTTTGCTTACTCAAAAGCTTCAATTTTGACCAATTTCAACCACAGAAATGACTTTAAACACACTTATTTTAGTTGAAAAAGTAATAATTCACATCCAACCGTCATTTAAAGTCAAAAGAATAAATGTTAAAATGTCATCAATATTGACCATTTTTTCAACGTCTGACTGGTCCGGGGTCATCGTTTTTCATCAGAAAATTGATTTTTTGGACTCTACCAAAAATGATTCAAAATGTCATTTGGATCGGGCCTCATGTTGAATAACCACTTTTTAAACCCTCACAGTGACCAAAATTGCCATTTTTACAGAGTTTTGCTTACCCAAAATCTTCAATTTTGACCAATTTCAGGCACTGAAATGACTTTAAACACACTTATTTTAGTTGATAAAGTTATAATTCACATCCAACCGTCATTTAAAGTCAAAAGATTAAATGTTAAAATTTCATCAATATTGACCATTTTTTCAACGTTCAACTGGTCCGGGGTCATCGTTTTTCATCA
This sequence comes from Lissotriton vulgaris, assembly GCF_964263255.1. Classification (NCBI taxonomy): domain Eukaryota; kingdom Metazoa; phylum Chordata; class Amphibia; order Caudata; family Salamandridae; genus Lissotriton; species Lissotriton vulgaris. The sequence continues at coordinate 75,910 of NW_028244431.1, read as the reverse complement.
GAAAATTGATTTTTTGGACTCTACCAAAAATGATTCAAAATGTCATTTGGATCGGGCCTCATGTTGAATAACCACTTTTTAAACCCTCACAGTGACCAAAATTGACATTTTTACAGAGTTTTGCTTACTCAAAAGATTCAATTTTGACCAATTTCAGGCACAGAAATGACTTTAAACGCACTTATTTTAGTTGAAAAAGTAATAATTCACATCCAACAGTCATTTAAAGTCAAAAGTTTAAATGTTAAAATTTCATCAATATTGACCATTTTTTCAACGTCTGACTGGTCCGGGGTCATCGTTTTTCATCAGAAAATTGATTTTTTGGACTCTACCAAAAATGATTCAAAATGTCATTTGGATCGGGCCTCATGTTGAATAACCACTTTTTAAACCCTCACAGTGACCAAAATTGCCATTTTTACAGAGTTTTGCTTACTCAAAATCTTCAATTTTGACCAATTTCAGGCACTGAAATGACTTTAAACGCACTTATTTTAGTTGATAAAGTTATAATTCACATCCAACCGTCATTTAAAGTCAAAAGATTAAATGTTAAAATTTCATCAATATTGACCATTTTTTCAACGTTCGACTGGTCCGGGGTCATCGTTTTTCATCAGAAAATGGATTTTTTGGACTCTACCAAAAATTATTCAAACTGTCTTTTGGATCGGGTCTCATGTTGAATAACCACTTTTTAAACCCTCACGGTGACCAAAATTGCCATTTTTACAGAGTTTTGCTTACTCAAAAGCTTCAATTTTGACCAATTTCAGGCACAGAAATGACTTTAAACACACTTATTTTAGTTGAAAAAGTAATAATTCACATCCAACCGTCATTTAAAGTCAAAAGATTAAATGTTAAAATTTCATCAATATTGACCATTTTTTCAACGTTCTACTGGTCCGGAGTCATCGTTTTTCATCAGAAAATTGATTTTTTGGACTCTACCAAAAATTATTCAAACTGTCTTTTGGATCGGGTCTCATGTTGAATAACCACTTTTTAAACCCTCACGGTGAACAAAATTGCCATTTTTACAGAGTTTTGCTTACTCAAAAGCTTCAATTTTGACCAATTTCAGGCACTGAAATGACTTTAAACACACTTATTTTAGTTGAAAGAGTAATAATTCACATCCAACCGTCATTCAAAGTCAAAAGATTAAATGTTAAAATTTCATCAATATTGACCATTTTTTCAACGTTCGACTGGTCCGGGGTCATCGTTTTTCATCAGAAAATTGATTTTTTGGACTCTACCAAAAATTATTCAAACTGTCTTTTGGATCGGGTCTCATGTTGAATAACCACTTTTTAAACCCTCACAGTGACCAAAATTGCCATTTTTACAGAGTTTTGCTTACTCAAAAGCTTCCATTTTGACCAATTTCAGGCACAGAAATGACTTTAAACACACTTATTTTAGTTGAAAAAGTAATAATTCACATCCAACCGTCATTTAAAGTCAAAAGATTAAATGTTAAAATTTCATCAATATTGACCATTTTTTCAACGTCTGACTGGTCCGGGGTCATCGTTTTTCATCAGAAAATTGATTTTTTGGACTCTACCAAAAATTATTCAAAATGTCATTTGGATCGGGCCTCATGTTGAATAACCACTTTTTAAACCCTCACAGTGACCAAAATTGCCATTTTTACAGAGTTTTGCTTACCCAAAATCTTCAATTTTGACCAATTTCAGGCACTGAAATGACTTTAAACACACTTATTTTAGTTGATAAAGTTATAATTCACATCCAACCGTCATTTAAAGTCAAAAGATTAAATGTTAAAATTTCATCAATATTGACCATTTTTTCAACGTTCGACTGGTCCGGGGTCATCGTTTTTCATCAGAAAATTGATTTTTTGGACTCTACCAAAAATGATTCAAAATGTCATTTGGATCGGCCCTCATGTTGAATAACCACTTTTTAAACCCTCACAGTGACCAAAATTGCCATTTTTACAGAGTTTTGCTTACCCAAAATCTTCAATGTTGACCAATTTCAGGCACTGAAATGACTTTAAACACACTTATTTCAGTTGATAAAGTTATAATTCACATCCAACCGTCATTTAAAGTCAAAAGATTAAATGTTAAAATTTCATCAATATTGACCATTTTTGGAACGTTCGACTGGTCCGGGGTCATCGTTTTTCATCAGAAAATTGATTTTTTGGACTCTACCAAAAATGATTCAAAATGTCATTTGGATCGGGCCTCATGTTGAAAAATCACTTTTTAAACCCTCACAGTGACCAAAATTGCCATTTTTACAGAGCTTTGCTTACTCAAAATCTTCAATTTTGACCAATTTCAGGCACAGAAATGACTTTAAACACACTTATTTTAGTTGAAAAAGTAATAAGTCACATCCAACCGTCATTTAAAGTCAAAAGATTAAATGTTAAAATTTCATCAATATTGACCATTTTTTCAACGTTCGACTGGTCCGGGGTCATCGTTTTTCATCAGAAAATTGATTTTTTGGACTCTACCAAAAATTATTCAAACTGTCTTTTGGATCGGGTCTCATGTTGAATAACCACTTTTTAAACCCTCACAGTGACCAAAATTGCCATTTTTACAGAGTTTTGCTTACTCAAAAGCTTCAATTTTGACCAATTTCAACCACAGAAATGACTTTAAACACACTTATTTTAGTTGAAAAAGTAATAATTCACATCCAACCGTCATTTAAAGTCAAAAGAATAAATGTTAAAATGTCATCAATATTGACCATTTTTTCAACGTCTGACTGGTCCGGGGTCATCGTTTTTCATCAGAAAATTGATTTTTTGGACTCTACCAAAAATGATTCAAAATGTCATTTGGATCGGGCCTCATGTTGAATAACCACTTTTTAAACCCTCACAGTGACCAAAATTGCCATTTTTACAGAGTTTTGCTTACCCAAAATCTTCAATTTTGACCAATTTCAGGCACTGAAATGACTTTAAACACACTTATTTTAGTTGATAAAGTTATAATTCACATCCAACCGTCATTTAAAGTCAAAAGATTAAATGTTAAAATTTCATCAATATTGACCATTTTTTCAACGTTCGACTGGTCCGGGGTCATCGTTTTTCATCAGAAAATTGATTTTTTGGACTCTACCAAAAATGATTCAAAATGTCATTTGGATCGGGCCTCATGTTGAATAACCACTTTTTAAACCCTCACAGTGACCAAAATTGACATTTTTACAGAGTTTTGCTTACTCAAAAGATTCAATTTTGACCAATTTCAGGCACAGAAATGACTTTAAACGCACTTATTTTAGTTGAAAAAGTAATAATTCACATCCAACAGTCATTTAAAGTCAAAAGTTTAAATGTTAAAATTTCATCAATATTGACCATTTTTTCAACGTCTGACTGGTCCGGGGTCATCGTTTTTCATCAGAAAATTGATTTTTTGGACTCTACCAAAAATGATTCAAAATGTCATTTGGATCGGGCCTCATGTTGAATAACCACTTTTTAAACCCTCACAGTGACCAAAATTGCCATTTTTACAGAGTTTTGCTTACTCAAAATCTTCAATTTTGACCAATTTCAGGCACTGAAATGACTTTAAACGCACTTATTTTAGTTGATAAAGTTATAATTCACATCCAACCGTCATTTAAAGTCAAAAGATTAAATGTTAAAATTTCATCAATATTGACCATTTTTTCAACGTTCGACTGGTCCGGGGTCATCGTTTTTCATCAGAAAATGGATTTTTTGGACTCTACCAAAAATTATTCAAACTGTCTTTTGGATCGGGTCTCATGTTGAATAACCACTTTTTAAACCCTCACGGTGACCAAAATTGCCATTTTTACAGAGTTTTGCTTACTCAAAAGCTTCAATTTTGACCAATTTCAGGCACAGAAATGACTTTAAACACACTTATTTTAGTTGAAAAAGTAATAATTCACATCCAACCGTCATTTAAAGTCAAAAGATTAAATGTTAAAATTTCATCAATATTGACCATTTTTTCAACGTTCTACTGGTCCGGAGTCATCGTTTTTCATCAGAAAATTGATTTTTTGGACTCTACCAAAAATTATTCAAACTGTCTTTTGGATCGGGTCTCATGTTGAATAACCACTTTTTAAACCCTCACGGTGAACAAAATTGCCATTTTTACAGAGTTTTGCTTACTCAAAAGCTTCAATTTTGACCAATTTCAGGCACTGAAATGACTTTAAACACACTTATTTTAGTTGAAAGAGTAATAATTCACATCCAACCGTCATTCAAAGTCAAAAGATTAAATGTTAAAATTTCATCAATATTGACCATTTTTTCAACGTTCGACTGGTCCGGGGTCATCGTTTTTCATCAGAAAATTGATTTTTTGGACTCTACCAAAAATTATTCAAACTGTCTTTTGGATCGGGTCTCATGTTGAATAACCACTTTTTAAACCCTCACAGTGACCAAAATTGCCATTTTTACAGAGTTTTGCTTACTCAAAAGCTTCAATTTTGACCAATTTCAGGCACAGAAATGACTTTAAACGCACTTATTTTAGTTGAAAAAGTAATAATTCACATCCAACCGTCAATTAAAGTCAAAAGATTAAATGGTAAAATGTCATCAATATTGACCATTTTTTCAATGTTCGACTGGTCTGGGGTCATCGTTTTTCATCAGAAAATGGATTTTTTTGACTCTACCAAAAATGATTCAAAATGTCATTTGGATCGGGCCTCATGTTGAAAAATCACTTTTTAAACCCTCACAGTGACCAAAATTGCCATTTTTACAGAGCTTTGCTTACTCAAAATCTTCAATTTTGACCAATTTCAGGCACAGAAATGACTTTAAACACACTTATTTTAGTTGAAAAAGTAATAATTCACATCCAACCGTCATTTAAAGTCAAAAGATTAAATGTTAAAATTTCATCAATATTGACCATTTTTTCAACGTTCGACTGGTCCGGAGTCATCGTTTTTCATCAGAAAATTGATTTTTTGGACTTTACCAAAAATGATTCAAAATGTCATTTGGATCGGGCCTCATGTTGAATAACCACTTTTTAAACCCTCACAATGACCAAAATTGCCATTTTTACAGAGTTTTGCTTACCCAAAATCTTCAATTTTGACCAATTTCAGGCACTGAAATGACTTTAAACACACTTATTTTAGTTGATAATGTTATAATTCACATCCAACCGTCATTTAAAGTCAAAAGATTAAATGTTAAAATTTCATCAATATTGACCATTTTTGGAACGTTCGACTGGTCCGGAGTCATCGTTTTTCATCAGAAAATTGATTTTTTGGACTCTACCAAAAATTATTCAAACTGTCTTTTGGATCGGGTCTCATGTTGAATAACCACTTTTTAAACCCTCACGGTGACCAAAATTGCCATTTTTACAGAGTTTTGCTTACTCAAAAGCTTCAATTTTGACCAATTTCAGGTGCGGAAATGACTTTAAACACACTTATTTTAGTTGAAAGAGTAATAATTCACATCCAACCGTCATTTAAAGTCAAAAGATTAAATGTTAAAATTTCATCAATATTGACCATTTTTTCAACGTTCGACTGGTCCGGGGTCATCGTTTTTCATCAGAAAATTGATTTTTTGGACTCTACCAAAAATTATTCAAACTGTCTTTTGGATCGGGTCTCATGTTGAATAACCACTTTTTAAACCCTCACGGTGACCAAAATTGCCATTTTTACAGAGTTTTGCTTACTCAAAAGCTTCAATTTTGACCAATTTCAGGCACAGAAATGACTTTAAACACACTTATTTTAGTTGAAAAAGTAATAATTCACATCCAACCGTCATTTAAAGTCAAAAGATTAAATGTTAAAATTTCATCAATATTGACCATTTTTTCAACGTTCGACTGGTCCGGGGTCATTGTTTTTCATCAGAAAATTGATTTTTTGGACTCTACCAAAAATGATTCAAAATGTCATTTGGATCGGGCCTCATGTTGAATAACCACTTTTTAAACCCTCACAGTGACCAAAATTGCCATTTTTACAGAGTTTTGCTTACCCAAAATCTTCAATTTTGACCAATTTCAGGCACTGAAATGACTTTAAACACACTTATTTTAGTTGATAAAGTTATAATTCACATCCAACCGTCATTTAAAGTCAAAAGATTAAATGTTAAAATGTCATCAATATTGACCATTTTTTCAACGTTCGACTGGTCCGGGGTCATCGTTTTTCATCAGAAAATTGATTTTTTGGACTCTACCAAAAATGATTCAAAATGTCATTTGGATCGGCCCTCATGTTGAATAACCACTTTTTAAACCCTCACAGTGACCAAAATTGCCATTTTTACAGAGTTTTGCTTACCCAAAATCTTCAATGTTGACCAATTTCAGGCACTGAAATGACTTTAAACACACTTATTTCAGTTGATAAAGTTATAATTCACATCCAACCGTCATTTAAAGTCAAAAGATTAAATGTTAAAATTTCATCAATATTGACCATTTTTGGAACGTTCGACTGGTCCGGGGTCATCGTTTTTCATCAGAAAATTGATTTTTTGGACTCTACCAAAATGATTCAAAATGTCATTTGGATCGGGCCTCATGTTGAAAAATCACTTTTTAAACCCTCACAGTGACCAAAATTGCCATTTTTACAGAGCTTTGCTTACTCAAAATCTTCAATTTTGACCAATTTCAGGCACAGAAATGACTTTAAACACACTTATTTTGGTTGAAAAAGTAATAATTCACATCCAACCGTCATTTAAAGTCAAAAGATTAAATGTTAAAATTTCATCAATATTGACCATTTTTTCAACGTTCGACTGGTCCGGAGTCATCGTTTTTCATCAGAAAATTGATTTTTTGGACTTTACCAAAAATGATTCAAAATGTCATTTGGATCGGGCCTCATGTTGAATAACCACTTTTTAAACCCTCACAATGACCAAAATTGCCATTTTTACAGAGTTTTGCTTACCCAAAATCTTCAATTTTGACCAATTTCAGGCACTGAAATGACTTTAAACACACTTATTTTAGTTGATAATGTTATAATTCACATCCAACCGTCATTTAAAGTCAAAAGATTAAATGTTAAAATTTCATCAATATTGACCATTTTTGGAACGTTCGACTGGTCCGGAGTCATCGTTTTTCATCAGAAAATTGATTTTTTTGGACTCTACCAAAAATTATTCAAACTGTCTTTTGGATCGGGTCTCATGTTGAATAACCACTTTTTAAACCCTCACAGTGACCAAAATTGCCATTTTTACAGAGTTTTCCTTACTCAAAAGCTTCAATTTTGACCAATTTCAACCACAGAAATGACTTTAAACACACTTATTTTAGTTGAAAAAGTAATAATTCACATCCAACCGTCATTTAAAGTCAAAAGAATAAATGTTAAAATGTCATCAATATTGACCATTTTTTCAACGTCTGACTGGTCCGGGGTCATCGTTTTTCATCAGAAAATTGATTTTTTGGACTCTACCAAAAATGATTCAAAATGTCATTTGGATCGGGCCTCATGTTGAATAACCACTTTTTAAACCCTCACAGTGACCAAAATTGCCATTTTTACAGAGTTTTGCTTACCCAAAATCTTCAATTTTGACCAATTTCAGGCACTGAAATGACTTTAAACACACTTATTTTAGTTGAAAAAGTAATAAGTCACATCCAACCGTCATTTAAAGTCAAAAGAATAAATGTTAAAATGTCATCAATATTGACCATTTTTTCAACGTCTGACTGGTCCGGGGTCATCGTTTTTCATCAGAAAATTGATTTTTTGGACTCTACCAAAAATGATTCAAAATGTCATTTGGATCGGGCCTCATGTTGAATAACCACTTTTTAAACCCTCACAGTGACCAAAATTGCCATTTTTACAGAGTTTTGCTTACCCAAAATCTTCAATTTTGACCAATTTCAGGCACTGAAATGACTTTAAACACACTTATTTTAGTTGAAAAAGTAATAAGTCACATCCAACCGTCATTTAAAGTCAAAAGATTAAATGTTAAAATTTCATCAATATTGACCATTTTTTCAACGTTCGACTGGTCCGGGGTCATCGTTTTTCATCAGAAAATTGATTTTTTGGACTCTACCAAAAATTATTCAAACTGTCTTTTGGATCGGGTCTCATGTTGAATAACCACTTTTTAAACCCTCACAGTGACCAAAATTGCCATTTTTACAGAGTTTTGCTTACTCAAAAGCTTCAATTTTGACCAATTTCAACCACAGAAATGACTTTAAACACACTTATTTTAGTTGAAAAAGTAATAATTCACATCCAACCGTCATTTAAAGTCAAAAGAATAAATGTTAAAATGTCATCAATATTGACCATTTTTTCAACGTCTGACTGGTCCGGGGTCATCGTTTTTCATCAGAAAATTGATTTTTTGGACTCTACCAAAAATGATTCAAAATGTCATTTGGATCGGGCCTCATGTTGAATAACCACTTTTTAAACCCTCACAGTGACCAAAATTGCCATTTTTACAGAGTTTTGCTTACCCAAAATCTTCAATTTTGACCAATTTCAGGCACTGAAATGACTTTAAACACACTTATTTTAGTTGATAAAGTTATAATTCACATCCAACCGTCATTTAAAGTCAAAAGATTAAATGTTAAAATTTCATCAATATTGACCATTTTTTCAACGTTCAACTGGTCCGGGGTCATCGTTTTTCATCAGAAAATTGATTTTTTGGACTCTACCAAAAATGATTCAAAATGTCATTTGGATCGGGCCTCATGTTGAATAACCACTTTTTAAACCCTCACAGTGACCAAAATTGACATTTTTACAGAGTTTTGCTTACTCAAAAGATTCAATTTTGACCAATTTCAGGCACAGAAATGACTTTAAACGCACTTATTTTAGTTGAAAAAGTAATAATTCACATCCAACAGTCATTTAAAGTCAAAAGTTTAAATGTTAAAATTTCATCAATATTGACCATTTTTTCAACGTCTGACTGGTCCGGGGTCATCGTTTTTCATCAGAAAATTGATTTTTTGGACTCTACCAAAAATGATTCAAAATGTCATTTGGATCGGGCCTCATGTTGAATAACCACTTTTTAAACCCTCACAGTGACCAAAATTGCCATTTTTACAGAGTTTTGCTTACTCAAAATCTTCAATTTTGACCAATTTCAGGCACTGAAATGACTTTAAACGCACTTATTTTAGTTGATAAAGTTATAATTCACATCCAACCGTCATTTAAAGTCAAAAGATTAAATGTTAAAATTTCATCAATATTGACCATTTTTTCAACGTTCGACTGGTCCGGGGTCATCGTTTTTCATCAGAAAATGGATTTTTTGGACTCTACCAAAAATTATTCAAACTGTCTTTTGGATCGGGTCTCATGTTGAATAACCACTTTTTAAACCCTCACGGTGACCAAAATTGCCATTTTTACAGAGTTTTGCTTACTCAAAAGCTTCAATTTTGACCAATTTCAGGCACAGAAATGACTTTAAACACACTTATTTTAGTTGAAAAAGTAATAATTCACATCCAACCGTCATTTAAAGTCAAAAGATTAAATGTTAAAATTTCATCAATATTGACCATTTTTTCAACGTTCTACTGGTCCGGAGTCATCGTTTTTCATCAGAAAATTGATTTTTTGGACTCTACCAAAAATTATTCAAACTGTCTTTTGGATCGGGTCTCATGTTGAATAACCACTTTTTAAACCCTCACGGTGAACAAAATTGCCATTTTTACAGAGTTTTGCTTACTCAAAAGCTTCAATTTTGACCAATTTCAGGCACTGAAATGACTTTAAACACACTTATTTTAGTTGAAAGAGTAATAATTCACATCCAACCGTCATTCAAAGTCAAAAGATTAAATGTTAAAATTTCATCAATATTGACCATTTTTTCAACGTTCGACTGGTCCGGGGTCATCGTTTTTCATCAGAAAATTGATTTTTTGGACTCTACCAAAAATTATTCAAACTGTCTTTTGGATCGGGTCTCATGTTGAATAACCACTTTTTAAACCCTCAGAGTGACCAAAATTGCCATTTTTACAGAGTTTTGCTTACTCAAAAGCTTCCATTTTGACCAATTTCAGGCACAGAAATGACTTTAAACACACTTATTTTAGTTGAAAAAGTAATAATTCACATCCAACCGTCATTTAAAGTCAAAAGATTAAATGTTAAAATTTCATCAATATTGACCATTTTTTCAACGTCTGACTGGTCCGGGGTCATCGTTTTTCATCAGAAAATTGATTTTTTGGACTCTACCAAAAATGATTCAAAATGTCATTTGGATCGGGCCTCATGTTGAATAACCACTTTTTAAACCCTCACAGTGACCAAAATTGCCATTTTTACAGAGTTTTGCTTACCCAAAATCTTCAATTTTGACCAATTTCAGGCACTGAAATGACTTTAAACACACTTATTTTAGTTGATAAAGTTATAATTCACATCCAACCGTCATTTAAAGTCAAAAGATTAAATGTTAAAATTTCATCAATATTGACCATTTTTTCAACGTTCGACTGGTCCGGGGTCATCGTTTTTCATCAGAAAATTGATTTTTTGGACTCTACCAAAAATGATTCAAAATGTCATTTGGATCGGCCCTCATGTTGAATAACCACTTTTTAAACCCTCACAGTGACCAAAATTGCCATTTTTACAGAGTTTTGCTTACCCAAAATCTTCAATGTTGACCAATTTCAGGCACTGAAATGACTTTAAACACACTTATTTCAGTTGATAAAGTTATAATTCACATCCAACCGTCATTTAAAGTCAAAAGATTAAATGTTAAAATTTCATCAATATTGACCATTTTTGGAACGTTCGACTGGTCCGGGGTCATCGTTTTTCATCAGAAAATTGATTTTTTGGACTCTACCAAAAATGATTCAAAATGTCATTTGGATCGGGCCTCATGTTGAAAAATCACTTTTTAAACCCTCACAGTGACCAAAATTGCCATTTTTACAGAGCTTTGCTTACTCAAAATCTTCAATTTTGACCAATTTCAGGCACAGAAATGACTTTAAACGCACTTATTTTAGTTGAAAAAGTAATAATTCACATCCAACAGTCATTTAAAGTCAAAAGTTTAAATGTTAAAATTTCATCAATATTGACCATTTTTTCAACGTCTGACTGGTCCGGGGTCATCGTTTTTCATCAGAAAATGGATTTTTTGGACTCTACCAAAAATTATTCAAACTGTCTTTTGGATCGGGTCTCATGTTGAATAACCACTTTTTAAACCCTCACGGTGACCAAAATTGCCATTTTTACAGAGTTTTGCTTACTCAAAAGCTTCAATTTTGACCAATTTCAGGCACAGAAATGACTTTAAACACACTTATTTTAGTTGAAAAAGTAATAATTCACATCCAACCGTCATTTAAAGTCAAAAGATTAAATGTTAAAATTTCATCAATATTGACCATTTTTTCAACGTTCTACTGGTCCGGAGTCATCGTTTTTCATCAGAAAATTGATTTTTTGGACTCTACCAAAAATTATTCAAACTGTCTTTTGGATCGGGTCTCATGTTGAATAACCACTTTTTAAACCCTCACGGTGAACAAAATTGCCATTTTTACAGAGTTTTGCTTACTCAAAAGCTTCAATTTTGACCAATTTCAGGCACTGAAATGACTTTAAACACACTTATTTTAGTTGAAAGAGTAATAATTCACATCCAACCGTCATTCAAAGTCAAAAGATTAAATGTTAAAATTTCATCAATATTGACCATTTTTTCAACGTTCGACTGGTCCGGGGTCATCGTTTTTCATCAGAAAATTGATTTTTTGGACTCTACCAAAAATTATTCAAACTGTCTTTTGGATCGGGTCTCATGTTGAATAACCACTTTTTAAACCCTCACAGTGACCAAAATTGCCATTTTTACAGAGTTTTGCTTACTCAAAAGCTTCCATTTTGACCAATTTCAGGCACAGAAATGACTTTAAACACACTTATTTTAGTTGAAAAAGTAATAATTCACATCCAACCGTCATTTAAAGTCAAAAGATTAAATGTTAAAATTTCATCAATATTGACCATTTTTTCAACGTCTGACTGGTCCGGGGTCATCGTTTTTCATCAGAAAATTGATTTTTTGGACTCTACCAAAAATGATTCAAAATGTCATTTGGATCGGGCCTCATGTTGAATAACCACTTTTTAAACCCTCACAGTGACCAAAATTGCCATTTTTACAGAGTTTTGCTTACCCAAAATCTTCAATTTTGACCAATTTCAGGCACTGAAATGACTTTAAACACACTTATTTTAGTTGATAAAGTTATAATTCACATCCAACCGTCATTTAAAGTCAAAAGATTAAATGTTAAAATTTCATCAATATTGACCATTTTTTCAACGTTCGACTGGTCCGGGGTCATCGTTTTTCATCAGAAAATTGATTTTTTGGACTCTACCAAAAATGATTCAAAATGTCATTTGGATCGGCCCTCATGTTGAATAACCACTTTTTAAACCCTCACAGTGACCAAAATTGCCATTTTTACAGAGTTTTGCTTACCCAAAATCTTCAATGTTGACCAATTTCAGGCACTGAAATGACTTTAAACACACTTATTTCAGTTGATAAAGTTATAATTCACATCCAACCGTCATTTAAAGTCAAAAGATTAAATGTTAAAATTTCATCAATATTGACCATTTTTGGAACGTTCGACTGGTCCGGGGTCATCGTTTTTCATCAGAAAATTGATTTTTTGGACTCTACCAAAAATGATTCAAAATGTCATTTGGATCGGGCCTCATGTTGAAAAATCACTTTTTAAACCCTCACAGTGACCAAAATTGCCATTTTTACAGAGCTTTGCTTACTCAAAATCTTCAATTTTGACCAATTTCAGGCACAGAAATGACTTTAAACACACTTATTTTAGTTGAAAAAGTAATAAGTCACATCCAACCGTCATTTAAAGTCAAAAGATTAAATGTTAAAATTTCATCAATATTGACCATTTTTTCAACGTTCGACTGGTCCGGGGTCATCGTTTTTCATCAGAAAATTGATTTTTTGGACTCTACCAAAAATTATTCAAACTGTCTTTTGGATCGGGTCTCATGTTGAATAACCACTTTTTAAACCCTCACAGTGACCAAAATTGCCATTTTTACAGAGTTTTGCTTACTCAAAAGCTTCAATTTTGACCAATTTCAACCACAGAAATGACTTTAAACACACTTATTTTAGTTGAAAAAGTAATAATTCACATCCAACCGTCATTTAAAGTCAAAAGAATAAATGTTAAAATGTCATCAATATTGACCATTTTTTCAACGTCTGACTGGTCCGGGGTCATCGTTTTTCATCAGAAAATTGATTTTTTGGACTCTACCAAAAATGATTCAAAATGTCATTTGGATCGGGCCTCATGTTGAATAACCACTTTTTAAACCCTCACAGTGACCAAAATTGCCATTTTTACAGAGTTTTGCTTACCCAAAATCTTCAATTTTGACCAATTTCAGGCACTGAAATGACTTTAAACACACTTATTTTAGTTGATAAAGTTATAATTCACATCCAACCGTCATTTAAAGTCAAAAGATTAAATGTTAAAATTTCATCAATATTGACCATTTTTTCAACGTTCGACTGGTCCGGGGTCATCGTTTTTCATCAGAAAATTGATTTTTTGGACTCTACCAAAAATGATTCAAAATGTCATTTGGATCGGGCCTCATGTTGAATAACCACTTTTTAAACCCTCACAGTGACCAAAATTGACATTTTTACAGAGTTTTGCTTACTCAAAAGATTCAATTTTGACCAATTTCAGGCACAGAAATGACTTTAAACGCACTTATTTTAGTTGAAAAAGTAATAATTCACATCCAACAGTCATTTAAAGTCAAAAGTTTAAATGTTAAAATTTCATCAATATTGACCATTTTTTCAACGTCTGACTGGTCCGGGGTCATCGTTTTTCATCAGAAAATTGATTTTTTGGACTCTACCAAAAATGATTCAAAATGTCATTTGGATCGGGCCTCATGTTGAATAACCACTTTTTAAACCCTCACAGTGACCAAAATTGCCATTTTTACAGAGTTTTGCTTACTCAAAATCTTCAATTTTGACCAATTTCAGGCACTGAAATGACTTTAAACGCACTTATTTTAGTTGATAAAGTTATAATTCACATCCAACCGTCATTTAAAGTCAAAAGATTAAATGTTAAAATTTCATCAATATTGACCATTTTTTCAACGTTCGACTGGTCCGGGGTCATCGTTTTTCATCAGAAAATGGATTTTTTGGACTCTACCAAAAATTATTCAAACTGTCTTTTGGATCGGGTCTCATGTTGAATAACCACTTTTTAAACCCTCACAGTGACCAAAATTGCCATTTTTACAGAGTTTTGCTTACTCAAAAGCTTCCATTTTGACCAATTTCAGGCACAGAAATGACTTTAAACACACTTATTTTAGTTGAAAAAGTAATAATTCACATCCAACCGTCATTTAAAGTCAAAAGATTAAATGTTAAAATTTCATCAATATTGACCATTTTTTCAACGTCTGACTGGTCCGGGGTCATCGTTTTTCATCAGAAAATTGATTTTTTGGACTCTACCAAAAATGATTCAAAATGTCATTTGGATCGGGCCTCATGTTGAATAACCACTTTTTAAACCCTCACAGTGACCAAAATTGCCATTTTTACAGAGTTTTGCTTACCCAAAATCTTCAATTTTGACCAATTTCAGGCACTGAAATGACTTTAAACACACTTATTTTAGTTGATAAAGTTATAATTCACATCCAACCGTCATTTAAAGTCAAAAGATTAAATGTTAAAATTTCATCAATATTGACCATTTTTTCAACGTTCGACTGGTCCGGGGTCATCGTTTTTCATCAGAAAATTGATTTTTTGGACTCTACCAAAAATGATTCAAAATGTCATTTGGATCGGCCCTCATGTTGAATAACCACTTTTTAAACCCTCACAGTGACCAAAATTGCCATTTTTACAGAGTTTTGCTTACCCAAAATCTTCAATGTTGACCAATTTCAGGCACTGAAATGACTTTAAACACACTTATTTCAGTTGATAAAGTTATAATTCACATCCAACCGTCATTTAAAGTCAAAAGATTAAATGTTAAAATTTCATCAATATTGACCATTTTTGGAACGTTCGACTGGTCCGGGGTCATCGTTTTTCATCAGAAAATTGATTTTTTGGACTCTACCAAAAATGATTCAAAATGTCATTTGGATCGGGCCTCATGTTGAAAAATCACTTTTTAAACCCTCACAGTGACCAAAATTGCCATTTTTACAGAGCTTTGCTTACTCAAAATCTTCAATTTTGACCAATTTCAGGCACAGAAATGACTTTAAACGCACTTATTTTAGTTGAAAAAGTAATAATTCACATCCAACAGTCATTTAAAGTCAAAAGTTTAAATGTTAAAATTTCATCAATATTGACCATTTTTTCAACGTCTGACTGGTCCGGGGTCATCGTTTTTCATCAGAAAATGGATTTTTTGGACTCTACCAAAAATTATTCAAACTGTCTTTTGGATCGGGTCTCATGTTGAATAACCACTTTTTAAACCCTCACGGTGACCAAAATTGCCATTTTTACAGAGTTTTGCTTACTCAAAAGCTTCAATTTTGACCAATTTCAGGCACAGAAATGACTTTAAACACACTTATTTTAGTTGAAAAAGTAATAATTCACATCCAACCGTCATTTAAAGTCAAAAGATTAAATGTTAAAATTTCATCAATATTGACCATTTTTTCAACGTTCTACTGGTCCGGAGTCATCGTTTTTCATCAGAAAATTGATTTTTTGGACTCTACCAAAAATTATTCAAACTGTCTTTTGGATCGGGTCTCATGTTGAATAACCACTTTTTAAACCCTCACGGTGAACAAAATTGCCATTTTTACAGAGTTTTGCTTACTCAAAAGCTTCAATTTTGACCAATTTCAGGCACTGAAATGACTTTAAACACACTTATTTTAGTTGAAAGAGTAATAATTCACATCCAACCGTCATTCAAAGTCAAAAGATTAAATGTTAAAATTTCATCAATATTGACCATTTTTTCAACGTTCGACTGGTCCGGGGTCATCGTTTTTCATCAGAAAATTGATTTTTTGGACTCTACCAAAAATTATTCAAACTGTCTTTTGGATCGGGTCTCATGTTGAATAACCACTTTTTAAACCCTCACAGTGACCAAAATTGCCATTTTTACAGAGTTTTGCTTACTCAAAAGCTTCCATTTTGACCAATTTCAGGCACAGAAATGACTTTAAACACACTTATTTTAGTTGAAAAAGTAATAATTCACATCCAACCGTCATTTAAAGTCAAAAGATTAAATGTTAAAATTTCATCAATATTGACCATTTTTTCAACGTCTGACTGGTCCGGGGTCATCGTTTTTCATCAGAAAATTGATTTTTTGGACTCTACCAAAAATGATTCAAAATGTCATTTGGATCGGGCCTCATGTTGAATAACCACTTTTTAAACCCTCACAGTGACCAAAATTGCCATTTTTACAGAGTTTTGCTTGACCAAAATCTTCAATTTTGACCAATTTCAGGCACTGAAATGACTTTAAACACACTTATTTTAGTTGATAAAGTTATAATTCACATCCAACCGTCATTTAAAGTCAAAAGATTAAATGTTAAAATTTCATCAATATTGACCATTTTTTCAACGTTCGACTGGTCCGGGGTCATCGTTTTTCATCAGAAAATTGATTTTTTGGACTCTACCAAAAATGATTCAAAATGTCATTTGGATCGGCCCTCATGTTGAATAACCACTTTTTAAACCCTCACAGTGACCAAAATTGCCATTTTTACAGAGTTTTGCTTACCCAAAATCTTCAATGTTGACCAATTTCAGGCACTGAAATGACTTTAAACACACTTATTTCAGTTGATAAAGTTATAATTCACATCCAACCGTCATTTAAAGTCAAAAGATTAAATGTTAAAATTTCATCAATATTGACCATTTTTGGAACGTTCGACTGGTCCGGGGTCATCGTTTTTCATCAGAAAATTGATTTTTTGGACTCTACCAAAAATGATTCAAAATGTCATTTGGATCGGGCCTCATGTTGAAAAATCACTTTTTAAACCCTCACAGTGACCAAAATTGCCATTTTTACAGAGCTTTGCTTACTCAAAATCTTCAATTTTGACCAATTTCAGGCACAGAAATGACTTTAAACACACTTATTTTAGTTGAAAAAGTAATAAGTCACATCCAACCGTCATTTAAAGTCAAAAGATTAAATGTTAAAATTTCATCAATATTGACCATTTTTTCAACGTTCGACTGGTCCGGGGTCATCGTTTTTCATCAGAAAATTGATTTTTTGGACTCTACCAAAAATTATTCAAACTGTCTTTTGGATCGGGTCTCATGTTGAATAACCACTTTTTAAACCCTCACAGTGACCAAAATTGCCATTTTTACAGAGTTTTGCTTACTCAAAAGCTTCAATTTTGACCAATTTCAACCACAGAAATGACTTTAAACACACTTATTTTAGTTGAAAAAGTAATAATTCACATCCAACCGTCATTTAAAGTCAAAAGAATAAATGTTAAAATGTCATCAATATTGACCATTTTTTCAACGTCTGACTGGTCCGGGGTCATCGTTTTTCATCAGAAAATTGATTTTTTGGACTCTACCAAAAATGATTCAAAATGTCATTTGGATCGGGCCTCATGTTGAATAACCACTTTTTAAACCCTCACAGTGACCAAAATTGCCATTTTTACAGAGTTTTGCTTACCCAAAATCTTCAATTTTGACCAATTTCAGGCACTGAAATGACTTTAAACACACTTATTTTAGTTGATAAAGTTATAATTCACATCCAACCGTCATTTAAAGTCAAAAGATTAAATGTTAAAATTTCATCAATATTGACCATTTTTTCAACGTTCGACTGGTCCGGGGTCATCGTTTTTCATCAGAAAATTGATTTTTTGGACTCTACCAAAAATGATTCAAAATGTCATTTGGATCGGGCCTCATGTTGAATAACCACTTTTTAAACCCTCACAGTGACCAAAATTGACATTTTTACAGAGTTTTGCTTACTCAAAAGATTCAATTTTGACCAATTTCAGGCACAGAAATGACTTTAAACGCACTTATTTTAGTTGAAAAAGTAATAATTCACATCCAACAGTCATTTAAAGTCAAAAGTTTAAATGTTAAAATTTCATCAATATTGACCATTTTTTCAACGTCTGACTGGTCCGGGGTCATCGTTTTTCATCAGAAAATTGATTTTTTGGACTCTACCAAAAATGATTCAAAATGTCATTTGGATCGGGCCTCATGTTGAATAACCACTTTTTAAACCCTCACAGTGACCAAAATTGCCATTTTTACAGAGTTTTGCTTACTCAAAATCTTCAATTTTGACCAATTTCAGGCACTGAAATGACTTTAAACGCACTTATTTTAGTTGATAAAGTTATAATTCACATCCAACCGTCATTTAAAGTCAAAAGATTAAATGTTAAAATTTCATCAATATTGACCATTTTTTCAACGTTCGACTGGTCCGGGGTCATCGTTTTTCATCAGAAAATGGATTTTTTGGACTCTACCAAAAATTATTCAAACTGTCTTTTGGATCGGGTCTCATGTTGAATAACCACTTTTTAAACCCTCACGGTGACCAAAATTGCCATTTTTACAGAGTTTTGCTTACTCAAAAGCTTCAATTTTGACCAATTTCAGGCACAGAAATGACTTTAAACACACTTATTTTAGTTGAAAAAGTAATAATTCACATCCAACCGTCATTTAAAGTCAAAAGATTAAATGTTAAAATTTCATCAATATTGACCATTTTTTCAACGTTCTACTGGTCCGGAGTCATCGTTTTTCATCAGAAAATTGATTTTTTGGACTCTACCAAAAATTATTCAAACTGTCTTTTGGATCGGGTCTCATGTTGAATAACCACTTTTTAAACCCTCACGGTGAACAAAATTGCCATTTTTACAGAGTTTTGCTTACTCAAAAGCTTCAATTTTGACCAATTTCAGGCACTGAAATGACTTTAAACACACTTATTTTAGTTGAAAGAGTAATAATTCACATCCAACCGTCATTCAAAGTCAAAAGATTAAATGTTAAAATTTCATCAATATTGACCATTTTTTCAACGTTCGACTGGTCCGGGGTCATCGTTTTTCATCAGAAAATTGATTTTTTGGACTCTACCAAAAATGATTCAAAATGTCATTTGGATCGGCCCTCATGTTGAATAACCACTTTTTAAACCCTCACAGTGACCAAAATTGCCATTTTTACAGAGTTTTGCTTACCCAAAATCTTCAATGTTGACCAATTTCAGGCACTGAAATGACTTTAAACACACTTATTTCAGTTGATAAAGTTATAATTCACATCCAACCGTCATTTAAAGTCAAAAGATTAAATGTTAAAATTTCATAAATATTGACCATTTTTGGAACGTTCGACTGGTCCGGGGTCATCGTTTTTCATCAGAAAATTGATTTTTTGGACTCTACCAAAAATGATTCAAAATGTCATTTGGATCGGGCCTCATGTTGAAAAATCACTTTTTAAACCCTCACAGTGACCAAAATTGCCATTTTTACAGAGCTTTGCTTACTCAAAATCTTCAATTTTGACCAATTTCAGGCACAGAAATGACTTTAAACACACTTATTTTAGTTGAAAAAGTAATAAGTCACATCCAACCGTCATTTAAAGTCAAAAGATTAAATGTTAAAATTTCATCAATATTGACCATTTTTTCAACGTTCGACTGGTCCGGGGTCATCGTTTTTCATCAGAAAATTGATTTTTTGGACTCTACCAAAAATTATTCAAACTGTCTTTTGGATCGGGTCTCATGTTGAATAACCACTTTTTAAACCCTCACAGTGACCAAAATTGCCATTTTTACAGAGTTTTGCTTACCCAAAATCTTCAATTTTGACCAATTTCAGGCACTGAAATGACTTTAAACACACTTATTTTAGTTGATAAAGTTATAATTCACATCCAACCGTCATTTAAAGTCAAAAGATTAAATGTTAAAATTTCATCAATATTGACCATTTTTTCAATGTTCGACTGGTCCGGGGTCATCGTTTTTCATCAGAAAATTGATTTTTTGGACTCTACCAAAAATGATTCAAAATGTCATTTGGATCGGGCCTCATGTTGAATAACCACTTTTTAAACCCTCACAGTGACCAAAATTGACATTTTTACAGAGTTTTGCTTACTCAAAAGATTCAATTTTGACCAATTTCAGGCACAGAAATGACTTTAAACGCACTTATTTTAGTTGAAAAAGTAATAATTCACATCCAACAGTCATTTAAAGTCAAAAGTTTAAATGTTAAAATTTCATCAATATTGACCATTTTTTCAACGTCTGACTGGTCCGGGGTCATCGTTTTTCATCAGAAAATTGATTTTTTGGACTCTACCAAAAATGATTCAAAATGTCATTTGGATCGGGCCTCATGTTGAATAACCACTTTTTAAACCCTCACAGTGACCAAAATTGCCATTTTTACAGAGTTTTGCTTACTCAAAATCTTCAATTTTGACCAATTTCAGGCACTGAAATGACTTTAAACGCACTTATTTTAGTTGATAAAGTTATAATTCACATCCAACCGTCATTTAAAGTCAAAAGATTAAATGTTAAAATTGCATCAATATTGACCATTTTTTCAACGTTCGACTGGTCCGGGGTCATCGTTTTTCATCAGAAAATGGATTTTTTGGACTCTACCAAAAATTATTCAAACTGTCTTTTGGATCGGGTCTCATGTTGAATAACCACTTTTTAAACCCTCACGGTGACCAAAATTGCCATTTTTACAGAGTTTTGCCTACTCAAAAGCTTCAATTTTGACCAATTTCAGGCACAGAAATGACTTTAAACACACTTATTTTAGTTGAAAAAGTAATAATTCACATCCAACCGTCATTTAAAGTCAAAAGATTAAATGTTAAAATTTCATCAATATTGACCATTTTTTCAACGTTCTACTGGTCCGGAGTCATCGTTTTTCATCAGAAAATTGATTTTTTGGACTCTACCAAAAATTATTCAAACTGTCTTTTGGATCGGGTCTCATGTTGAATAACCACTTTTTAAACCCTCACGGTGAACAAAATTGCCATTTTTACAGAGTTTTGCTTACTCAAAAGCTTCAATTTTGACCAATTTCAGGCACTGAAATGACTTTAAACACACTTATTTTAGTTGAAAGAGTAATAATTCACATCCAACCGTCATTCAAAGTCAAAAGATTAAATGTTAAAATTTCATCAATATTGACCATTTTTTCAACGTTCGACTGGTCCGGGGTCATCGTTTTTCATCAGAAAATTGATTTTTTGGACTCTACCAAAAATTATTCAAACTGTCTTTTGGATCGGGTCTCATGTTGAATAACCACTTTTTAAACCCTCACAGTGACCAAAATTGCCATTTTTACAGAGTTTTGCTTACTCAAAAGCTTCCATTTTGACCAATTTCAGGCACAGAAATGACTTTAAACACACTTATTTTAGTTGAAAAAGTAATAATTCACATCCAACCGTCATTTAAAGTCAAAAGATTAAATGTTAAAATTTCATCAATATTGACCATTTTTTCAACGTCTGACTGGTCCGGGGTCATCGTTTTTCATCAGAAAATTGATTTTTTGGACTCTACCAAAAATGATTCAAAATGTCATTTGGATCGGGCCTCATGTTGAATAACCACTTTTTAAACCCTCACAGTGACCAAAATTGCCATTTTTACAGAGTTTTGCTTACCCAAAATCTTCAATGTTGACCAATTTCAGGCACTGAAATGACTTTAAACACACTTATTTTAGTTGATAAAGTTATAATTCACATCCAACCGTCATTTAAAGTCAAAAGATTAAATGTTAAAATTTCATCAATATTGACCATTTTTTCAACGTTCGACTGGTCCGGGGTCATCGTTTTTCATCAGAAAATTGATTTTTTGGACTCTACCAAAAATGATTCAAAATGTCATTTGGATCGGCCCTCATGTTGAATAACCACTTTTTAAACCCTCACAGTGACCAAAATTGCCATTTTTACAGAGTTTTGCTTACCCAAAATCTTCAATGTTGACCAATTTCAGGCACTGAAATGACTTTAAACACACTTATTTCAGTTGATAAAGTTATAATTCACATCCAACCGTCATTTAAAGTCAAAAGATTAAATGTTAAAATTTCATCAATATTGACCATTTTTGGAACGTTCGACTGGTCCGGGGTCATCGTTTTTCATCAGAAAATTGATTTTTTGGACTCTACCAAAAATGATTCAAAATGTCATTTGGATCGGGCCTCATGTTGAAAAATCACTTTTTAAACCCTCACAGTGACCAAAATTGCCATTTTTACAGAGCTTTGCTTACTCAAAATCTTCAATTTTGACCAATTTCAGGCACAGAAATGACTTTAAACACACTTATTTTAGTTGAAAAAGTAATAAGTCACATCCAACCGTCATTTAAAGTCAAAAGATTAAATGTTAAAATTTCATCAATATTGACCATTTTTTCAACGTTCGACTGGTCCGGGGTCATCGTTTTTCATCAGAAAATTGATTTTTTGGACTCTACCAAAAATTATTCAAACTGTCTTTTGGATCGGGTCTCATGTTGAATAACCACTTTTTAAACCCTCACAGTGACCAAAATTGCCATTTTTACAGAGTTTTGCTTACTCAAAAGCTTCAA
This sequence comes from Lissotriton vulgaris, assembly GCF_964263255.1. Lineage (NCBI taxonomy): Eukaryota > Metazoa > Chordata > Amphibia > Caudata > Salamandridae > Lissotriton > Lissotriton vulgaris. The sequence continues at coordinate 53,066 of NW_028244431.1, read as the reverse complement.
TTTTGACCAATTTCAACCACAGAAATGACTTTAAACACACTTATTTTAGTTGAAAAAGTAATAATTCACATCCAACCGTCATTTAAAGTCAAAAGAATAAATGTTAAAATGTCATCAATATTGACCGTTTTTTCAACGTCTGACTGGTCCGGGGTCATCGTTTTTCATCAGAAAATTGATTTTTTGGACTCTACCAAAAATGATTCAAAATGTCATTTGGATCGGGCCTCATGTTGAATAACCACTTTTTAAACCCTCACAGTGACCAAAATTGCCATTTTTACAGAGTTTTGCTTACCCAAAATCTTCAATTTTGACCAATTTCAGGCACTGAAATGACTTTAAACACACTTATTTTAGTTGATAAAGTTATAATTCACATCCAACCGTCATTTAAAGTCAAAAGATTAAATGTTAAAATTTCATCAATATTGACCATTTTTTCAACGTTCGACTGGTCCGGGGTCATCGTTTTTCATCAGAAAATTGATTTTTTGGACTCTACCAAAAATGATTCAAAATGTCATTTGGATCGGGCCTCATGTTGAATAACCACTTTTTAAACCCTCACAGTGACCAAAATTGACATTTTTACAGAGTTTTGCTTACTCAAAAGATTCAATTTTGACCAATTTCAGGCACAGAAATGACTTTAAACGCACTTATTTTAGTTGAAAAAGTAATAATTCACATCCAACAGTCATTTAAAGTCAAAAGTTTAAATGTTAAAATTTCATCAATATTGACCATTTTTTCAACGTCTGACTGGTCCGGGGTCATCGTTTTTCATCAGAAAATTGATTTTTTGGACTCTACCAAAAATGATTCAAAATGTCATTTGGATCGGGCCTCATGTTGAATAACCACTTTTTAAACCCTCACAGTGACCAAAATTGCCATTTTTACAGAGTTTTGCTTACTCAAAATCTTCAATTTTGACCAATTTCAGGCACTGAAATGACTTTAAACGCACTTATTTTAGTTGATAAAGTTATAATTCACATCCAACCGTCATTTAAAGTCAAAAGATTAAATGTTAAAATTTCATCAATATTGACCATTTTTTCAACGTTCGACTGGTCCGGGGTCATCGTTTTTCATCAGAAAATGGATTTTTTGGACTCTACCAAAAATTATTCAAACTGTCTTTTGGATCGGGTCTCATGTTGAATAACCACTTTTTAAACCCTCACGGTGACCAAAATTGCCATTTTTACAGAGTTTTGCTTACTCAAAAGCTTCAATTTTGACCAATTTCAGGCACAGAAATGACTTTAAACACACTTATTTTAGTTGAAAAAGTAATAATTCACATCCAACCGTCATTTAAAGTCAAAAGATTAAATGTTAAAATTTCATCAATATTGACCATTTTTTCAACGTTCTACTGGTCCGGAGTCATCGTTTTTCATCAGAAAATTGATTTTTTGGACTCTACCAAAAATTATTCAAACTGTCTTTTGGATCGGGTCTCATGTTGAATAACCACTTTTTAAACCCTCACGGTGAACAAAATTGCCATTTTTACAGAGTTTTGCTTACTCAAAAGCTTCAATTTTGACCAATTTCAGGCACTGAAATGACTTTAAACACACTTATTTTAGTTGAAAGAGTAATAATTCACATCCAACCGTCATTCAAAGTCAAAAGATTAAATGTTAAAATTTCATCAATATTGACCATTTTTTCAACGTTCGACTGGTCCGGGGTCATCGTTTTTCATCAGAAAATTGATTTTTTGGACTCTACCAAAAATTATTCAAACTGTCTTTTGGATCGGGTCTCATGTTGAATAACCACTTTTTAAACCCTCACAGTGACCAAAATTGCCATTTTTACAGAGTTTTGCTTACTCAAAATCTTAAATTTTGACCAATTTCAGGCACAGAAATGACTTTAAACACACTTATTTTAGTTGAAAATGTAATAATTCACATCCAACCGTCATTTAAAGTCAAAAGATTAAATGTTAAAATTTCATCAATATTGACCATTTTTGGAACGTTCGACTGGTCCGGAGTCATCGTTTTTCATCAGAAAATTGTCTTTTGGATCGGGTCTCATGTTGAATAACCACTTTTTAAACCCTCACGGTGACCAAAATTGCCATTTTTACAGAGTTTTGCTTACTCAAAAGCTTCAATTTTGACCAATTTCAGGCACTGAAATGACTTTAAACACACTTATTTTAGTTGAAAGAGTAATAATTCACATCCAACCGTCATTTAAAGTCAAAAGATTAAATGTTAAAATTTCATCAATATTGACCATTTTTTCAACGTTCGACTGGTCCGGGGTCATCGTTTTTCATCAGAAAATTGATTTTTTGGACTCTACCAAAAATTATTCAAACTGTCTTTTGGATCGGGTCTCATGTTGAATAACAACTTTTTAAACCCTCACAGTGACCAAAATTGCCATTTTTACAGAGTTTTGCTTACTCAAAAGCTTCAATTTTGACCAATTTCAACCACAGAAATGACTTTAAACACACTTATTTTAGTTGAAAAAGTAATAATTCACATCCAACCGTCATTTAAAGTCAAAAGAATAAATGTTAAAATGTCATCAATATTGACCATTTTTTCAACGTCTGACTGGTCCGGGGTCATCGTTTTTCATCAGAAAATTGATTTTTTGGACTCTACCAAAAATGATTCAAAATGTCATTTGGATCGGGCCTCATGTTGAATAACCACTTTTTAAACCCTCACAGTGACCAAAATTGCCATTTTTACAGAGTTTTGCTTACCCAAAATCTTCAATTTTGACCAATTTCAGGCACTGAAATGACTTTAAACACACTTATTTTAGTTGATAAAGTTATAATTCACATCCAACCGTCATTTAAAGTCAAAAGATTAAATGTTAAAATTTCATCAATATTGACCATTTTTTCAACGTTCGACTGGTCCGGGGTCATCGTTTTTCATCAGAAAATGGATTTTTTGGACTCTACCAAAAATTATTCAAACTGTCTTTTGGATCGGGCCTCATGTTGAATAACCACTTTTTAAACCCTCACAGTGACCAAAATTGACATTTTTACAGAGTTTTGCTTACTCAAAAGATTCAATTTTGACCAATTTCAGGCACAGAAATGACTTTAAACGCACTTATTTTAGTTGAAAAAGTAATAATTCACATCCAACAGTCATTTAAAGTCAAAAGTTTAAATGTTAAAATTTCATCAATATTGACCATTTTTTCAACGTCTGACTGGTCCGGGGTCATCGTTTTTCATCAGAAAATTGATTTTTTGGACTCTACCAAAAATGATTCAAAATGTCATTTGGATCGGGCCTCATGTTGAATAACCACTTTTTAAACCCTCACAGTGACCAAAATTGCCATTTTTACAGAGTTTTGCTTACCCAAAATCTTCAATTTTGACCAATTTCAGGCACTGAAATGACTTTAAACGCACTTATTTTAGTTGATAAAGTTATAATTCACATCCAACCGTCATTTAAAGTCAAAAGATTAAATGTTAAAATTTCATCAATATTGACCATTTTTTCAACGTTCGACTGGTCCGGGGTCATCGTTTTTCATCAGAAAATGGATTTTTTGGACTCTACCAAAAATTATTCAAACTGTCTTTTGGATCGGGTCTCATGTTGAATAACCACTTTTTAAACCCTCACGGTGACCAAAATTGCCATTTTTACAGAGTTTTGCTTACTCAAAAGCTTCAATTTTGACCAATTTCAGGCACAGAAATGACTTTAAACACACTTATTTTAGTTGAAAAAGTAATAATTCACATCCAACCGTCATTTAAAGTCAAAAGATTAAATGTTAAAATTTCATCAATATTGACCATTTTTTCAACGTTCGACTGGTCCGGAGTCATCGTTTTTCATCAGAAAATTGATTTTTTGGACTCTACCAAAAATTATTCAAACTGTCTTTTGGATCGGGTCTCATGTTGAATAACCACTTTTTAAACCCTCACGGTGAACAAAATTGCCATTTTTACAGAGTTTTGCTTACTCAAAAGCTTCAATTTTGACCAATTTCAGGCACTGAAATGACTTTAAACACACTTATTTTAGTTGAAAGAGTAATAATTCACATCCAACCGTCATTCAAAGTCAAAAGATTAAATGTTAAAATTTCATCAATATTGACCATTTTTTCAACGTTCGACTGGTCCGGGGTCATCGTTTTTCATCAGAAAATTGATTTTTTTGGACTCTACCAAAAATTATTCAAACTGTCTTTTGGATCGGGTCTCATGTTGAATAACCACTTTTTAAACCCTCACAGTGACCAAAATTGCCATTTTTACAGAGTTTTGCTTACCCAAAATCTTCAATTTTGACCAATTTCAGGCACTGAAATGACTTTAAACACACTTATTTTAGTTGATAAAGTTATAATTCACATCCAACCATCATTTAAAGTCAAAAGATTAAATGTTAAAATTTCATCAATATTGACCATTTTTTCAACGTTCGACTGGTCCGGGGTCATCGTTTTTCATCAGAAAATTGATTTTTTGGACTCTACCAAAAATGATTCAAAATGTCATTTGGATCGGCCCTCATGTTGAATAACCACTTTTTAAACCCTCACAGTGACCAAAATTGCCATTTTTACAGAGTTTTGCTTACCCAAAATCTTCAATGTTGACCAATTTCAGGCACTGAAATGACTTTAAACACACTTATTTCAGTTGATAAAGTTATAATTCACATCCAACCGTCATTTAAAGTCAAAAGATTAAATGTTAAAATTTCATCAATATTGACCATTTTTGGAACGTTCGACTGGTCCGGGGTCATCGTTTTTCATCAGAAAATTGATTTTTTGGACTCTACCAAAAATGATTCAAAATGTCATTTGGATCGGGCCTCATGTTGAAAAATCACTTTTTAAACCCTCACAGTGACCAAAATTGCCATTTTTACAGAGCTTTGCTTACTCAAAATCTTCAATTTTGACCAATTTCAGGCACAGAAATGACTTTAAACACACTTATTTTAGTTGAAAAAGTAATAAGTCACATCCAACCGTCATTTAAAGTCAAAAGATTAAATGTTAAAATTTCATCAATATTGACCATTTTTTCAACGTTCGACTGGTCCGGGGTCATCGTTTTTCATCAGAAAATTGATTTTTTGGACTCTACCAAAAATTATTCAAACTGTCTTTTGGATCGGGTCTCATGTTGAATAACCACTTTTTAAACCCTCACAGTGACCAAAATTGCCATTTTTACAGAGTTTTGCTTACTCAAAAGCTTCAATTTTGACCAATTTCAACCACAGAAATGACTTTAAACACACTTATTTTAGTTGAAAAAGTAATAATTCACATCCAACCGTCATTTAAAGTCAAAAGAATAAATGTTAAAATGTCATCAATATTGACCATTTTTTCAACGTCTGACTGGTCCGGGGTCATCGTTTTTCATCAGAAAATTGATTTTTTGGACTCTACCAAAAATGATTCAAAATGTCATTTGGATCGGGCCTCATGTTGAATAACCACTTTTTAAACCCTCACAGTGACCAAAATTGCCATTTTTACAGAGTTTTGCTTACCCAAAATCTTCAATTTTGACCAATTTCAGGCACTGAAATGACTTTAAACACACTTATTTTAGTTGATAAAGTTATAATTCACATCCAACCGTCATTTAAAGTCAAAAGATTAAATGTTAAAATTTCATCAATATTGACCATTTTTTCAACGTTCGACTGGTCCGGGGTCATCGTTTTTCATCAGAAAATTGATTTTTTGGACTCTACCAAAAATGATTCAAAATGTCATTTGGATCAGGCCTCATGTTGAATAACCACTTTTTAAACCCTCACAGTGACCAAAATTGACATTTTTACAGAGTTTTGCTTACTCAAAAGATTCAATTTTGACCAATTTCAGGCACAGAAATGACTTTAAACGCACTTATTTTAGTTGAAAAAGTAATAATTCACATCCAACAGTCATTTAAAGTCAAAAGTTTAAATGTTAAAATTTCATCAATATTGACCATTTTTTCAACGTCTGACTGGTCCGGGGTCATCGTTTTTCATCAGAAAATTGATTTTTTGGACTCTACCAAAAATGATTCAAAATGTCATTTGGATCGGGCCTCATGTTGAATAACCACTTTTTAAACCCTCACAGTGACCAAAATTGCCATTTTTACAGAGTTTTGCTTACTCAAAATCTTCAATTTTGACCAATTTCAGGCACTGAAATGACTTTAAACGCACTTATTTTAGTTGATAAAGTTATAATTCACATCCAACCGTCATTTAAAGTCAAAAGATTAAATGTTAAAATTTCATCAATATTGACCATTTTTTCAACGTTCTACTGGTCCGGAGTCATCGTTTTTCATCAGAAAATTGATTTTTTGGACTCTACCAAAAATTATTCAAACTGTCTTTTGGATCGGGTCTCATGTTGAATAACCACTTTTTAAACCCTCACGGTGAACAAAATTGCCATTTTTACAGAGTTTTGCTTACTCAAAAGCTTCAATTTTGACCAATTTCAGGCACTGAAATGACTTTAAACACACTTATTTTAGTTGAAAGAGTAATAATTCACATCCAACCGTCATTCAAAGTCAAAAGATTAAATGTTAAAATTTCATCAATATTGACCATTTTTTCAACGTTCGACTGGTCCGGGGTCATCGTTTTTCATCAGAAAATTGATTTTTTGGACTCTACCAAAAATTATTCAAACTGTCTTTTGGATCAGGTCTCATGTTGAATAACCACTTTTTAAACCCTCACAGTGACCAAAATTGCCATTTTTACAGAGTTTTGCTTACTCAAAAGCTTCCATTTTGACCAATTTCAGGCACAGAAATGACTTTAAACACACTTATTTTAGTTGAAAAAGTAATAATTCACATCCAACCGTCATTTAAAGTCAAAAGATTAAATGTTAAAATTTCATCAATATTGACCATTTTTTCAACGTTCGACTGGTCCGGGGTCATCGTTTTTCATCAGAAAATTGATTTTTTGGACTCTACCAAAAATGATTCAAAATGTCATTTGGATCGGCCCTCATGTTGAATAACCACTTTTTAAACCCTCACAGTGACCAAAATTGCCATTTTTACAGAGTTTTGCTTACCCAAAATCTTCAATGTTGACCAATTTCAGGCACTGAAATGACTTTAAACACACTTATTTCAGTTGATAAAGTTATAATTCACATCCAACCGTCATTTAAAGTCAAAAGATTAAATGTTAAAATTTCATCAATATTGACCATTTTTGGAACGTTCGACTGGTCCGGGGTCATCGTTTTTCATCAGAAAATTGATTTTTTGGACTCTACCAAAAATGATTCAAAATGTCATTTGGATCGGGCCTCATGTTGAAAAATCACTTTTTAAACCCTCACAGTGACCAAAATTGCCATTTTTACAGAGCTTTGCTTACTCAAAATCTTCAATTTTGACCAATTTCAGGCACAGAAATGACTTTAAACACACTTATTTTAGTTGAAAAAGTAATAAGTCACATCCAACCGTCATTTAAAGTCAAAAGATTAAATGTTAAAATTTCATCAATATTGACCATTTTTTCAACGTTCGACTGGTCCGGGGTCATCGTTTTTCATCAGAAAATTGATTTTTTGGACTCTACCAAAAATTATTCAAACTGTCTTTTGGATCGGGTCTCATGTTGAATAACCACTTTTTAAACCCTCACAGTGACCAAAATTGCCATTTTTACAGAGTTTTGCTTACTCAAAAGCTTCAATTTTGACCAATTTCAACCACAGAAATGACTTTAAACACACTTATTTTAGTTGAAAAAGTAATAATTCACATCCAACCGTCATTTAAAGTCAAAAGAATAAATGTTAAAATGTCATCAATATTGACCATTTTTTCAACGTCTGACTGGTCCGGGGTCATCGTTTTTCATCAGAAAATTGATTTTTTGGACTCGACCAAAAATGATTCAAAATGTCATTTGGATCGGGCCTCATGTTGAATAACCACTTTTTAAACCCTCACAGTGACCAAAATTGCCATTTTTACAGAGTTTTGCTTACCCAAAATCTTCAATTTTGACCAATTTCAGGCACTGAAATGACTTTAAACACACTTATTTTAGTTGATAAAGTTATAATTCACATCCAACCGTCATTTAAAGTCAAAAGATTAAATGTTAAAATTTCATCAATATTGACCATTTTTTCAACGTTCGACTGGTCCGGGGTCATCGTTTTTCATCAGAAAATTGATTTTTTGGACTCTACCAAAAATGATTCAAAATGTCATTTGGATCGGGCCTCATGTTGAATAACCACTTTTTAAACCCTCACAGTGACCAAAATTGACATTTTTACAGCGTTTTGCTTACTCAAAAGATTCAATTTTGACCAATTTCAGGCACAGAAATGACTTTAAACGCACTTATTTTAGTTGAAAAAGTAATAATTCACATCCAACAGTCATTTAAAGTCAAAAGTTTAAATGTTAAAATTTCATCAATATTGACCATTTTTTCAACGTCTGACTGGTCCGGGGTCATCGTTTTTCATCAGAAAATTGATTTTTTGGACTCTACCAAAAATGATTCAAAATGTCATTTGGATCGGGCCTCATGTTGAATAACCACTTTTTAAACCCTCACAGTGACCAAAATTGCCATTTTTACAGAGTTTTGCTTACTCAAAATCTTCAATTTTGACCAATTTCAGGCACTGAAATGACTTTAAACGCACTTATTTTAGTTGATAAAGTTATAATTCACATCCAACCGTCATTTAAAGTCAAAAGATTAAATGTTAAAATTTCATCAATATTGACCATTTTTTCAACGTTCGACTGGTCCGGGGTCATCGTTTTTCATCAGAAAATGGATTTTTGGGACTCTACCAAAAATTATTCAAACTGTCTTTTGGATCGGGTCTCATGTTGAATAACCACTTTTTAAACCCTCACGGTGACCAAAATTGCCATTTTTACAGAGTTTTGCTTACTCAAAAGCTTCAATTTTGACCAATTTCAGGCACAGAAATGACTTTAAACACACTTATTTTAGTTGAAAAAGTAATAATTCACATCCAACCGTCATTTAAAGTCAAAAGATTAAATGTTAAAATTTCATCAATATTGACCATTTTTTCAACGTTCTACTGGTCCGGAGTCATCGTTTTTCATCAGAAAATTGATTTTTTGGACTCTACCAAAAATTATTCAAACTGTCTTTTGGATCGGGTCTCATGTTGAATAACCACTTTTTAAACCCTCACGGTGACCAAAATTGACATTTTTACAGAGTTTTGCTTACTCAAAAGCTTCAATTTTGACCAATTTCAGGCACTGAAATGACTTTAAACACACTTATTTTAGTTGAAAGAGTAATAATTCACATCCAACCGTCATTCAAAGTCAAAAGATTAAATGTTAAAATTTCATCAATATTGACCATTTTTTCAACGTTCGACTGGTCCGGGGTCATCGTTTTTCATCAGAAAATGGATTTTTTGGACTCTACCAAAAATTATTCAAACTGTCTTTTGGATCGGGCCTCATGTTGAATAACCACTTTTTAAACCCTCACAGTGACCAAAATTGACATTTTTACAGAGTTTTGCTTACCCAAAATCTTCAATTTTGACCAATTTCAGGCACTGAAATGACTTTAAACACACTTATTTTAGTTGATAAAGTTATAATTCACATTCAACCGTCATTTAAAGTCAAAAGATTAAATGTTAAAATTTCATCAATATTGACCATTTTTTCAACGTTCGACTGGTCCGGGGTCATCGTTTTTCATCAGAAAATTGATTTTTTGGAGTCTACCAAAAATTATTCAAACTGTCTTTTGGATCGGGCCTCATGTTGAATAACCACTTTTTAAACCCTCACAGTGACCAAAATTGCCATTTTTACAGAGTTTTGCTTACTCAAAAGCTTCAATTTTGACCAATTTCAGGCACAGAAATGACTTTAAACGCACTTATTTTAGTTGAAAAAGTAATAATTCACATCCAACCGTCAATTAAAGTCAAAAGATTAAATGGTAAAATGTCATCAATATTGACCATTTTTTCAATGTTCGACTGGTCTGGGGTCATCGTTTTTCATCAGAAAATGGATTTTTTGACTCTACCAAAAATTATTCAAAATGTCATTTGGATCGGGCCTCATGTTGAATAACCACTTTTTAAACCCTCACAGTGACCAAAATTGCCATTTTTACAGAGTTTTGCTTACTTAAAATCTTCAATTTTGACCAATTTCAGGCACAGAAATGACTTTAAACGCACTTATTTTAGTTGAAAAAGTAATAATTCACATCCAACCGTCAATTAAAGTCAAAAGATTAAATGGTAAAATGTCATCAATATTGACCATTTTTTCAATGTTCGACTGGTCTGGGGTCATCGTTTTTCATCAGAAAATGGATTTTTTTGACTCTACCAAAAATTATTCAAAATGTCATTTGGATCGGGCCTCATGTTGAATAACCACTTTTTAAACCCTCACAGTGACCAAAATTGCCATTTTTACAGAGTTTTGCTTACCCAAAATCTTCAATGTTGACCAATTTCAGGCACTGAAATGACTTTAAACACACTTATTTCAGTTGATAAAGTTATAATTCACATCCAACCGTCATTTAAAGTCAAAAGATTAAATGTTAAAATTTCATCAATATTGACCATTTTTGGAACGTTCGACTGGTCCGGGGTCATCGTTTTTCATCAGAAAATTGATTTTTTGGACTCTACCAAAAATGATTCAAAATGTCATTTGGATCGGGCCTCATGTTGAAAAATCACTTTTTAAACCCTCACAGTGACCAAAATTGCCATTTTTACAGAGCTTTGCTTACTCAAAATCTTCAATTTTGACCAATTTCAGGCACAGAAATGACTTTAAACACACTTATTTTAGTTGAAAAAGTAATAAGTCACATCCAACCGTCATTTAAAGTCAAAAGATTAAATGTTAAAATTTCATCAATATTGACCATTTTTTCAACGTTCGACTGGTCCGGGGTCATCGTTTTTCATCAGAAAATTGATTTTTTGGACTCTACCAAAAATTATTCAAACTGTCTTTTGGATCGGGTCTCATGTTGAATAACCACTTTTTAAACCCTCACAGTGACCAAAATTGCCATTTTTACAGATTTTTGCTTACTCAAAAGCTTCAATTTTGACCAATTTCAACCACAGAAATGACTTTAAACACACTTATTTTAGTTGAAAAAGTAATAATTCACATCCAACCGTCATTTAAAGTCAAAAGAATAAATGTTAAAATGTCATCAATATTGACCATTTTTCAACGTCTGACTGGTCCGGGGTCATCGTTTTTCATCAGAAAATTGATTTTTTGGACTCTACCAAAAATGATTCAAAATGTCATTTGGATCGGGCCTCATGTTGAATAACCACTTTTTAAACCCTCACAGTGACCAAAATTGCCATTTTTACAGAGTTTTGCTTACCCAAAATCTTCAATTTTGACCAATTTCAGGCACTGAAATGACTTTAAACACACTTATTTTAGTTGATAAAGTTATAATTCACATCCAACCGTCATTTAAAGTCAAAAGATTAAATGTTAAAATTTCATCAATATTGACCATTTTTTCAACGTTCGACTGGTCCGGGGTCATCGTTTTTCATCAGAAAATTGATTTTTTGGACTCTACCAAAAATGATTCAAAATGTCATTTGGATCGGGCCTCATGTTGAATAACCACTTTTTAAACCCTCACAGTGACCAAAATTGACATTTTTACAGAGTTTTGCTTACTCAAAAGATTCAATTTTGACCAATTTCAGGCACAGAAATGACTTTAAACGCACTTATTTTAGTTGAAAAAGTAATAATTCACATCCAACAGTCATTTAAAGTCAAAAGTTTAAATGTTAAAATTTCATCAATATTGACCATTTTTTCAACGTCTGACTGGTCCGGGTCATCGTTTTTCATCAGAAAATTGATTTTTTGGACTCTACCAAAAATGATTCAAAATGTCATTTGGATCGGGCCTCATGTTGAATAACCACTTTTTAAACCCTCACAGTGACCAAAATTGCCATTTTTACAGAGTTTTGCTTACCCAAAATCTTCAATTTTGACCAATTTCAGGCACTGAAATGACTTTAAACACACTTATTTTAGTTGATAAAGTTATAATTCACATCCAACCGTCATTTAAAGTCAAAAGATTAAATGTTAAAATGTCATCAATATTGACCATTTTTTCAACGTTCGACTGGTCCGGGGTCATCGTTTTTCATCAGAAAATTGATTTTTTGGACTCTACCAAAAATTATTCAAACTGTCTTTTGGATCGGGTCTCATGTTGAATAACCACTTTTTAAACCCTCACAGTGACCAAAATTGCCATTTTTACAGAGTTTTGCTTACTCAAAAGCTTCAATTTTGACCAATTTCAACCACAGAAATGACTTTAAACACACTTATTTTAGTTGAAAAAGTAATAATTCACATCCAACCGTCATTTAAAGTCAAAAGAATAAATGTTAAAATGTCATCAATATTGACCATTTTTTCAACGTCTGACTGGTCCGGGGTCATCGTTTTTCATCAGAAAATTGATTTTTTGGACTCTACCAAAAATGATTCAAAATGTCATTTGGATCGGGCCTCATGTTGAATAACCACTTTTTAAACCCTCACAGTGACCAAAATTGCCATTTTTACAGAGTTTTGCTTACCCAAAATCTTCAATTTTGACCAATTTCAGGCACTGAAATGACTTTAAACACACTTATTTTAGTTGATAAAGTTATAATTCACATCCAACCCTCATTTAAAGTCAAAAGATTAAATGTTAAAATTTCATCAATATTGACCATTTTTTCAACGTTCGACTGGTCCGGGGTCATCGTTTTTCATCAGAAAATTGATTTTTTGGACTCTACCAAAAATGATTCAAAATGTCATTTGGATCGGGCCTCATGTTGAATAACCACTTTTTAAACCCTCACAGTGACCAAAATTGCCATTTTTACAGAGTTTTGCTTACTCAAACTCTTAAATTTTGACCAATTTCAGGCACAGAAATGACTTTAAACACACTTATTTTAGTTGAAAATGTAATAATTCACATCCAACCGTCATTTAAAGTCAAAAGATTAAATGTTAAAATTTCATCAATATTGACCATTTTGTCAATGTTCGACTGGTCCGGGGTCATTGTTTTTCATCAGAAAATTGATTTTTTGGACTCTACCAAAAATGATTCAAAATGTCATTTGGATCGGGCCTCATGTTGAATAACCACTTTTTAAACCCTCACAGTGACCAAAATTGACATTTTGATTCAAAATGTCATTTGGATCGGGCCTCATGTTGAAAAATCACTTTTTAAACCCTCACAGTGACCAAAATTGCCATTTTTACAGAGCTTTGCTTACTCAAAATCTTCAATTTTGACCAATTTCAGGCACAGAAATGACTTTAAACACACTTATTTTAGTTGAAAAAGTAATAATTCACATCCAACCGTCATTTAAAGTCAAAAGATTAAATGTTAAAATGTCATCAATATTGACCATTTTTTCAACGTTCGACTGGTCCGGGGTCATCGTTTTTCATCAGAAAATTGATTTTTTGGACTCTACCAAAAATGATTCAAAATGTCATTTGGATCGGGCCTCATGTTGAATAACCACTTTTTAAACCCTCACAGTGACCAAGATTGCCATTTTTACAGAGTTTTGCTTACTCAAAATCTTAAATTTTGACCAATTTCAGGCACAGAAATGACTTTAAACACACTTATTTTAGTTGAAAATGTAATAATTCACATCCAACCGTCATTTAAAGTCAAAAGATTAAATGTTAAAATTTCATCAATATTGACCATTTTGTCAATGTTCGACTGGTCCGGGGTCATCGTTTTTCATCAGAAAATTGATTTTTTGGATCCTACCAAAAATGATTCAAAATGTCATTTGGATCGGGCCTCATGTTGAATAACCACTTTTTAAACCCTCACAGTGACCAAAATTGACATTTTTACAGAGTTTTGCTTACTCAAAAGATTCAATTTTGACCAATTTCAGGCACAGAAATGACTTTAAACGCACTTATTTTAGTTGAAAAAGTAATAATTCACATCCAACAGTCATTTTAAGTCAAAAGTTTAAATGTTAAAATTTCATCAATATTGACCATTTTTTCAATGTTCGACTGGTCCGGGGTCATCGTTTTTCATCAGAAAATTGATTTTTTGGACTCTACCAAAAATTATTCAAAATGTCATTTGGATCGGGCCTCATGTTGAATAACCACTTTTTAAACCCTCACAGTGACCAAAATTGACATTTTGATTCAAAATGTCATTTGGATCGGGCCTCATGTTGAAAAATCACTTTTTAAACCCTCACAGTGACCAAAATTGCCATTTTTACAGAGCTTTGCTTACTCAAAATCTTCAATTTTGACCAATTTCAGGCACAGAAATGACTTTAAACACACTTATTTTAGTTGAAAAAGTAATAATTCACATCCAACCGTCATTTAAAGTCAAAAGATTAAATGTTAAAATTTCATCAATATTGACCATTTTTTCAACGTTCGACTGGTCCGGAGTCATCGTTTTTCATCAGAAAATTGATTTTTTGGACTCTACCAAAAATTATTCAAACTGTCTTTTGGATCGGGTCTCATGTTGAATAACCACTTTTTAAACCCTCACGGTGACCAAAATTGCCATTTTTACAGAGTTTTGCTTACTCAAAAGCTTCAATTTTGACCAATTTCAGGCACAGAAATGACTTTAAACACACTTATTTTAGTTGAAAAAGTAATAATTCACATCCAACCGTCATTTAAAGTCAAAAGGTTAAATGTTAAAATTTCATCAATATTGACCATTTTTTTAATGTTCGACTGGTCCGGGGTCATTGTTTTTCATCAGAAAATTGATTTTTTGGACTCAACCAAAAATGATTCAACATGTCATTTGGATCGGGTTTCATGTTGAATAACGACTTTTTAAACCCTCACAGTGACCAAAATTGCCATTTTTACAGAGTTTTGCTTACTCAAAATCTTCCATTTTGACCAATTTCAGGCACAGAAATGACTTTAAACACACTTATTTTAGTTGAAAAAGTAATAATTCACATCCAACCGTCAATTAAAGTCAAAAGATTAAATGGTAAAATGTCATCAATATTGACGATTTTTTCAACGTTCGACTGGTCTGGGGTCATCGTTTTTCATCAGAAAATTGATTTTTTGACTCTACCAAAAATTATTCAAAATGTCATTTGGATCGGGCCTCATGTTGAATAACCACTTTTTAAACCCTCACAGTGACCAAAATTGCCATTTTTACAGAGTTTTGCTTACTCAAAATCTTAAATTTTGACCAATTTCAGGCACAGAAATGACTTTAAACACACTTATTTTAGTTGAAAAAGTAATAATTCACATCCAACCGTCAATTAAAGTCATAAGATTAAATGGTAAAATGTCATCAATATTGACCATTTTTTCAAGGTTCGACTGGTCCGGGGTCATTGTTTTTCATCAGAAAATTGATTTTTTGGACTCTACCAAAAATGATTCAAAATGTCATTTGGATCGGGCCTCATGTTGAATAACCACTTTTTGAACACTCACAGTGACCAAAATTGACATTTTTACAGAGTTTTGCTTACTCAAAAGCTTCAATTTTGACCAATTTCAGGCACAGAAATGACTTTAAACGCACTTATTTTAGTTGAAAAAGTAATAATTCACATCCAACTGTCATTTAAAGTCAAACGTTTAAATGTTAAAATTTCATCAATATTGACCATTTTTTCAACGTTCGACTGGTCCGGGGTCATCGTTTTTCATCAGAAAATTGATTTTTTGGACTCTACCAAAAATGATTCAAAATGTCATTTGGATCGGGCCTCATGTTGAATAACCACTTTTTAAACCCTCACAGTGACCAAAATTGCCATTTTTACAGAGTTTTGCTTACTCAAAAGCTTCAATTTTGACCAATTTCAGGCACTGAAATGACTTTAAACACACTTATTTTAGTTAAAAGAGTAATAATTCACATCCAACCGTCATTTAAAGTCAAAAGATTAAATGTTAAAATTTCATCAATATTGACCATTTTTTCAACGTTCGACTGGTCCGGGGTCATCGTTTTTCATCAGAAAATTGATTTTTTGGAGTCTACCAAAAATTATTCAAACTGTCTTTTGGATCGGGTCTCATGTTGAATAACCACTTTTTAAACCCTCACAGTGACCAAAATTGCCATTTTTACAGAGTTTTGCTTACTCAAAAGCTTCAATTTTGACCAATTTCAGGCACAGAAATGACTTTAAACGCACTTATTTTAGTTGAAAAAGTAATAATTCACATCCAACCGTCAATTAAAGTCAAAAGATTAAATGGTAAAATGTCATCAATATTGACCATTTTTTCAACGTTCAACTGGTCTGGGGTCATCGTTTTTCATCAGAAAATGGATTTTTTTGACTCTACCAAAAATTATTCAAAATGTCATTTGGATCGGGCCTCATGTTGAATAACCACTTTTTAAACCCTCACAGTGACCAAAATTGCCATTTTTACAGAGTTTTGCTTACTCAAAATCTTAAATTTTGACCAATTTCAGGCACAGAAATGACTTTAAACACACTTATTTTAGTTGAAAATGTAATAATTCACATCCAACCGTCATTTAAAGTCAAAAGATTAAATGTTAAAATTTCATCAATATTGACCATTTTTTCAATGTTCGACTGGTCCGGGGTCATCGTTTTTCATCAGAAAATTGATTTTTTGGACTCTACCAAAAATGATTCAAAATGTCATTTGGATCGGGCCTCATGTTGAATAACCACTTTTTAAACCCTCACAGTGACCAAAATTGACATTTTTACAGAGTTTTGCTTACTCAAAAGCTTCAATTTTGACCAATTTCAGGCACAGAAATGACTTTAAACACACTTATTTTAGTTGAAAAAGTAATAATTCACATCCAACCGTCATTTAAAGTCAAAAGATTAAATGTTAAAATTTCATCAATATTGACCATTTTTTCAACGTTCGACTGGTCCGGGGTCATCGTTTTTCATCAGAAAATGGATTTTTTTGACTCTACCAAAAATTATTCAAAATGTCATTTGGATCGGGCCTCATGTTGAATAACCACTTTTTAAACCCTCACAGTGACCAAAATTGCCATTTTTACAGAGTTTTGCTTACCCAAAATCTTCAATTTTGACCAATTTCAGGCACTGAAATGACTTTAAACACACTTATTTTAGTTGATAAAGTTATAATTCACATTCAACCGTCATTTAAAGTCAAAAGATTAAATGTTAAAATTTCATCAATATTGACCATTTTTTCAACGTTCGACTGGTCCGGGGTCATCGTTTTTCATCAGAAAATTGATTTTTTGGAGTCTACCAAAAATTATTCAAACTGTCTTTTGGATCGGGCCTCATGTTGAATAACCACTTTTTAAACCCTCACAGTGACCAAAATTGCCATTTTTACAGAGTTTTGCTTACTCAAAAGCTTCAATTTTGACCAATTTCAGGCACAGAAATGACTTTAAACGCACTTATTTTAGTTGAAAAAGTAATAATTCACATCCAACCGTCAATTAAAGTCAAAAGATTAAATGGTAAAATGTCATCAATATTGACCATTTTTTCAATGTTCGACTGGTCTGGGGTCATCGTTTTTCATCAGAAAATGGATTTTTTTGACTCTACCAAAAATTATTCAAACTGTCTTTTGGATCGGGTCTCATGTTGAATAACCACTTTTTAAACCCTCACAGTGACCAAAATTGCCATTTTTACAGAGTTTTGCTTACTCAAAAGCTTCAATTTTGACCAATTTCAACCACAGAAATGACTTTAAACACACTTATTTTAGTTGAAAAAGTAATAATTCACATCCAACCGTCATTTAAAGTCAAAAGAATAAATGTTAAAATGTCATCAATATTGACCATTTTTTCAACGTCTGACTGGTCCGGGGTCATCGTTTTTCATCAGAAAATTGATTTTTTGGACTCTACCAAAAATGATTCAAAATGTCATTTGGATCGGGCCTCATGTTGAATAACCACTTTTTAAACCCTCACAGTGACCAAAATTGCCATTTTTACAGAGTTTTGCTTACCCAAAATCTTCAATTTTGACCAATTTCAGGCACTGAAATGACTTTAAACGCACTTATTTTAGTTGATAAAGTTATAATTCACATCCAACCGTCATTTAAAGTCAAAAGATTAAATGTTAAAATTTCATCAATATTGACCATTTTTTCAACGTTCGACTGGTCCGGGGTCATCGTTTTTCATCAGAAAATGGATTTTTTGGACTCTACCAAAAATTATTCAAACTGTCTTTTGGATCGGGTCTCATGTTGAATAACCACTTTTTAAACCCTCACGGTGACCAAAATTGCCATTTTTACAGAGTTTTGCTTACTCAAAAGCTTCAATTTTGACCAATTTCAGGCACAGAAATGACTTTAAACACACTTATTTTAGTTGAAAAAGTAATAATTCACATCCAACCGTCATTTAAAGTCAAAAGATTAAATGTTAAAATTTCATCAATATTGACCATTTTTTCAACGTTCGACTGGTCCGGAGTCATCGTTTTTCATCAGAAAATTGATTTTTTGGACTCTACCAAAAATTATTCAAACTGTCTTTTGGATCGGGTCTCATGTTGAATAACCACTTTTTAAACCCTCACGGTGAACAAAATTGCCATTTTTACAGAGTTTTGCTTACTCAAAAGCTTCAATTTTGACCAATTTCAGGCACTGAAATGACTTTAAACACACTTATTTTAGTTGAAAGAGTAATAATTCACATCCAACCGTCATTCAAAGTCAAAAGATTAAATGTTAAAATTTCATCAATATTGACCATTTTTTCAACGTTCGACTGGTCCGGGGTCATCGTTTTTCATCAGAAAATTGATTTTTTTGGACTCTACCAAAAATTATTCAAACTGTCTTTTGGATCGGGTCTCATGTTGAATAACCACTTTTTAAACCCTCACAGTGACCAAAATTGCCATTTTTACAGAGTTTTGCTTACTCAAAAGCTTCCATTTTGACCAATTTCAGGCACAGAAATGACTTTAAACACACTTATTTTAGTTGAAAAAGTAATAATTCACATCCAACCGTCATTTAAAGTCAAAAGATTAAATGTTAAAATTTCATCAATATTGACCATTTTTTCAACGTCTGACTGGTCCGGGGTCATCGTTTTTCATCAGAAAATGGATTTTTTGGACTCTACCAAAAATGATTCAAAATGTCATTTGGATCGGGCCTCATGTTGAATAACCACTTTTTAAACCCTCACAGTGACCAAAATTGCCATTTTTACAGAGTTTTGCTTACCCAAAATCTTCAATTTTGACCAATTTCAGGCACTGAAATGACTTTAAACACACTTATTTTAGTTGATAAAGTTATAATTCACATCCAACCGTCATTTAAAGTCAAAAGATTAAATGTTAAAATTTCATCAATATTGACCATTTTTTCAACGTTCGACTGGTCCGGGGTCATCGTTTTTCATCAGAAAATGGATTTTTTGGACTCTACCAAAAATTATTCAAACTGTCTTTTGGATCGGGCCTCATGTTGAATAACCACTTTTTAAACCCTCACAGTGACCAAAATTACCATTTTTACAGAGTTTTGCTTACTCAAAAGATTCAATTTTGACCAATTTCAGGCACAGAAATGACTTTAAACGCACTTATTTTAGTTGAAAAAGTAATAATTCACATCCAACAGTCATTTAAAGTCAAAAGTTTAAATGTTAAAATTTCATCAATATTGACCATTTTTTCAACGTCTGACTGGTCCGGGGTCATCGTTTTTCATCAGAAAATTGATTTTTTGGACTCTACCAAAAATGATTCAAAATGTCATTTGGATCGGGCCTCATGTTGAATAACCACTTTTTAAACCCTCACAGTGACCAAAATTGCCATTTTTACAGAGTTTTGCTTACCCAAAATCTTCAATTTTGACCAATTTCAGGCACTGAAATGACTTTAAACGCACTTATTTTAGTTGATAAAGTTATAATTCACATCCAACCGTCATTTAAAGTCAAAAGATTAAATGTTAAAATTTCATCAATATTGACCATTTTTTCAACGTTCGACTGGTCCGGGGTCATAGTTTTTCATCAGAAAATGGATTTTTTGGACTCTACCAAAAATTATTCAAACTGTCTTTTGGATCGGGTCTCATGTTGAATAACCACTTTTTAAACCCTCACGGTGACCAAAATTGCCATTTTTACAGAGTTTTGCTTACTCAAAAGCTTCAATTTTGACCAATTTCAGGCACAGAAATGACTTTAAACACACTTATTTTAGTTGAAAAAGTAATAATTCACATCCAACCGTCATTTAAAGTCAAAAGATTAAATGTTAAAATTTCATCAATATTGACCATTTTTTTCAACGTTCGACTGGTCCGGAGTCATCGTTTTTCATCAGAAAATTGATTTTTTGGACTCTACCAAAAATTATTCAAACTGTCTTTTGGATCGGGTCTCATGTTGAATAACCACTTTTTAAACCCTCACGGTGAACAAAATTGCCATTTTTACAGAGTTTTGCTTACTCAAAAGCTTCAATTTTGACCAATTTCAGGCACTGAAATGACTTTAAACACACTTATTTTAGTTGAAAGAGTAATAATTCACATCCAACCGTCATTCAAACTCAAAAGATTAAATGTTAAAATTTCATCAATATTGACCATTTTTTCAACGTTCGACTGGTCCGGGGTCATCGTTTTTCATCAGAAAATTGATTTTTTTGGACTCTACCAAAAATTATTCAAACTGTCTTTTGGATCGGGTCTCATGTTGAATAACCACTTTTTAAACCCTCACAGTGACCAAAATTGCCATTTTTACAGAGTTTTGCTTACTCAAAAGCTTCCATTTTGACCAATTTCAGGCACAGAAATGACTTTAAACACACTTATTTTAGTTGAAAAAGTAATAATTCACATCCAACCGTCATTTAAAGTCAAAAGATTAAATGTTAAAATTTCATCAATATTGACCATTTTTTCAACGTCTGACTGGTCCGGGGTCATCGTTTTTCATCAGAAAATGGATTTTTTGGACTCTACCAAAAATGATTCAAAATGTCATTTGGATCGGGCCTCATGTTGAATAACCACTTTTTAAACCCTCACAGTGACCAAAATTGCCATTTTTACAGAGTTTTGCTTACCCAAAATCTTCAATTTTGACCAATTTCAGGCACTGAAATGACTTTAAACACACTTATTTTAGTTGATAAAGTTATAATTCACATCCAACCATCATTTAAAGTCAAAAGATTAAATGTTAAAATTTCATCAATATTGACCATTTTTTCAACGTTCGACTGGTCCGGGGTCATCGTTTTTCATCAGAAAATTGATTTTTTGGACTCTACCAAAAATGATTCAAAATGTCATTTGGATCGGCCCTCATGTTGAATAACCACTTTTTAAACCCTCACAGTGACCAAAATTGCCATTTTTACAGAGTTTTGCTTACCCAAAATCTTTAATGTTGACCAATTTCAGGCACTGAAATGACTTTAAACACACTTATTTCAGTTGATAAAGTTATAATTCACATCCAACCGTCATTTAAAGTCAAAAGATTAAATGTTAAAATTTCATCAATATTGACCATTTTTGGAACGTTCGACTGGTCCGGGGTCATCGTTTTTCATCAGAAAATTGATTTTTTGGACTCTACCAAAAATGATTCAAAATGTAATTTGGATCGGGCCTCATGTTGAAAAATCACTTTTTAAACCCTCACAGTGACCAAAATTGCCATTTTTACAGAGCTTTGCTTACTCAAAATCTTCAATTTTGACCAATTTCAGGCACAGAAATGACTTTAAACACACTTATTTTAGTTGAAAAAGTAATAAGTCACATCCAACCGTCATTTAAAGTCAAAAGATTAAATGTTAAAATGTCATCAATATTGACCATTTTTTCAACGTTCGACTGGTCCGGAGTCATCGTTTTTCATCAGAAAATTGATTTTTTGGACTCTACCAAAAATTATTCAAACTGTCTTTTGGATCGGGTCTCATGTTGAATAACCACTTTTTAAACCCTAACGGTGACCAAAATTGCCATTTTTTACAGAGTTTTGCTTACTCAAAAGCTTCAATTTTGACCAATTTCAGGCACAGAAATGACTTTAAACACACTTATTTTAGTTGAAAAAGTAATAATTCACATCCAACCGTCATTTAAAGTCAAAAGATTAAATGTTAAAATTTCATCAATATTGACCATTTTTTCAACGTTCGACTGGTCCGGGTCATCGTTTTTCATCAGAAAATTGATTTTTTGGACTCTACCAAAAATTATTCAAACTGTCTTTTGGATTGGGTCTCATGTTGAATAACCACTTTTTAAACCCTCACGGTGACCAAAATTGCCATTTTTACAGAGTTTTGCTTACTCAAAAGCTTCAATTTTGACCAATTTCAGGCACTGAAATGACTTTAAACACACTTATTTTAGTTGAAAGAGTAATAATTCACATCCAACCGTCATTTAAAGTCAAAAGATTAAATGTTAAAATTTCATCAATATTGACCATTTTTTCAACGTTCGACTGGTCCGGGGTCATTGTTTTTCATCAGAAAATTGATTTTTTGGACTCTACCAAAAATGATTCAAAATGTCATTTGGATCGGGCCTCATGTTGAATAACCACTTTTTAAACCCTCACAGTGACCAAAATTGCCATTTTTACAGAGTTTTGCTTACCCAAAATCTTCAATTTTGACCAATTTCAGGCACTGAAATGACTTTAAACACACTTATTTTAGTTGATAAAGTTATAATTCACATCCAACCGTCATTTAAAGTCAAAAGATTAAATGTTAAAATGTCATCAATATTGACCATTTTTTCAACGTTCGACTGGTCCGGGGTCATCGTTTTTCATCAGAAAATTGATTTTTTGGACTCTACCAAAAATGATTCAAAATGTCATTTGGATCGGCCCTCATGTTGAATAACCACTTTTTAAACCCTCACAGTGACCAAAATTGCCATTTTTACAGAGTTTTGCTTACCCAAAATCTTCAATGTTGACCAATTTCAGGCACTGAAATGACTTTAAACACACTTATTTCAGTTGATAAAGTTATAATTCACATCCAACCGTCATTTAAAGTCAAAAGATTAAATGTTAAAATTTCATCAATATTGACCATTTTTGGAACGTTCGACTGGTCCGGGGTCATCGTTTTTCATCAGAAAATTGATTTTTTGGACTCTACCAAAAATGATTCAAAATGTCATTTGGATCGGGCCTCATGTTGAAAAATCACTTTTTAAACCCTCACAGTGACCAAAATTGCCATTTTTACAGAGCTTTGCTTACTCAAAATCTTCAATTTTGACCAATTTCAGGCACAGAAATGACTTTAAACACACTTATTTTAGTTGAAAAAGTAATAATTCACATCCAACCGTCATTTAAAGTCAAAAGATTAAATGTTAAAATTTCATCAATATTGACCATTTTTTCAACGTTCGACTGGTCCGGAGTCATCGTTTTTCATCAGAAAATTGATTTTTTGGACTTTACCAAAAATGATTCAAAATGTCATTTGGATCGGGCCTCATGTTGAATAACCACTTTTTAAACCCTCACAATGACCAAAATTGCCATTTTTACAGAGTTTTGCTTACCCAAAATCTTCAATTTTGACCAATTTCAGGCACTGAAATGACTTTAAACACACTTATTTTAGTTGATAATGTTATAATTCACATCCAACCGTCATTTAAAGTCAAAAGATTAAATGTTAAAATTTCATCAATATTGACCATTTTTGGAACGTTCGACTGGTCCGGAGTCATCGTTTTTCATCAGAAAATTGATTTTTTGGACTCTACCAAAAATTATTCAAACTGTCTTTTGGATCGGGTCTCATGTTGAATAACCACTTTTTAAACCCTCACGGTGACCAAAATTGCCATTTTTACAGAGTTTTGCTTACTCAAAAGCTTCAATTTTGACCAATTTCAGGTGCGGAAATGACTTTAAACACACTTATTTTAGTTGAAAGAGTAATAATTCACATCCAACCGTCATTTAAAGTCAAAAGATTAAATGTTAAAATTTCATCAATATTGACCATTTTTTCAACGTTCGACTGGTCCGGGGTCATCGTTTTTCATCAGAAAATTGATTTTTTGGACTCTACCAAAAATTATTCAAACTGTCTTTTGGATCGGGTCTCATGTTGAATAACCACTTTTTAAACCCTCACGGTGACCAAAATTGCCATTTTTACAGAGTTTTGCTTACTCAAAAGCTTCAATTTTGACCAATTTCAGGCACAGAAATGACTTTAAACACACTTATTTTAGTTGAAAAAGTAATAATTCACATCCAACCGTCATTTAAAGTCAAAAGATTAAATGTTAAAATTTCATCAATATTGACCATTTTTTCAACGTTCGACTGGTCCGGGGTCATTGTTTTTCATCAGAAAATTGATTTTTTGGACTCTACCAAAAATGATTCAAAATGTCATTTGGATCGGGCCTCATGTTGAATAACCACTTTTTAAACCCTCACAGTGACCAAAATTGCCATTTTTACAGAGTTTTGCTTACCCAAAATCTTCAATTTTGACCAATTTCAGGCACTGAAATGACTTTAAACACACTTATTTTAGTTGATAAAGTTATAATTCACATCCAACCGTCATTTAAAGTCAAAAGATTAAATGTTAAAATGTCATCAATATTGACCATTTTTTCAACGTTCGACTGGTCCGGGGTCATCGTTTTTCATCAGAAAATTGATTTTTTGGACTCTACCAAAAATGATTCAAAATGTCATTTGGATCGGCCCTCATGTTGAATAACCACTTTTTAAACCCTCACAGTGACCAAAATTGCCATTTTTACAGAGTTTTGCTTACCCAAAATCTTCAATGTTGACCAATTTCAGGCACTGAAATGACTTTAAACACACTTATTTCAGTTGATAAAGTTATAATTCACATCCAACCGTCATTTAAAGTCAAAAGATTAAATGTTAAAATTTCATCAATATTGACCATTTTTGGAACGTTCGACTGGTCCGGGGTCATCGTTTTTCATCAGAAAATTGATTTTTTGGACTCTACCAAAAATGATTCAAAATGTCATTTGGATCGGGCCTCATGTTGAAAAATCACTTTTTAAACCCTCACAGTGACCAAAATTGCCATTTTTACAGAGCTTTGCTTACTCAAAATCTTCAATTTTGACCAATTTCAGGCACAGAAATGACTTTAAACACACTTATTTTGGTTGAAAAAGTAATAATTCACATCCAACCGTCATTTAAAGTCAAAAGATTAAATGTTAAAATTTCATCAATATTGACCATTTTTTCAACGTTCGACTGGTCCGGAGTCATCGTTTTTCATCAGAAAATTGATTTTTTGGACTTTACCAAAAATGATTCAAAATGTCATTTGGATCGGGCCTCATGTTGAATAACCACTTTTTAAACCCTCACAATGACCAAAATTGCCATTTTTACAGAGTTTTGCTTACCCAAAATCTTCAATTTTGACCAATTTCAGGCACTGAAATGACTTTAAACACACTTATTTTAGTTGATAATGTTATAATTCACATCCAACCGTCATTTAAAGTCAAAAGATTAAATGTTAAAATTTCATCAATATTGACCATTTTTGGAACGTTCGACTGGTCCGGAGTCATCGTTTTTCATCAGAAAATTGATTTTTTTGGACTCTACCAAAAATTATTCAAACTGTCTTTTGGATCGGGTCTCATGTTGAATAACCACTTTTTAAACCCTCACAGTGACCAAAATTGCCATTTTTACAGAGTTTTGCTTACTCAAAAGCTTCAATTTTGACCAATTTCAACCACAGAAATGACTTTAAACACACTTATTTTAGTTGAAAAAGTAATAATTCACATCCAACCGTCATTTAAAGTCAAAAGAATAAATGTTAAAATGTCATCAATATTGACCATTTTTTCAACGTCTGACTGGTCCGGGGTCATCGTTTTTCATCAGAAAATTGATTTTTTGGACTCTACCAAAAATGATTCAAAATGTCATTTGGATCGGGCCTCATGTTGAATAACCACTTTTTAAACCCTCACAGTGACCAAAATTGCCATTTTTACAGAGTTTTGCTTACCCAAAATCTTCAATTTTGACCAATTTCAGGCACTGAAATGACTTTAAACACACTTATTTTAGTTGATAAAGTTATAATTCACATCCAACCGTCATTTAAAGTCAAAAGATTAAATGTTAAAATTTCATCAATATTGACCATTTTTTCAACGTCTGACTGGTCCGGGGTCATCGTTTTTCATCAGAAAATTGATTTTTTGGACTCTACCAAAAATGATTCAAAATGTCATTTGGATCGGGCCTCATGTTGAATAACCACTTTTTAAACCCTCACAGTGACCAAAATTGCCATTTTTACAGAGTTTTGCTTACCCAAAATCTTCAATTTTGACCAATTTCAGGCACTGAAATGACTTTAAACACACTTATTTTAGTTGATAAAGTTATAATTCACATCCAACCGTCATTTAAAGTCAAAAGATTAAATGTTAAAATGTCATCAATATTGACCATTTTTTCAACGTTCGACTGGTCCGGGGTCATCGTTTTTCATCAGAAAATTGATTTTTTGGACTCTACCAAAAATTATTCAAACTGTCTTTTGGATCGGGTCTCATGTTGAATAACCACTTTTTAAACCCTCACAGTGACCAAAATTGCCATTTTTACAGAGTTTTGCTTACTCAAAAGCTTCAATTTTGACCAATTTCAACCACAGAAATGACTTTAAACACACTTATTTTAGTTGAAAAAGTAATAATTCACATCCAACCGTCATTTAAAGTCAAAAGAATAAATGTTAAAATGTCATCAATATTGACCATTTTTTCAACGTCTGACTGGTCCGGGGTCATCGTTTTTCATCAGAAAATTGATTTTTTGGACTCTACCAAAAATGATTCAAAATGTCATTTGGATCGGGCCTCATGTTGAATAACCACTTTTTAAACCCTCACAGTGACCAAAATTGCCATTTTTACAGAGTTTTGCTTACCCAAAATCTTCAATTTTGACCAATTTCAGGCACTGAAATGACTTTAAACACACTTATTTTAGTTGATAAAGTTATAATTCACATCCAACCCTCATTTAAAGTCAAAAGATTAAATGTTAAAATTTCATCAATATTGACCATTTTTTCAACGTTCGACTGGTCCGGGGTCATCGTTTTTCATCAGAAAATTGATTTTTTGGACTCTACCAAAAATTATTCAAAATGTCATTTGGATCGGGCCTCATGTTGAATAACCACTTTTTAAACCCTCACAGTGACCAAAATTGACATTTTTACAGAGTTTTGCTTACTCAAACTCTTAAATTTTGACCAATTTCAGGCACAGAAATGACTTTAAACACACTTATTTTAGTTGAAAATGTAATAATTCACATCCAACCGTCATTTAAAGTCAAAAGATTAAATGTTAAAATTTCATCAATATTGACCATTTTGTCAATGTTCGACTGGTCCGGGGTCATTGTTTTTCATTAGAAAATTGATTTTTTGGACTCTACCAAAAATGATTCAAAATGTCATTTGGATCGGGCCTCATGTTGAATAACCACTTTTTAAACCCTCACAGTGACCAAAATTGACATTTTTACAGAGTTTTGCTTACTCAAAAGATTCAATTTTGACCAATTTCAGGCACAGAAATGACTTTAAACGCACTTATTTTAGTTGAAAAAGTAATAATTCACATCCAACAGTCATTTAAAGTCAAAAGTTTAAATGTTAAAATTTCATCAATATTGACCATTTTTTCAACGTTCGACTGGTCCGGGGTCATCGTTTTTCATCAGAAAATTGATTTTTTGGACTCTACCAAAAATTATTCAAAATGTCATTTGGATCGGGCCTCATGTTGAATAACCACTTTTTAAACCCTCACAGTGACCAAAATTGACATTTTGATTCAAAATGTCATTTGGATCGGGCCTCATGTTGAAAAATCACTTTTTAAACCCTCACAGTGACCAAAATTGCCATTTTTACAGAGCTTTGCTTACTCAAAATCTTCAATTTTGACCAATTTCAGGCACAGAAATGACTTTAAACACACTTATTTTAGTTGAAAAAGTAATAATTCACATCCAACCGTCATTTAAAGTCAAAAGATTAAATGTTAAAATTTCATCAATATTGACCATTTTTTCAACGTTCGACTGGTCCGGGGTCATCGTTTTTCATCAGAAAATTGATTTTTTGGACTCTACCAAAAATGATTCAAAATGTCATTTGGATCGGGCCTCATGTTGAATAACCACTTTTTAAACCCTCACAGTGACCAAGATTGCCATTTTTACAGAGTTTTGCTTACTCAAAATCTTAAATTTTGACCAATTTCAGGCACAGAAATGACTTTAAACACACTTATTTTAGTTGAAAATGTAATAATTCACATCCAACCGTCATTTAAAGTCAAAAGATTAAATGTTAAAATTTCATCAATATTGACCATTTTGTCAATGTTCGACTGGTCCGGGGTCATCGTTTTTCATCAGAAAATTGATTTTTTGGATCCTACCAAAAATGATTCAAAATGTCATTTGGATCGGGCCTCATGTTGAATAACCACTTTTTAAACCCTCACAGTGACCAAAATTGACATTTTTACAGAGTTTTGCTTACTCAAAAGATTCAATTTTGACCAATTTCAGGCACAGAAATGACTTTAAACGCACTTATTTTAGTTGAAAAAGTAATAATTCACATCCAACAGTCATTTAAAGTCAAAAGAATAAATGTTAAAATGTCATCAATATTGACCATTTTTTCAACGTCTGACTGGTCCGGGGTCATCGTTTTTCATCAGAAAATTGATTTTTTGGACTCTACCAAAAATGATTCAAAATGTCATTTGGATCGGGCCTCATGTTGAATAACCACTTTTTAAACCCTCACAGTGACCAAAATTGCCATTTTTACAGAGTTTTGCTTACCCAAAATCTTCAATTTTGACCAATTTCAGGCACTGAAATGACTTTAAACACACTTATTTTAGTTGATAAAGTTATAATTCACATCCAACCGTCATTTAAAGTCAAAAGATTAAATGTTAAAATTTCATCAATATTGACCATTTTTTCAACGTCTGACTGGTCCGGGGTCATCGTTTTTCATCAGAAAATTGATTTTTTGGACTCTACCAAAAATGATTCAAAATGTCATTTGGATCGGGCCTCATGTTGAATAACCACTTTTTAAACCCTCACAGTGACCAAAATTGCCATTTTTACAGAGTTTTGCTTACCCAAAATCTTCAATTTTGACCAATTTCAGGCACTGAAATGACTTTAAACACACTTATTTTAGTTGATAAAGTTATAATTCACATCCAACCGTCATTTAAAGTCAAAAGATTAAATGTTAAAATGTCATCAATATTGACCATTTTTTCAACGTTCGACTGGTCCGGGGTCATCGTTTTTCATCAGAAAATTGATTTTTTGGACTCTACCAAAAATTATTCAAACTGTCTTTTGGATCGGGTCTCATGTTGAATAACCACTTTTTAAACCCTCACAGTGACCAAAATTGCCATTTTTACAGAGTTTTGCTTACTCAAAAGCTTCAATTTTGACCAATTTCAACCACAGAAATGACTTTAAACACACTTATTTTAGTTGAAAAAGTAATAATTCACATCCAACCGTCATTTAAAGTCAAAAGAATAAATGTTAAAATGTCATCAATATTGACCATTTTTTCAACGTCTGACTGGTCCGGGGTCATCGTTTTTCATCAGAAAATTGATTTTTTGGACTCTACCAAAAATGATTCAAAATGTCATTTGGATCGGGCCTCATGTTGAATAACCACTTTTTAAACCCTCACAGTGACCAAAATTGCCATTTTTACAGAGTTTTGCTTACCCAAAATCTTCAATTTTGACCAATTTCAGGCACTGAAATGACTTTAAACACACTTATTTTAGTTGATAAAGTTATAATTCACATCCAACCCTCATTTAAAGTCAAAAGATTAAATGTTAAAATTTCATCAATATTGACCATTTTTTCAACGTTCGACTGGTCCGGGGTCATCGTTTTTCATCAGAAAATTGATTTTTTGGACTCTACCAAAAATTATTCAAAATGTCATTTGGATCGGGCCTCATGTTGAATAACCACTTTTTAAACCCTCACAGTGACCAAAATTGACATTTTTACAGAGTTTTGCTTACTCAAACTCTTAAATTTTGACCAATTTCAGGCACAGAAATGACTTTAAACACACTTATTTTAGTTGAAAATGTAATAATTCACATCCAACCGTCATTTAAAGTCAAAAGATTAAATGTTAAAATTTCATCAATATTGACCATTTTGTCAATGTTCGACTGGTCCGGGGTCATTGTTTTTCATTAGAAAATTGATTTTTTGGACTCTACCAAAAATGATTCAAAATGTCATTTGGATCGGGCCTCATGTTGAATAACCACTTTTTAAACCCTCACAGTGACCAAAATTGACATTTTTACAGAGTTTTGCTTACTCAAAAGATTCAATTTTGACCAATTTCAGGCACAGAAATGACTTTAAACGCACTTATTTTAGTTGAAAAAGTAATAATTCACATCCAACAGTCATTTAAAGTCAAAAGTTTAAATGTTAAAATTTCATCAATATTGACCATTTTTTCAACGTTCGACTGGTCCGGGGTCATCGTTTTTCATCAGAAAATTGATTTTTTGGACTCTACCAAAAATTATTCAAAATGTCATTTGGATCGGGCCTCATGTTGAATAACCACTTTTTAAACCCTCACAGTGACCAAAATTGACATTTTGATTCAAAATGTCATTTGGATCGGGCCTCATGTTGAAAAATCACTTTTTAAACCCTCACAGTGACCAAAATTGCCATTTTTACAGAGCTTTGCTTACTCAAAATCTTCAATTTTGACCAATTTCAGGCACAGAAATGACTTTAAACACACTTATTTTAGTTGAAAAAGTAATAATTCACATCCAACCGTCATTTAAAGTCAAAAGATTAAATGTTAAAATTTCATCAATATTGACCATTTTTTCAACGTTCGACTGGTCCGGGGTCATCGTTTTTCATCAGAAAATTGATTTTTTGGACTCTACCAAAAATGATTCAAAATGTCATTTGGATCGGGCCTCATGTTGAATAACCACTTTTTAAACCCTCACAGTGACCAAGATTGCCATTTTTACAGAGTTTTGCTTACTCAAAATCTTAAATTTTGACCAATTTCAGGCACAGAAATGACTTTAAACACACTTATTTTAGTTGAAAATGTAATAATTCACATCCAACCGTCATTTAAAGTCAAAAGATTAAATGTTAAAATTTCATCAATATTGACCATTTTGTCAATGTTCGACTGGTCCGGGGTCATCGTTTTTCATCAGAAAATTGATTTTTTGGATCCTACCAAAAATGATTCAAAATGTCATTTGGATCGGGCCTCATGTTGAATAACCACTTTTTAAACCCTCACAGTGACCAAAATTGACATTTTTACAGAGTTTTGCTTACTCAAAAGATTCAATTTTGACCAATTTCAGGCACAGAAATGACTTTAAACGCACTTATTTTAGTTGAAAAAGTAATAATTCACATCCAACAGTCATTTTAAGTCAAAAGTTTAAATGTTAAAATTTCATCAATATTGACCATTTTTTCAATGTTCGACTGGTCCGGGGTCATCGTTTTTCATCAGAAAATTGATTTTTTGGACTCTACCAAAAATTATTCAAAATGTCATTTGGATCGGGCCTCATGTTGAATAACCACTTTTTAAACCCTCACAGTGACCAAAATTGACATTTTGATTCAAAATGTCATTTGGATCGGGCCTCATGTTGAAAAATCACTTTTTAAACCCTCACAGTGACCAAAATTGCCATTTTTACAGAGCTTTGCTTACTCAAAATCTTCAATTTTGACCAATTTCAGGCACAGAAATGACTTTAAACACACTTATTTTAGTTGAAAAAGTAATAATTCACATCCAACCGTCATTTAAAGTCAAAAGATTAAATGTTAAAATTTCATCAATATTGACCATTTTTTCAACGTTCGACTGGT
Organism: Lissotriton vulgaris; assembly: GCF_964263255.1. Classification (NCBI taxonomy): domain Eukaryota; kingdom Metazoa; phylum Chordata; class Amphibia; order Caudata; family Salamandridae; genus Lissotriton; species Lissotriton vulgaris. Next base: position 20,829 of record NW_028244431.1, on the reverse strand, counting down.
CCGGAGTCATCGTTTTTCATCAGAAAATTGATTTTTTGGACTCTACCAAAAATTATTCAAACTGTCTTTTGGATCGGGTCTCATGTTGAATAACCACTTTTTAAACCCTCACGGTGACCAAAATTGCCATTTTTACAGAGTTTTGCTTACTCAAAAGCTTCAATTTTGACCAATTTCAGGCACAGAAATGACTTTAAACACACTTATTTTAGTTGAAAAAGTAATAATTCACATCCAACCGTCATTTAAAGTCAAAAGATTAAATGTTAAAATTTCATCAATATTGACCATTTTTTTAATGTTCGACTGGTCCGGGGTCATTGTTTTTCATCAGAAAATTGATTTTTTGGACTCAACCAAAAATGATTCAACATGTCATTTGGATCGGGTTTCATGTTGAATAACGACTTTTTAAACCCTCACAGTGACCAAAATTGCCATTTTTACAGAGTTTTGCTTACTCAAAATCTTCCATTTTGACCAATTTCAGGCACAGAAATGACTTTAAACACACTTATTTTAGTTGAAAAAGTAATAATTCACATCCAACCGTCAATTAAAGTCAAAAGATTAAATGGTAAAATGTCATCAATATTGACGATTTTTTCAACGTTCGACTGGTCTGGGGTCATCGTTTTTCATCAGAAAATTGATTTTTTGACTCTACCAAAAATTATTCAAAATGTCATTTGGATCGGGCCTCATGTTGAATAACCACTTTTTAAACCCTCACAGTGACCAAAATTGCCATTTTTACAGAGTTTTGCTTACTCAAAATCTTAAATTTTGACCAATTTCAGGCACAGAAATGACTTTAAACACACTTATTTTAGTTGAAAAAGTAATAATTCACATCCAACCGTCAATTAAAGTCATAAGATTAAATGGTAAAATGTCATCAATATTGACCATTTTTTCAAGGTTCGACTGGTCCGGGGTCATTGTTTTTCATCAGAAAATTGATTTTTTGGACTCTACCAAAAATGATTCAAAATGTCATTTGGATCGGGCTTCATGTTGAATAACCACTTTTTGAACACTCACAGTGACCAAAATTGACATTTTTACAGAGTTTTGCTTACTCAAAAGCTTCAATTTTGACCAATTTCAGGCACAGAAATGACTTTAAACGCACTTATTTTAGTTGAAAAAGTAATAATTCACATCCAACTGTCATTTAAAGTCAAACGTTTAAATGTTAAAATTTCATCAATATTGACCATTTTTTCAACGTTCGACTGGTCCGGGGTCATCGTTTTTCATCAGAAAATTGATTTTTTGGACTCTACCAAAAATGATTCAAAATGTCATTTGGATCGGGCCTCATGTTGAATAACCACTTTTTAAACCCTCACAGTGACCAAAATTGCCATTTTTACAGAGTTTTGCTTACTCAAAAGCTTCAATTTTGACCAATTTCAGGCACTGAAATGACTTTAAACACACTTATTTTAGTTAAAAGAGTAATAATTCACATCCAACCGTCATTTAAAGTCAAAAGATTAAATGTTAAAATTTCATCAATATTGACCATTTTTTCAACGTTCGACTGGTCCGGGGTCATCGTTTTTCATCAGAAAATTGATTTTTTGGAGTCTACCAAAAATTATTCAAACTGTCTTTTGGATCGGGTCTCATGTTGAATAACCACTTTTTAAACCCTCACAGTGACCAAAATTGCCATTTTTACAGAGTTTTGCTTACTCAAAAGCTTCAATTTTGACCAATTTCAGGCACAGAAATGACTTTAAACGCACTTATTTTAGTTGAAAAAGTAATAATTCACATCCAACCGTCAATTAAAGTCAAAAGATTAAATGGTAAAATGTCATCAATATTGACCATTTTTTCAACGTTCAACTGGTCTGGGGTCATCGTTTTTCATCAGAAAATGGATTTTTTTGACTCTACCAAAAATTATTCAAAATGTCATTTGGATCGGGCCTCATGTTGAATAACCACTTTTTAAACCCTCACAGTGACCAAAATTGCCATTTTTACAGAGTTTTGCTTACTCAAAATCTTAAATTTTGACCAATTTCAGGCACAGAAATGACTTTAAACACACTTATTTTAGTTGAAAATGTAATAATTCACATCCAACCGTCATTTAAAGTCAAAAGATTAAATGTTAAAATTTCATCAATATTGACCATTTTTTCAATGTTCGACTGGTCCGGGGTCATCGTTTTTCATCAGAAAATTGATTTTTTGGACTCTACCAAAAATGATTCAAAATGTCATTTGGATCGGGCCTCATGTTGAATAACCACTTTTTAAACCCTCACAGTGACCAAAATTGACATTTTTACAGAGTTTTGCTTACTCAAAAGCTTCAATTTTGACCAATTTCAGGCACAGAAATGACTTTAAACACACTTATTTTAGTTGAAAAAGTAATAATTCACATCCAACCGTCATTTAAAGTCAAAAGATTAAATGTTAAAATTTCATCAATATTGACCATTTTTTCAACGTTCGACTGGTCCGGGGTCATCGTTTTTCATCAGAAAATGGATTTTTTTGACTCTACCAAAAATTATTCAAAATGTCATTTGGATCGGGCCTCATGTTGAATAACCACTTTTTAAACCCTCACAGTGACCAAAATTGCCATTTTTACAGAGTTTTGCTTACCCAAAATCTTCAATTTTGACCAATTTCAGGCACTGAAATGACTTTAAACACACTTATTTTAGTTGATAAAGTTATAATTCACATTCAACCGTCATTTAAAGTCAAAAGATTAAATGTTAAAATTTCATCAATATTGACCATTTTTTCAACGTTCGACTGGTCCGGGGTCATCGTTTTTCATCAGAAAATTGATTTTTTGGAGTCTACCAAAAATTATTCAAACTGTCTTTTGGATCGGGCCTCATGTTGAATAACCACTTTTTAAACCCTCACAGTGACCAAAATTGCCATTTTTACAGAGTTTTGCTTACTCAAAAGCTTCAATTTTGACCAATTTCAGGCACAGAAATGACTTTAAACGCACTTATTTTAGTTGAAAAAGTAATAATTCACATCCAACCGTCAATTAAAGTCAAAAGATTAAATGGTAAAATGTCATCAATATTGACCATTTTTTCAATGTTCGACTGGTCTGGGGTCATCGTTTTTCATCAGAAAATGGATTTTTTTGACTCTACCAAAAATTATTCAAAATGTCATTTGGATCGGGCCTCATGTTGAATAACCACTTTTTAAACCCTCACAGTGACCAAAATTGCCATTTTTACAGAGTTTTGCTTACTTAAAATCTTCAATTTTGACCAATTTCAGGCACAGAAATGACTTTAAACACACTTATTTTAGTTGAAAAAGTAATAATTCACATCCAACCGTCAATTAAAGTCAAAAGATTAAATGGTAAAATGTCATCAATATTGACCATTTTTTCAATGTTCGACTGGTCTGGGGTCATCGTTTTTCATCAGAAAATGGATTTTTTTGACTCTACCAAAAATTATTCAAAATGTCATTTGGATCGGGCCTCATGTTGAATAACCACTTTTTAAACCCTCACAATGACCAAAATTGCCATTTTTACAGAGTTTTGCTTACCCAAAATCTTCAATTTTGACCAATTTCAGACACTGAAATGACTTTAAACACACTTATTTTAGTTGATAATGTTATAATTCACATCCAACCGTCATTTAAAGTCAAAAGATTAAATGTTAAAATTTCATCAATATTGACCATTTTTGGAACGTTCGACTGGTCCGGAGTCATCGTTTTTCATCAGAAAATTGTCTTTTGGATCGGGTCTCATGTTGAATAACCACTTTTTAAACCCTCACGGTGACCAAAATTGCCATTTTTACAGAGTTTTGCTTACTCAAAAGCTTCAATTTTGACCAATTTCAGGCACTGAAATGACTTTAAACACACTTATTTTAGTTGAAAGAGTAATAATTCACATCCAACCGTCATTTAAAGTCAAAAGATTAAATGTTAAAATTTCATCAATATTGACCATTTTTTCAACGTTCGACTGGTCCGGGGTCATCGTTTTTCATCAGAAAATTGATTTTTTGGACTCTACCAAAAATTATTCAAACTGTCTTTTGGATCGGGTCTCATGTTGAATAACCACTTTTTAAACCCTCACAGTGACCAAAATTGCCATTTTTACAGAGTTTTGCTTACTCAAAAGCTTCAATTTTGACCAATTTCAACCACAGAAATGACTTTAAACACACTTATTTTAGTTGAAAAAGTAATAATTCACATCCAACCGTCATTTAAAGTCAAAAGAATAAATGTTAAAATGTCATCAATATTGACCATTTTTTCAACGTCTGACTGGTCCGGGGTCATCGTTTTTCATCAGAAAATTGATTTTTTGGACTCTACCAAAAATGATTCAAAATGTCATTTGGATCGGGCCTCATGTTGAATAACCACTTTTTAAACCCTCACAGTGACCAAAATTGCCATTTTTACAGAGTTTTGCTTACCCAAAATCTTCAATTTTGACCAATTTCAGGCACTGAAATGACTTTAAACGCACTTATTTTAGTTGATAAAGTTATAATTCACATCCAACCGTCATTTAAAGTCAAAAGATTAAATGTTAAAATTTCATCAATATTGACCATTTTTTCAACGTTCGACTGGTCCGGGGTCATCGTTTTTCATCAGAAAATGGATTTTTTGGACTCTACCAAAAATTATTCAAACTGTCTTTTGGATCGGGTCTCATGTTGAATAACCACTTTTTAAACCCTCACGGTGACCAAAATTGCCATTTTTACAGAGTTTTGCTTACTCAAAAGCTTCAATTTTGACCAATTTCAGGCACAGAAATGACTTTAAACACACTTATTTTAGTTGAAAAAGTAATAATTCACATCCAACCGTCATTTAAAGTCAAAAGATTAAATGTTAAAATTTCATCAATATTGACCATTTTTTCAACGTTCGACTGGTCCGGAGTCATCGTTTTTCATCAGAAAATTGATTTTTTGGACTCTACCAAAAATTATTCAAACTGTCTTTTGGATCGGGTCTCATGTTGAATAACCACTTTTTAAACCCTCACGGTGAACAAAATTGCCATTTTTACAGAGTTTTGCTTACTCAAAAGCTTCAATTTTGACCAATTTCAGGCACTGAAATGACTTTAAACACACTTATTTTAGTTGAAAGAGTAATAATTCACATCCAACCGTCATTCAAAGTCAAAAGATTAAATGTTAAAATTTCATCAATATTGACCATTTTTTCAACGTTCGACTGGTCCGGGGTCATCGTTTTTCATCAGAAAATTGATTTTTTTGGACTCTACCAAAAATTATTCAAACTGTCTTTTGGATCGGGTCTCATGTTGAATAACCACTTTTTAAACCCTCACAGTGACCAAAATTGCCATTTTTACAGAGTTTTGCTTACTCAAAAGCTTCCATTTTGACCAATTTCAGGCACAGAAATGACTTTAAACACACTTATTTTAGTTGAAAAAGTAATAATTCACATCCAACCGTCATTTAAAGTCAAAAGATTAAATGTTAAAATTTCATCAATATTGACCATTTTTTCAACGTCTGACTGGTCCGGGGTCATCGTTTTTCATCAGAAAATGGATTTTTTGGACTCTACCAAAAATGATTCAAAATGTCATTTGGATCGGGCCTCATGTTGAATAACCACTTTTTAAACCCTCACAGTGACCAAAATTGCCATTTTTACAGAGTTTTGCTTACCCAAAATCTTCAATTTTGACCAATTTCAGGCACTGAAATGACTTTAAACACACTTATTTTAGTTGATAAAGTTATAATTCACATCCAACCGTCATTTAAAGTCAAAAGATTAAATGTTAAAATTTCATCAATATTGACCATTTTTTCAACGTTCGACTGGTCCGGGGTCATCGTTTTTCATCAGAAAATGGATTTTTTGGACTCTACCAAAAATTATTCAAACTGTCTTTTGGATCGGGCCTCATGTTGAATAACCACTTTTTAAACCCTCACAGTGACCAAAATTGACATTTTTACAGAGTTTTGCTTACTCAAAAGATTCAATTTTGACCAATTTCAGGCACAGAAATGACTTTAAACGCACTTATTTTAGTTGAAAAAGTAATAATTCACATCCAACAGTCATTTAAAGTCAAAAGTTTAAATGTTAAAATTTCATCAATATTGACCATTTTTTCAACGTCTGACTGGTCCGGGGTCATCGTTTTTCATCAGAAAATTGATTTTTTGGACTCTACCAAAAATGATTCAAAATGTCATTTGGATCGGGCCTCATGTTGAATAACCACTTTTTAAACCCTCACAGTGACCAAAATTGCCATTTTTACAGAGTTTTGCTTACCCAAAATCTTCAATTTTGACCAATTTCAGGCACTGAAATGACTTTAAACGCACTTATTTTAGTTGATAAAGTTATAATTCACATCCAACCGTCATTTAAAGTCAAAAGATTAAATGTTAAAATTTCATCAATATTGACCATTTTTTCAACGTTCGACTGGTCCGGGGTCATCGTTTTTCATCAGAAAATGGATTTTTTGGACTCTACCAAAAATTATTCAAACTGTCTTTTGGATCGGGTCTCATGTTGAATAACCACTTTTTAAACCCTCACGGTGACCAAAATTGCCATTTTTACAGAGTTTTGCTTACTCAAAAGCTTCAATTTTGACCAATTTCAGGCACAGAAATGACTTTAAACACACTTATTTTAGTTGAAAAAGTAATAATTCACATCCAACCGTCATTTAAAGTCAAAAGATTAAATGTTAAAATGTCATCAATATTGACCATTTTTTCAACGTTCGACTGGTCCGGAGTCATCGTTTTTCATCAGAAAATTGATTTTTTGGACTCTACCAAAAATTATTCAAACTGTCTTTTGGATCGGGTCTCATGTTGAATAACCACTTTTTAAACCCTCACGGTGAACAAAATTGCCATTTTTACAGAGTTTTGCTTACTCAAAAGCTTCAATTTTGACCAATTTCAGGCACTGAAATGACTTTAAACACACTTATTTTAGTTGAAAGAGTAATAATTCACATCCAACCGTCATTCAAAGTCAAAAGATTAAATGTTAAAATTTCATCAATATTGACCATTTTTTCAACGTTCGACTGGTCCGGGGTCATCGTTTTTCATCAGAAAATTGATTTTTTTGGACTCTACCAAAAATTATTCAAACTGTCTTTTGGATCGGGTCTCATGTTGAATAACCACTTTTTAAACCCTCACAGTGACCAAAATTGCCATTTTTACAGAGTTTTGCTTACTCAAAAGCTTCCATTTTGACCAATTTCAGGCACAGAAATGACTTTAAACACACTTATTTTAGTTGAAAAAGTAATAATTCACATCCAACCGTCATTTAAAGTCAAAAGATTAAATGTTAAAATTTCATCAATATTGACCATTTTTTCAACGTCTGACTGGTCCGGGGTCATCGTTTTTCATCAGAAAATGGATTTTTTGGACTCTACCAAAAATGATTCAAAATGTCATTTGGATCGGGCCTCATGTTGAATAACCACTTTTTAAACCCTCACAGTGACCAAAATTGCCATTTTTACAGAGTTTTGCTTACCCAAAATCTTCAATTTTGACCAATTTCAGGCACTGAAATGACTTTAAACACACTTATTTTAGTTGATAAAGTTATAATTCACATCCAACCGTCATTTAAAGTCAAAAGATTAAATGTTAAAATTTCATCAATATTGACCATTTTTTCAACGTTCGACTGGTCCGGGGTCATCGTTTTTCATCAGAAAATGGATTTTTTGGACTCTACCAAAAATTATTCAAACTGTCTTTTGGATCGGGCCTCATGTTGAATAACCACTTTTTAAACCCTCACAGTGACCAAAATTGACATTTTTACAGAGTTTTGCTTACTCAAAAGATTCAATTTTGACCAATTTCAGGCACAGAAATGACTTTAAACGCACTTATTTTAGTTGAAAAAGTAATAATTCACATCCAACAGTCATTTAAAGTCAAAAGTTTAAATGTTAAAATTTCATCAATATTGACCATTTTTTCAACGTCTGACTGGTCCGGGGTCATCGTTTTTCATCAGAAAATTGATTTTTTGGACTCTACCAAAAATGATTCAAAATGTCATTTGGATCGGGCCTCATGTTGAATAACCACTTTTTAAACCCTCACAGTGACCAAAATTGCCATTTTTACAGAGTTTTGCTTACCCAAAATCTTCAATTTTGACCAATTTCAGGCACTGAAATGACTTTAAACGCACTTATTTTAGTTGATAAAGTTATAATTCACATCCAACCGTCATTTAAAGTCAAAAGATTAAATGTTAAAATTTCATCAATATTGACCATTTTTTCAACGTTCGACTGGTCCGGGGTCATCGTTTTTCATCAGAAAATGGATTTTTTGGACTCTACCAAAAATTATTCAAACTGTCTTTTGGATCGGGTCTCATGTTGAATAACCACTTTTTAAACCCTCACGGTGACCAAAATTGCCATTTTTACAGAGTTTTGCTTACTCAAAAGCTTCAATTTTGACCAATTTCAGGCACAGAAATGACTTTAAACACACTTATTTTAGTTGAAAAAGTAATAATTCACATCCAACCGTCATTTAAAGTCAAAAGATTAAATGTTAAAATGTCATCAATATTGACCATTTTTTCAACGTTCGACTGGTCCGGAGTCATCGTTTTTCATCAGAAAATTGATTTTTTGGACTCTACCAAAAATTATTCAAACTGTCTTTTGGATCGGGTCTCATGTTGAATAACCACTTTTTAAACCCTCACGGTGAACAAAATTGCCATTTTTACAGAGTTTTGCTTACTCAAAAGCTTCAATTTTGACCAATTTCAGGCACTGAAATGACTTTAAACACACTTATTTTAGTTGAAAGAGTAATAATTCACATCCAACCGTCATTCAAAGTCAAAAGATTAAATGTTAAAATTTCATCAATATTGACCATTTTTTCAACGTTCGACTGGTCCGGGGTCATCGTTTTTCATCAGAAAATTGATTTTTTTGGACTCTACCAAAAATTATTCAAACTGTCTTTTGGATCGGGTCTCATGTTGAATAACCACTTTTTAAACCCTCACAGTGACCAAAATTGCCATTTTTACAGAGTTTTGCTTACTCAAAAGCTTCCATTTTGACCAATTTCAGGCACAGAAATGACTTTAAACACACTTATTTTAGTTGAAAAAGTAATAATTCACATCCAACCGTCATTTAAAGTCAAAAGATTAAATGTTAAAATTTCATCAATATTGACCATTTTTTCAACGTCTGACTGGTCCGGGGTCATCGTTTTTCATCAGAAAATTGATTTTTTGGACTCTACCAAAAATGATTCAAAATGTCATTTGGATCGGGCCTCATGTTGAATAACCACTTTTTAAACCCTCACAGTGACCAAAATTGCCATTTTTACAGAGTTTTGCTTACCCAAAATCTTCAATTTTGACCAATTTCAGGCACTGAAATGACTTTAAACACACTTATTTTAGTTGATAAAGTTATAATTCACATCCAACCATCATTTAAAGTCAAAAGATTAAATGTTAAAATTTCATCAATATTGACCATTTTTTCAACGTTCGACTGGTCCGGGGTCATCGTTTTTCATCAGAAAATTGATTTTTTGGACTCTACCAAAAATGATTCAAAATGTCATTTGGATCGGCCCTCATGTTGAATAACCACTTTTTAAACCCTCACAGTGACCAAAATTGCCATTTTTACAGAGTTTTGCTTACCCAAAATCTTCAATGTTGACCAATTTCAGGCACTGAAATGACTTTAAACACACTTATTTCAGTTGATAAAGTTATAATTCACATCCAACCGTCATTTAAAGTCAAAAGATTAAATGTTAAAATTTCATCAATATTGACCATTTTTGGAACGTTCGACTGGTCCGGGGTCATCGTTTTTCATCAGAAAATTGATTTTTTGGACTCTACCAAAAATGATTCAAAATGTCATTTGGATCGGGCCTCATGTTGAAAAATCACTTTTTAAACCCTCACAGTGACCAAAATTGCCATTTTTACAGAGCTTTGCTTACTCAAAATCTTCAATTTTGACCAATTTCAGGCACAGAAATGACTTTAAACACACTTATTTTAGTTGAAAAAGTAATAAGTCACATCCAACCGTCATTTAAAGTCAAAAGATTAAATGTTAAAATGTCATCAATATTGACCATTTTTTCAACGTTCGACTGGTCCGGAGTCATCGTTTTTCATCAGAAAATTGATTTTTTGGACTCTACCAAAAATTATTCAAACTGTCTTTTGGATCGGGTCTCATGTTGAATAACCACTTTTTAAACCCTCACGGTGACCAAAATTGCCATTTTTTACAGAGTTTTGCTTACTCAAAAGCTTCAATTTTGACCAATTTCAGGCACAGAAATGACTTTAAACACACTTATTTTAGTTGAAAAAGTAATAATTCACATCCAACTGTCATTTAAAGTCAAAAGATTAAATGTTAAAATTTCATCAATATTGACCATTTTTTCAACGTTCGACTGGTCCGGGTCATCGTTTTTCATCAGAAAATTGATTTTTTGGACTCTACCAAAAATTATTCAAACTGTCTTTTGGATTGGGTCTCATGTTGAATAACCACTTTTTAAACCCTCACGGTGACCAAAATTGCCATTTTTACAGAGTTTTGCTTACTCAAAAGCTTCAATTTTGACCAATTTCAGGCACTGAAATGACTTTAAACACACTTATTTTAGTTGAAAGAGTAATAATTCACATCCAACCGTCATTTAAAGTCAAAAGATTAAATGTTAAAATTTCATCAATATTGACCATTTTTTCAACGTTCGACTGGTCCGGGGTCATTGTTTTTCATCAGAAAATTGATTTTTTGGACTCTACCAAAAATGATTCAAAATGTCATTTGGATCGGGCCTCATGTTGAATAACCACTTTTTAAACCCTCACAGTGACCAAAATTGCCATTTTTACAGAGTTTTGCTTACCCAAAATCTTCAATTTTGACCAATTTCAGGCACTGAAATGACTTTAAACACACTTATTTTAGTTGATAAAGTTATAATTCACATCCAACCGTCATTTAAAGTCAAAAGATTAAATGTTAAAATGTCATCAATATTGACCATTTTTTCAACGTTCGACTGGTCCGGGGTCATCGTTTTTCATCAGAAAATTGATTTTTTGGACTCTACCAAAAATGATTCAAAATGTCATTTGGATCGGCCCTCATGTTGAATAACCACTTTTTAAACCCTCACAGTGACCAAAATTGCCATTTTTACAGAGTTTTGCTTACCCAAAATCTTCAATGTTGACCAATTTCAGGCACTGAAATGACTTTAAACACACTTATTTCAGTTGATAAAGTTATAATTCACATCCAACCGTCATTTAAAGTCAAAAGATTAAATGTTAAAATTTCATCAATATTGACCATTTTTGGAACGTTCGACTGGTCCGGGGTCATCGTTTTTCATCAGAAAATTGATTTTTTGGACTCTACCAAAAATGATTCAAAATGTCATTTGGATCGGGCCTCATGTTGAAAAATCACTTTTTAAACCCTCACAGTGACCAAAATTGCCATTTTTACAGAGCTTTGCTTACTCAAAATCTTCAATTTTGACCAATTTCAGGCACAGAAATGACTTTAAACACACTTATTTTAGTTGAAAAAGTAATAATTCACATCCAACCGTCATTTAAAGTCAAAAGATTAAATGTTAAAATTTCATCAATATTGACCATTTTTTCAACGTTCGACTGGTCCGGAGTCATCGTTTTTCATCAGAAAATTGATTTTTTGGACTTTACCAAAAATGATTCAAAATGTTATTTGGATCGGGCCTCATGTTGAATAACCACTTTTTAAACCCTCACAATGACCAAAATTGCCATTTTTACAGAGTTTTGCTTACCCAAAATCTTCAATTTTGACCAATTTCAGGCACTGAAATGACTTTAAACACACTTATTTTAGTTGATAATGTTATAATTCACATCCAACCGTCATTTAAAGTCAAAAGATTAAATGTTAAAATTTCATCAATATTGACCATTTTTTCAACGTTCGACTGGTCCGGGGTCATCGTTTTTCATCAGAAAATTGATTTTTTGGACTCTACCAAAAATTATTCAAACTGTCTTTTGGATCGGGTCTCATGTTGAATAACCACTTTTTAAACCCTCACGGTGACCAAAATTGCCATTTTTACAGAGTTTTGCTTACTCAAAAGCTTCAATTTTGACCAATTTCAGGCACAGAAATGACTTTAAACACACTTATTTTAGTTGAAAAAGTAATAATTCACATCCAACCGTCATTTAAAGTCAAAAGATTAAATGTTAAAATTTCATCAATATTGACCATTTTTTCAACGTTCGACTGGTCCGGGGTTATTGTTTTTCATCAGAAAATTGATTTTTTGGACTCTACCAAAAATGATTCAAAATGTCATTTGGATCGGGCCTCATGTTGAATAACCACTTTTTAAACCCTCACAGTGACCAAAATTGCCATTTTTACAGAGTTTTGCTTACCCAAAATCTTCAATTTTGACCAATTTCAGGCACTGAAATGACTTTAAACACACTTATTTTAGTTGATAAAGTTATAATTCACATCCAACCGTCATTTAAAGTCAAAAGATTAAATGTTAAAATGTCATCAATATTGACCATTTTTTCAACGTTCGACTGGTCCGGGGTCATCGTTTTTCATCAGAAAATTGATTTTTTGGACTCTACCAAAAATGATTCAAAATGTCATTTGGATCGGGCCTCATGTTGAAAAATCACTTTTTAAACCCTCAGAGTGACCAAAATTGCCATTTTTACAGAGCTTTGCTTACTCAAAATCTTCAATTTTGACCAATTTCAGGCACAGAAATGACTTTAAACACACTTATTTTGGTTGAAAAAGTAATAATTCACATCCAACCGTCATTTAAAGTCAAAAGATTAAATGTTAAAATTTCATCAATATTGACCATTTTTTCAACGTTCGACTGGTCCGGAGTCATCGTTTTTCATCAGAAAATTGATTTTTTGGACTTTACCAAAAATGATTCAAAATGTCATTTGGATCGGGCCTCATGTTGAATAACCACTTTTTAAACCCTCACAATGACCAAAATTGCCATTTTTACAGAGTTTTGCTTACCCAAAATCTTCAATTTTGACCAATTTCAGGCACTGAAATGACTTTAAACACACTTATTTTAGTTGATAATGTTATAATTCACATCCAACCGTCATTTAAAGTCAAAAGATTAAATGTTAAAATTTCATCAATATTGACCATTTTTGGAACGTTCGACTGGTCCGGAGTCATCGTTTTTCATCAGAAAATTGATTTTTTTGGACTCTACCAAAAATTATTCAAACTGTCTTTTGGATCGGGTCTCATGTTGAATAACCACTTTTTAAACCCTCACAGTGACCAAAATTGCCATTTTTACAGAGTTTTGCTTACTCAAAAGCTTCAATTTTGACCAATTTCAACCACAGAAATGACTTTAAACACACTTATTTTAGTTGAAAAAGTAATAATTCACATCCAACCGTCATTTAAAGTCAAAAGAATAAATGTTAAAATGTCATCAATATTGACCATTTTTTCAACGTCTGACTGGTCCGGGGTCATCGTTTTTCATCAGAAAATTGATTTTTTGGACTCTACCAAAAATGATTCAAAATGTCATTTGGATCGGGCCTCATGTTGAATAACCACTTTTTAAACCCTCACAGTGACCAAAATTGCCATTTTTACAGAGTTTTGCTTACCCAAAATCTTCAATTTTGACCAATTTCAGGCACTGAAATGACTTTAAACACACTTATTTTAGTTGATAAAGTTATAATTCACATCCAACCGTCATTTAAAGTCAAAAGATTAAATGTTAAAATTTCATCAATATTGACCATTTTTTCAACGTTCGACTGGTCCGGGGTCATCGTTTTTCATCAGAAAATTGATTTTTTGGACTCTACCAAAAATGATTCAAAATGTCATTTGGATCGGGCCTCATGTTGAATAACCACTTTTTAAACCCTCACAGTGACCAAAATTGACATTTTTACAGAGTTTTGCTTACTCAAAAGATTCAATTTTGACCAATTTCAGGCACAGAAATGACTTTAAACGCACTTATTTTAGTTGAAAAAGTAATAATTCACATCCAACAGTCATTTAAAGTCAAAAGTTTAAATGTTAAAATTTCATCAATATTGACCATTTTTTCAACGTCTGACTGGTCCGGGGTCATCGTTTTTCATCAGAAAATTGATTTTTTGGACTCTACCAAAAATGATTCAAAATGTCATTTGGATCGGGCCTCATGTTGAATAACCACTTTTTAAACCCTCACAGTGACCAAAATTGCCATTTTTACAGAGTTTTGCTTACCCAAAATCTTCAATTTTGACCAATTTCAGGCACTGAAATGACTTTAAACGCACTTATTTTAGTTGATAAAGTTATAATTCACATCCAACCGTCATTTAAAGTCAAAAGATTAAATGTTAAAATTTCATCAATATTGACCATTTTTTCAACGTTCGACTGGTCCGGGGTCATCGTTTTTCATCAGAAAATGGATTTTTTGGACTCTACCAAAAATTATTCAAACTGTCTTTTGGATCGGGTCTCATGTTGAATAACCACTTTTTAAACCCTCACGGTGACCAAAATTGCCATTTTTACAGAGTTTTGCTTACTCAAAATCTTCAATTTTGACCAATTTCAGGCACAGAAATGACTTTAAACACACTTATTTTAGTTGAAAAAGTAATAATTCACATCCAACCGTCATTTAAAGTCAAAAGATTAAATGTTAAAATTTCATCAATATTGACCATTTTTTCAACGTTCGACTGGTCCGGAGTCATCGTTTTTCATCAGAAAATTGATTTTTTGGACTCTACCAAAAATTATTCAAACTGTCTTTTGGATCGGGTCTCATGTTGAATAACCACTTTTTAAACCCTCACGGTGAACAAAATTGCCATTTTTACAGAGTTTTGCTTACTCAAAAGCTTCAATTTTGACCAATTTCAGGCACTGAAATGACTTTAAACACACTTATTTTAGTTGAAAGAGTAATAATTCACATCCAACCGTCATTCAAAGTCAAAAGATTAAATGTTAAAATTTCATCAATATTGACCATTTTTTCAACGTTCGACTGGTCCGGGGTCATCGTTTTTCATCAGAAAATTGATTTTTTGGACTCTACCAAAAATTATTCAAACTGTCTTTTGGATCGGGTCTCATGTTGAATAACCACTTTTTAAACCCTCACAGTGACCAAAATTGCCATTTTTACAGAGTTTTGCTTACTCAAAAGCTTCCATTTTGACCAATTTCAGGCACAGAAATGACTTTAAACACACTTATTTTAGTTGAAAAAGTAATAATTCACATCCAACCGTCATTTAAAGTCAAAAGATTAAATGTTAAAATTTCATCAATATTGACCATTTTTTCAACGTTCGACTGGTCCGGGGTCATCGTTTTTCATCAGAAAATTGATTTTTTGGACTCTACCAAAAATGATTCAAAATGTCATTTGGATCGGGCCTCATGTTGAATAACCACTTTTTAAACCCTCACAGTGACCAAAATTGCCATTTT
The DNA here is from genome assembly GCF_964263255.1 of Lissotriton vulgaris. Classification (NCBI taxonomy): domain Eukaryota; kingdom Metazoa; phylum Chordata; class Amphibia; order Caudata; family Salamandridae; genus Lissotriton; species Lissotriton vulgaris. The sequence continues at coordinate 5,177 of NW_028244431.1, read as the reverse complement.
TACAGAGTTTTGCTTACCCAAAATCTTCAATTTTGACCAATTTCAGGCACTGAAATGACTTTAAACACACTTATTTTAGTTGATAAAGTTATAATTCACATCCAACCGTCATTTAAAGTCAAAAGATTAAATGTTAAAATTTCATCAATATTGACCATTTTTTCAACGTTCGACTGGTCCGGGGTCATCGTTTTTCATCAGAAAATTGATTTTTTGGACTCTACCAAAAATGATTCAAAATGTCATTTGGATCGGCCCTCATGTTGAATAACCACTTTTTAAACCCTCACAGTGACCAAAATTGCCATTTTTACAGAGTTTTGCTTACCCAAAATCTTCAATGTTGACCAATTTCAGGCACTGAAATGACTTTAAACACACTTATTTCAGTTTATAAAGTAATAACTCACATCCAACCGTCATTTAAAGTCAAAAGATTAAATGTTAAAATTTCATCAATATTGACCATTTTTTCAACTTTCGACTGGTCCGGGGTCATCGTTTTTCATCAGAAAATTGATTTTTTGGACTCTACCAAAAATGATTCAAAATGTCATTTTGATCGGGCCTCATGTTGAATAACCACTTTTTAAACCCTCACAGTGACCAAAACTGCCATTTTTACAGAGTTTTGCTTACTCAAAATCTTCAATTTTGACCAATTTCAGGCACAGAAATGACTTTAAACACACTTATTTTAGTTGAAAAAGTAATAACTCACATCCAACCGTCATTTAAAGTCAAAAGATTAAATGTTAAAATTTCGTCAATATTGACCATTTTTTCAACGTTTGACTGGTCCGGGGTCATCGTTTTTCATCAGAAAATTGATTTTTTGGACTCTACCAAAAATGATTCAAAATGTCATTTGGATCGGGCCTCATGTTGAATAACCACTTTTTAAACCCTCACAGTGACCAAAACTGCCATTTTTACAGAGTTTTGCTTACTCAAAATCTTCAATTTTGACCAATTTCAGGCACAGAAATGACTTTAAACACACTTATTTTAGTTGAAAAAGTAATAACTCACATCCAACCGTCATTTAAAGTCAAAAGATTAAATGTTAAAATTTCATCAATATTGACCATTTTTTCAACGTTCGACTGGTCCGGGGTCATCGTTTTTCATCAGAAAATGGATTTTTTGGACTCTACCAAAAATGATTCAACATGTCATTTGGATCAGGCCTCATGTTGAATAACCACTTTTTAAACCCTCACAGTGACCAAAACTGCCATTTTTACAGTTTTGCTTACTCAAAATCTTCAATTTTGACCAATTTCAGGCACAGAAATGACTTTAAACACACTTATTTTAGTTGAAAAAGTAATAACTCACATCCAACCGTCATTTAAAGTCAAAAGATTAAATGTTAAAATTTCATCAATATTGACCATTTTTTCAACGTTCGACTGGTCCGGGGTCATCGTTTTTCATCAGAAAATGGATTTTTTGGACTCTACCAAAAATGATTCAAAATGTCATTTTGATCGGGCCTCATGTTGAATAACCACTTTTTAAACCCTCACAGTGACCAAAACTGCCATTTTTACAGAGTTTTGCTTACTCAAAATCTTCAATTTTGACCAATTTCAGGCACAGAAATGACTTTAAACACACTTATTTTAGTTGAAAAAGTATTAACTCACATCCAACCGTCATTTAAAGTCAAAAGATTAAATGTTAAAATTTCATCAATATTGACAATTTTTTCAACGTTCGACTGGTCCGGGGTCATCGTTTTTCATCAGAAAATGGATTTTTTGGACTCTACCAAAAATGATAAAAAATGTCATTTGGATCGGGCCTCATGTTGAATAACCACTTTTTAAACCCTCACAGTGACCAAAACTGCCATTTTTACAGAGTTTTGCTTACTCAAAATCTTCAATTTTGACCAATTTCAGGCACAGAAATGACTTTAAACACACTTATTTTAGTTGAAAAAGTAATAACTCACATCCAACCGTCATTTAAAGTCAAAAGATTAAATGTTAAAATTTCATCAATATTGACCATTTTTTCAACGTTCGACTGGTCCGGGGTCATCGTTTTTCATCAGAAAATTGATTTTTTGGACTCTACCAAAAATGATTCAAAATGTCATTTTGATCGGGCCTCATGTTGAATAACCACTTTTTAAACCCTCACAGTGACCAAAACTGCCATTTTTACAGAGTTTTGCTTACTCAAAATCTTCAATTTTGACCAATTTCAGGCACAGAAATGACTTTAAACACACTTATTTTAGTTGAAAAAGTAATAACTCACATCCAACCGTCATTTAAAGTCAAAAGATTAAATGTTAAAATTTCATCAATATTGACCATTTTTTCAACGTTCGACTGGTCCGGGGTCATCGTTTTTCATCAGAAAATTGATTTTTTGGACTCTACCAAAAATGATTCAAAATGTCATTTGGATCGGGCCTCATGTTGAATAACCACTTTTTAAACCCTCACAGTGACCAAAACTGCCATTTTTACAGAGTTTTGCTTACTCAAAATCTTCAATTTTGACCAATTTCAGGCACAGAAATGACTTTAAACACACTTATTTTAGTTGAAAAAGTAATAACTCACATCCAACCGTCATTTAAAGTCAAAAGATTAAATGTTAAAATTTCATCAATATTGACCATTTTTTCAACGTTCGACTGGTCCGGGGTCATCGTTTTTCATCAGAAAATTGATTTTTTTGGACTCTACCAAAAATGATTCAAAATGTCATTTTGATCGGGCCTCATGTTGAATAACCACTTTTTAAACCCTCACAGTGACCAAAACTGCCATTTTTACAGAGTTTTGCTTACTCAAAATCTTCAATTTTGACCAATTTCAGGCACAGAAATGACTTTAAACACACTTATTTTAGTTGAAAAAGTAATAACTCACATCCAACCGTCATTTAAAGTCAAAAGATTAAATGTTAAAATTTCATCAATATTGACCATTTTTTCAACGTTCGACTGGTCCGGGGTCATCGTTTTTCATCAGAAAATGGATTTTTTGGACTCTACCAAAAATGATTCAAAATGTCATTTGGACCGGGCCTCATGTTGAATAACCACTTTTTAAACCCTCACAGTGACCAAAACTGCCATTTTTACAGAGTTTTGCTTACTCAAAATCTTCAATTTTGACCAATTTCAGGCACAGAAATGACTTTAAACACACTTATTTTAGTTGAAAAAGTAATAACTCACATCCAACCGTCATTTAAAGTCAAAAGATTAAATGTTAAAATTTCATCAATATTGACCATTTTTTCAACGTTCGACTGGTCCGGGGTCATCGTTTTTCATCAGAAAATTGATTTTTTGGACTCTACCAAAAATGATTCAAAATGTCATTTGGATCGGGCCTCATGTTGAATAACCACTTTTTAAACCCTCACAGTGACCAAAACTGCCATTTTTACAGAGTTTTGCTTACTCAAAATCTTCAATTTTGACCAATTTCAGGCACAGAAATGACTTTAAACACACTTATTTTAGTTGAAAAAGTAATAACTCACATCCAACCGTCATTTAAAGTCAAAAGATTAAATGTTAAAATTTCATCAATATTGACCATTTTTTCAACGTTCGACTGGTCCGGGGTCATCGTTTTTCATCAGAAAATTGATTTTTTGGACTCTACCAAAAATGATTCAAAATGTCATTTTGATCGGGCCTCATGTTGAATAACCACTTTTTAAACCCTCACAGTGACCAAAACTGCCATTTTTACAGAGTTTTGCTTACTCAAAATCTTCAATTTTGACCAATTTCAGGCACAGAAATGACTTTAAACACACTTATTTTAGTTGAAAAAGTAATAACTCACATCCAACCGTCATTTAAAGTCAAAAGATTAAATGTTAAAATTTCATCAATATTGACCATTTTTTCAACGTTCGACTGGTCCGGGGTCATCGTTTTTCATCAGAAAATTGATTTTTTGGACTCTACCAAAAATGATTCAAAATGTCATTTGGATCGGGCCTCATGTTGAATAACCACTTTTTAAACCCTCACAGTGACCAAAACTGCAATTTTTACAGAGTTTTGCTTACTCAAAATCTTCAATTTTGACCAATTTCAGGCACAGAAATGACTTTAAACACACTTATTTTAGTTGAAAAAGTAATAACTCACATCCAACCGTCATTTAAAGTCAAAAGATTAAATGTTAAAATTTCATCAATATTGACCATTTTTTCAACGTTCGACTGGTCCGGGGTCATCGTTTTTCATCAGAAAATGGATTTTTTGGACTCTACCAAAAATGATTCAACATGTCATTTGGATCAGGCCTCATGTTGAATAACCACTTTTTAAACCCTCACAGTGACCAAAACTGCCATTTTTACAGTTTTGCTTACTCAAAATCTTCAATTTTGACCAATTTCAGGCACAGAAATGACTTTAAACACACTTATTTTAGTTGAAAAAGTAATAACTCACATCCAACCGTCATTTAAAGTCAAAAGATTAAATGTTAAAATTTCATCAATATTGACCATTTTTTCAACGTTCGACTGGTCCGGGGTCATCGTTTTTCATCAGAAAATGGATTTTTTGGACTCTACCAAAAATGATTCAAAATGTCATTTGGATCGGGCCTCATGTTGAATAACCACTTTTTAAACCCTCACAGTGACCAAAACTGCCATTTTTACAGAGTTTTGCTTACTCAAAATCTTCAATTTTGACCAATTTCAGGCACAGAAATTACTTTAAACACACTTATTTTAGTTGAAAAAGTAATAACTCACATCCAACCGTCATTTAAAGTCAAAAGATTAAATGTTAAAATTTCATCAATATTGACCATTTTTTCAACGTTCGACTGGTCCGGGGTCATCGTTTTTCATCAGAAAATTGATTTTTTGGACTCTTCCAAAAATGATTCAACATGTCATTTGGATCAGGCCTCATGTTGAATAACCACTTTTTAAACCCTCACAGTGACCAAAACTGCCATTTTTACAGTTTTGATTACTCAAAATCTTCAATTTTGACCAATTTCAGGCACAGAAATGACTTTAAACACACTTATTTTAGTTGAAAAAGTAATAACTCACATCCAACCGTCATTTAAAGTCAAAAGATTAAATGTTAAAATTTCATCAATATTGACCATTTTTTCAACGTTCGACTGGTCCGGGGTCATCGTTTTTCATCAGAAAAT